>NC_134369.1:4950000-5273863 GCF_035582795.1 Mycteria americana | reverse complement strand
CTGCCTCAACACTTAGTATGAAACTTTATTTTAATTGCTTTGCTTTTGGCTATAAAATTGAACTGAATGCTTTCCCCTCTGATTGCATAGCCAAAGTTTAGCTGCAGTTAAAAAAAATTAAATTGGGACACTCAAGTCCTTACTATTTCATTTCTAACACCTGCATCTGAATTACTAGATCCGCTGTCATCATAGTGAGTCAATGATGTCTTTACTCACATTTCCTTTATCAGTATCAGCTACTGAGGAATTCATTCACACAGATTCCCTCAAGTTCTATCAAGAACTTGGTGGTCAGAGCACAAATAAAGGAGAGACTCAAGAGATGCTGACCCAAACCTCTCCGGCCATGAAAGCTAACTGTGAGCATGTCTGTTGTTTGGTCGATGTTTTAACGGAAGATCTCGAATGGGCGCGTGCCCTCCTGAAAAGAGCCTAACTGCAAAAAAGCTTTCTGAGACTCTTCCAGAAGCAGAATTTTAATTTGTAGGACACAACACCCTGACCTTTGGGTGTGGAGGTCAGGAACAGAGGCAGCATTATGTTGTTGTTCATGATATTAAATTGCTATTTTATTACCAGCACCATTATGTACATTTGAGAGCACATTATCAGCAGTAAGTCCCAATTCTAGCATGAGCAAGACAGGCTTTTACTGACTATAAGCAGTTCTCTCAAAACCCAGCAAAATTCTCCGTGAAATACAGGACTGTCCAGCAGGGCAGTGGCAGAAGCACACATCAGGTTGAAGTAATCCTTGTGAAAGTTAAGAGAAAGACACTATGAGTTCAGTGGGCTTTGAACCAACCTACTGAACAGTGTGTCTATACGTATGCACGTGTGTATACGCATATTTGTGCACTGCAGAGGGAGGTGAATCAACAAAGATCTCCCACCGAATGAGAAGAAAGAACAGGAGAGTTGAACCAGCATTACTGGTTTCAAGCACTGTGCTCTGTCTCAATTTTTTAAGCTAGATCAAATTTTATTTAAAAGCAAAATAGTAACTCTTCGATTGCTGTTGATGAAAGCTTCATGGGTTTTGTGCCTGAAGAGAACCATTATGGAAACAATGTGAGCTTCCACTATCACTATAAGGACAGAGACTTCTATAGACATCCAAAATGCATTTTCACCATCTCTATTAAGAAGCAAAATTCTAGCCTGATTTCACGGGTCATTCTACGTTAGTTGTAAATAAACTAAGAAAAAATAAAGACCGCAGAACTAGACAAGCTGTGGATAGAAAGTCAATAACAAAAATCAGTGCAAAAGAATCCTCATCTCCAATGGTTTCCAATACTCTCTCTTCCCTCCACATACATTTCAAGCTATTGTTCTTTTTTTATTAACAGCAACGTAACCTTGTCACATTGTAACGAACAGCATGAAGTCACCCACATAGCACAGCCAGACAGGACACTATCTGCTTTACAAAAACATACTACCATTGCTGGAGACTTCTAAAAAACATGAAAGGAGATGATTGTCAAAGTGAAGGTACCCTAAATAGAATTCATGAGATTATAAAGACCCTACTTTGAAGAGTCTCTGAGTTTGTTTTCTTAACACAAGTTTCTCATTTTTGTTATTGAAAAAAATTCTGAAAATACAAAGCCCAAGTCAATGAAAACCAACATGTCTAGACCAGCATATAATAGGGAATACCAATTTGTAGCTGCCATGAACAGAGAAGAGAGCTAGCAGGAACTGGTGGGACTTGGCTGCTGCAAATTACTACATGACCCTTGAGTCCTAGACAAAAGGTGTTAAAAAAATAAAATCACACTTCTTACCTTAGCAAGTTCCTGGATTAAGGTACACCGTGCCACTAGTCTGTGCTCTGTTCATGTGTTCCTACCTTGGGCATCCTTTGCTTTCCTAAACTGCTATCTTGTCTAGCTGCTACTGCCAGCCTAAGGGCCGTTAAAAAATGTCTCTTACCAGCTAGTCTACAGGAGAACCTATACTTGCAATGAGCTTTCAGGAAAAGGGTAAAGAGACTGACAGCTGGTTAATTCACCAGCATCTAGCAAAAACTGAGCAGACAGGCAGGTACAGGAATAGAGGACATACCCTCTAACAGACATGCATCCCTACATAGCAGCACAGAATGCCCTCCATGAAGGCAAAGATCATGAAAACCTCCTCTTTACTCACAAGAGAAATAACAGCCCTTTTAGGATTGGTGTAAAGAGGAGTGAAGGGAGAAGCCACTGTCTGTATTTCCATCCTTAATGTGTGCCCTTTGATGGAAAGCAGAAGGAGCATCTCAAAACAGGTTCAGAGTAACAATGTCAACAAAATGAGAAATTTCCTTAATGTTTGGGAAAAGACAAAAAAAGAGACCAAACGGAGCTCGAGAGGGAAGTTAAGAGTCTAGATGTTACGATAACAAGTCCAAGGAGTACATATGTGAAAACAGTTAGGGAACAAAGGGGACAGACTAAAGCTTCTGGGGTGATGGGCTGTAAAACAAGACTGAGATGGCTGTACAACCGAAAGGAGTCGAACACAAAACATTCCATTTTCACAACAGTCAAAGCCCTTGTACCATGATCCAAGGGTGTTTCTCCTCCGCAAAACCATAATTAGAATGGCTCCTTCTGCTGAGAAAGTGTAGAAAGAGAACAATTTCAGCAGCTATGTTGTGATCACTTAGACCACATGAGTTTCTACAGAAAAAAAACTTTCCTATTTTACTGTATTGGGTTTGCGTGGCAGGTTTTGGTAGTGGGGGGCTGAAGGGGTGGCTTCTGTGAGCAGATGCCAGAAGCTGCTGCATGTCCAACAGAGCCAGTGCCAGCTGGCTCCAAGACAGACGCACCACTGGCCAAAGCTGAGCCCATCGGTGATGGTGGTAGAGCCTCTGGGATAACATATTTAAGAAGGGAGGGGGGACTGCGCAACAGCAGCTGGGAGAGAAGAGTGAGAATATGAGAGAAACAACTCTGCAGACACCAAGGTCAGTGAAGAAGGAGGGAGAGGAGGTGCTCCAGGCACCGGTGCAGAGATTCCCCTGCAGCCCGTGGTGAAGACCATGGTGAGGCAGGCTGTCCCCCTGCAATCCATGGAGGTCCACAGTGGAGCAGATCTCCACCTGCAGCCCATGAAGGACCCCATGCCAGAGCAGGTGGATGTGCCCTGAAGGAAGCTATGACCCCATGGAGAGGCTGTGCTGGAGCAGGCTCCTGGCAGGAACTGCAGCCCACGCTGGAGCAGGTTTGCTGGCAGGACCTGTGGCCCATGGGGGACCCACACTGGGGGACCCACACTGTTTATTCATGTTAGGTATCAGCCTTTCTGCTCTTCCATGTGTATACGCATAATAAAAAAGTCCATTCCTGAAGGACTGCACCCCGTGGAAGGGACCCACGCTGGAGCAGTTTGTGAAGAACGGTAGCCCGTGGGAAGGACCCACATTGGAGAAGTTCATCACTGACTGTCACCTGCGGGAGGAACCCCACGCTGGCGCATGGGAAGAGTGCAAGGAGGAAGGAGCGGCAGAGACAACGGTAATGAACTGACCGCAACCCCCATTCCCCATCTCCCCGCGCCACTCAGGGTGAGGAGGTAGAATAACAGCGAGTGCGGTTGAGCCTGGGAAGAAGGGAGGGGCGGGGGGAAAGTGTTTTTTAGGTTTGTTCTTATTTCGCATTATCCTACCCTGATTTGATTGGCAATAAAATTAAGTTCCTCAAGTCGAGTCTGTTTTGCCCGCAACGGTAATTGGTGAGTGATCTCCCTGTCCTTATCTCCACCCATGAGCTTTTCACTATATTTTCTCCCCCCTGTCTTGTTGAGGAGGGGGAGTGATAGAGCAGCTCGGTGGGCACCTGGCAGCTAGCCAAGGTCAACCCACTTCATTTACTTATCATTTTAAACTAAGAATTTTATTTCCTTTAGCCTGTGAAAAAGCAATCTAAGCAATTATATCACCATGTTTGGTATCTCTTAAGTACTAAAGAATGAAGCATCAGAGACCCATTTAAGATGGAAAGGCAAAATCAAGATTTTTCAAGTTTCCACTCTACTTAAGTCCTGTATGAATGATGTTAATAACTGTAATCTTAACAGCTGATGGATGCAATTTTAATTAGTTAGGCATTGTTTTTCATTAAGGTGAGTGATGTACTGAAACCCTATTGAGTCATAAAACCATCATTTAACACAACTGCCAGCCTTTTTGAGGCAATTCACTTGACATTCTATTAAATCAAAGGAAAGGTGTGACTACTGTATCTAGACTGCATCCGTATTTCTGGGTATAATAAATGTCAAGGAAAAATTAGTAATGCACAATAACAAGATTTTTACACAGAGCACATGCTGCTTTCTCACAAAACAGTGATATTCAAGATAAAAAAAACTTTTTTTTTTTTAAGTCATCCACCTTCTTCCAATAAAGAACAGCTTCGCGTCCTCCTGTAGCGCTTTCACAAACCCAAATATAAATAAGTGAAATAATCTATCGACACAATAGACTGATCGATCCTATGGTCTAACAAAGCTGAATATATATAGAAATTTCTCCTTAACAATCAGTTTCTATTTACCTTCCAGTTTTTCAGAAATCTTAACAACTTTGTTCCTTAGTTCTACCTTCTCATTATCTTGGCAGCCCTAAAACATTTCTTTTGTCTAGTCCACAATCCTGAATTCACAAAAATCTGCTCTCTGACTGTTAATACACATACTTGAAGACAGTTATGTTCATTCTATCCCTTCAACCAAGCTCAGCCAAGCTCTGGTCTTGCCTCATAAATCAGTTCCTACAACCCGTTCATCATTTTTACAGTCCTTTCTGAATAGCTTTCTATTTATTAATTTTAAATTATCTAACTGCACGTGCCATTTGCCTCAATGTGTCACGTGCTCTGAACTCTGCTTCTGAATCTTCACAAAGATTTTGGAAGGGTAAAGTCATATGCTGCTTTGACCTTGGAAAATTATCCCAGAACCAGATTCTGTTAAAACCGTTTTAGAGAAAACATGAAGGAAAAAAATTATACAGGAATAGTGAAATCGCTGTGGTTCAATTATCTTGAGGTTTAGACAGTGGCATAAAGACCTTCTAACCAAAGGAAGACTGATATGAAATTCTTGTAATTACAATTACAGAGCATCAAATTTGCACTGATTCTAGGCTATACAAATCTTCTTGCTGTTTTCCAACTAGGTACTAGATTATTGTACTCTGAGAAATCCCCCATAAAACTGCTATTACTTAAAATACAAGGAAGACACATCATCCCCAGGATGACGGGTAGAGGATGTTCTCTTTGGCTCAAGGACAAGACTCAGATCATGAGGTACACTAGAATGTCTGCACACCAAATCTTCAGCTGATTAAAAAACCCAGATAGCTGACATCTGTACTATTTAAAAAATTGGTGTACACACACATATTCATATATATGTGAATTAAAACAATCCTCATTTCCCCCAGGCCGATGCAGGAGGGGCTATGTTCCCTGTGCATGCTGTGTTCATCTTAAATAAAGGCATCTTTTCACACTTTAAAACCCTGAAGTCTCTCTCTGGGCATCCTAAACACAAGCATATAATTATAAGGGACATCACATACTGCAATTTGTCCAGGAATCGGTAACAAAAGATAAGCGCTAACATAAAGTAGATAAAAATTCAAAAGCATCTATCTTCATTCAGTCACAGGGAGTTTTTAAGACTTGGCTAGCGCATACTAAGAGCATACCCAGGGTATTATTACCCATATGCTAAAATCCGTATTTGGTTCTATGTCAGTAAATTAATTTGTTGCAGTATCACGTACTAAAACATCTGATTAGCCATGTTGTTGATATAATAATAATAAAATATTTGAATAATAATTCAAATATCTACTGAGAGATGAACAGCTTGTTTCCGAGGTGACCAAAGTGAATCATATTCCTCACCAAATTTCCCTTAGGTATAGCCAACTTATTACTACCTTGAAAAAACAAATTCTTCCTCTACTCACAGGACTTGCAGCATCTCTCAATTGCTGCTTTTTTTTTTTTTTTTTGAGTTTTCTTGCTGTTTTCTCTGATGGGAAAACTGTTCCCATTTTTGAGTACCAATCTCACCAGTTTATATTTTTGCAGTGTTGCAATTTATCAATCTTACTTTAACTTGCCATTTTATCTAGTGTCCATATAAATAAATACTGATAGTTGATATCCTACAATCAACCCAAAAGGCCCAAACATCTTGAAGGCATAAAGGCATCGGTTTGACAATAGCTATTGATGCAAGCTGATGTACAATATGAAGAAACAAGTATTATAGCTTAAAACAATAGTGTCTCTGCCTGCTAGACTTCTGAATTAACCATAAACCACAGAAGACACATTTCTGAACTCAAAAGCACTTTTGGACAGATACAATTCTGTTAATTTCAGCGGAGATAATTGTAAGCAGTTTTGTCTGTGCAGATAAAAAGAAGAGCAGGGGGCAAAGAAATCAAGCCTGCTATGGCAAGGCTACACAGATGGCTGCAGACCAAAGCTACGATCTCCTGCAGAAAGAGACAGGCTCTCCAGCCTGGCATCTTCCATCCAGTTGGACTAGACTAACCATCCAACTGTAGGCGTCAGCATGGCATTGTACCTGGACAACTATCCTCTACAGTGTATTATACAGAAAAAGGAAAGTCCCAGTGTCCACAGCCTGGGTTTTGATGTCTTAGTTATACTATTAAACATAAAGTCATCTCATTGCATTGTTAGAAGGAAAAATGACACAATTCAAAGATTATTTGGTTCTCTGCTATGAGCCTACTACTGTTTGCCCCAAACAGCAAAGTCTTACAGCAAAGTCTTACAGCAAAAAACCGAGAGAACGTAAGACAGTGTGATAATAAACCCACAGGAGTCAGCAACCACTTTCCCACCATAAATAAGAGAGCTGCCAGTTTGGCTGCCATCGCTTCCTAGGTTGGTCACCTCAGTGCAGAGATACAGGATGACAGGCCACTTCAATACATTTCAGCCTCGCAAACTGTAACAGAAGTTTTTGTGCAAAAGACTTCTGTAATTGACACAGGAGAGGCCCTCCTAGATATGGTTTCGATGGGGTGCCTAGACTACCAGACACGTGGCGACAGGCCGAGTCCGAACTCAGCAGGCTTCACCAGCAGAAGTTGGCTGTGATGTTCTGTTCAGCCTGAAAGGAGAGGAGGAACACGGCCATATCTGCCCTTTCTTATTCCTCTCCTCATCAGCCACATCCTTATTTTCCCAGCATTGAAGGGCACTGGGGTCACGTTGGCAGGAGGCTGCAGACCATCAGCTTCCTTTGAAAACAAATCACCAGGAAGAGCCCAAGTCAACGTGGTACCTCACACAATTCAGGAGAAAGTTAGGTTAACTCCTTCCAAATTTCCAACTTTCACTTCCATAAAGGAGAAAGAATAGGCAACCTATACATGATCATATAGTCACTTCAGAAATCAGTTTGCAAGTTTCCCCGATTTCTGACAACAGCCTAGCCTACCATCACAGCTTGTAAAATCAGTCTGTCATCACCCCTATCCCCCAAACCCGGAGCTCAAAGAGATACGCTACCTACGATCTCTCAGACTAAGTGACAGCTTCTGAAAGCACATCAACAAATGGGTTTTTTACACTGTGAAACTATTTCACGTGCAATGAACAGTCCTTTGGTAAAGTATATTTGCCTCAGTGTTCAGATGCCATTTTCCCCTTAAGCCTCCGAAAGAAAAAAAACCCGCTCATTTTACAGAGTAAGAGGGATGTCAAGACTAAAAGATTCAACATTGTCCAGTCCTTCACACTCACTCACTGCCATTATTGCTTTTTCTCAGTGGGCAAAGGCAGATGGGGTGGAATTTTCTCTTCACAGCTGGCAAGTTCTCAAATTTTTGAGATGATAGCCATGTGTGTTTAAAATGCAGATTTACTCCTGGATCTTAATCAGGCTGCAATTTTTTTGAAATAAATGCTACTACTCACGTATTACAGTGACACTTACTGCAAGGCAGTAGCAATGTCTTGCTTTATTTCTCCAGCCGTATATTTCCGTAGCTTTTTTCAGGGGTTGTAAGGTTCACAGTATGCTGTAGCGTGTCTTATTATAGCCGTGGCAAGTTAGTGTGAAATGATCATTATCCTAGACCTATTTCTCCTTACCAGCTAGTTATGCCAAAGGTACCCATAAAAAAAAAAAGTCTACAGACTAAATGCAGGCATAATGAAAAAGTATAATATTTATCCCCTACCAACCTGATATCCCCAGTTTGGACTGTTAGGAACAGATTGTCAGTCATTTTCAGACTCCTAAATATTTTAGAGAGATTTCCAAAGACCACAGACACAACCTGGAGTTTCTCCCTGAGGAATGGAAGCAGACAGATTTGGTACAAGAACAAGCAGGGGATAAATATGGACTGTCTGTAGGGGGAATGCAGAATAGGCAGCTTTTCAGGAGCACAGAGTTCACAGAACCTGAATTAATCTCTCACAAATCGAAAAGAGCAAAGAGGTCCAGTACTAGAAATTATTTATTGGGGTTTTGGGAGGTATTTAGCAGAGCTGGATGATTTGTTCTTGGTTTTAGTAAATGGGTCACATGTCAAAAATACAGTTTCAGCTTACCAGAAATCATTCATGAATTTAGAACAAACTAAGAAAGCAGAGCTCAGTAATACAAATAAACTACTTTTTGGAGACTGTGACATTTCTGAAATAACATCTTTCAGTCTCGCAAGGGAACAAGTGCCACACACAGAAGACGATGTGGAGAGGTTTGAACAAGGGTCTCTCCCACCAGGAGACCATCCCAACCACACTTTGGAGAAGCATACATGGAGGCAATATCAAAAGGTCTTCCTGTTTGGGGTGGGGAGTTTACTCTCTTGCGATTTGTTTGTTTGTTTGTTTGGCAACACTCCCCAACTATTTGCAATTCTTCATCCCATTTCTATACATTTCTTAACATCTTAATACTTGTTAATTACTCTCTAAACAGCTGAAACACTACAGATTCTGTAGAATAACAACTTCAGATGCATTTTCTAATACCTATTCCAGAGATATTAATGCCTACGCAAATCTAAGGACTCACAACTGGTTTTATACAAGTAAACAAAAGTAATTCAAATACTCAAAAAAATTTGTAACCTCCATTACTAGAAGAATTGGAAGTTTGTCCTTCTCATGACACCAAATTATAACCTTTTAAAAGACCACATTATTCAGGTCACGTTTTAGTTGTTATTCCTATCCCAAGAGCAGACTTTTTTTTGTTGGTTTTTTTGAGCCCCCAGGCTGCCCCAGCATTCTAGTCTCTCCGATCCCTCCATGCTGGGCATCACATTGCTTGCTACATTCGTGGTTGTTACTAATTTTGGCAATGATTTCTCTTAAAGACAATCTTTTATGAATTTTGAATTGTCACTTTCTTCCTTTCAACCCAAGCCTGTCTGCAAAGGTAATCGTGCCCCATATTCTTCTCTTGCTAGGCCAATTTATGGATACGAACATTGCTTAAAAATGTAAGACCTTCTATAAATCTAACGCCTAAAATCAAAATGTTTAAATTCCCTTGAGTAGGCCAAATCTAGGACACCTGAGTGATTTCTGTGACCAGATATTTCTCTTGAACACTTTAGAGTTTGTCACTAACTCAGTCTTCAAAATATGATTTAAGCAGAAAGACTATGGCAAATTTACATACAAAAAGCCTTTACACATATGCCTATGGAGTTGTCAGATTTCACAATCTCACTCAGGAAGTCTGGGTCAGAATTTACACAAAAATCTTCCAAAAAACTGGGTAGAATGGATCTTTTATGAAACAATATGTTGAATCACCAGTATGCAATGCCTGCCCCATGTGAAAAAGGTGTTCTGGTTCTGGGAATGAGCTCTCTTAGGCCATTCATTCAGAAGGTTAATAAGAACCAATGGGTTTCTTTCCATTTACCATACTTCCATCGCAGCAAATTACATCTAATTTTCAAACTGTGATTTGAGTGGGGTTTGGCATATTGTACAATAGGAAACAAAAAGAACAAGGCAGCACGGCCATAGAGTTGTTACACTCTGACTAGCCATGGCCTTCCACAGAAGTGAGACAACTGTAGCAACAAGTGAAATAATTTGATTGTGGATACAATAATTATACAGCAAGACCCCATTACAATTTTCTTCTGTTTATAACAGTGCATAAAATAAGTCTGTATACCATTTGTTCTCACTTCACTTGTTATCTCATTTTTAATTATGTGGTTTAGTACTAAAAAGTATGCCCACTATCCAGATAATGTTTTCCTTTAACACTACTGGCGGGTCAAACAGAGGTTCTTCTGAATGCACAAATTTTAAAAATTTATCATCTCATTACTAAAAACTATTTCTAAGTGAATTAAGGTGCAACAGAATTTGATTAACTACAGTTATAAATCTGAAACTAAAATGAAGACAGTTCTAAATCAAATAAAATATGTTATTAAAAGACATAACTTCAGATATTTATCAATCTCCAGAAATTAAGACTAGAAAACAGAAAAACTATACAGTGTATGTGAAGCTGGGAGTAATGCTGTCATCACATCCTACTGACTGAGAGTAAATCAAAATACAAGAATAGACTGAAAACATCATCTTTTTTTAGTGATTTTTTTTTGGTGGCAGTTTGCAGTTTTTTAACCCACAATGTGAAGTCTTCAGGCTTGTTCTTTACCTCTAATATCACAGCTGAGCCTCACTGGGGACAACATCAGGGGTGAAGAATTTAAAAGCAGCAATAATCCTATAGAAAAGCTGGCTAAAGAAAGAAATGGATCAAATGACTGTGTACTGACTCATCTTTTGACAAGTTAATTGATATATAACAGCATCTATAAAAATAAGTCTACAAAAAAGGTTTGGGATTTAACAGGGCCAACTCTGAATGCCTAAGAAAGTTAACACAACTGATTGGACTGCGTTGAGCTCAAGAATATAGAGAAATAACTTTAATAAAAGGTTGAAACTATTTGGAATGAAAGCGAGAAAAACACAGCAAGGATGAAAAGCACTTCAAAGAAGATATCGGGATTTAGCAAAAAACTTACAAGGATGGGAAAAGAGAGATTGATTAACAAAGCAAGCCGTGTCTCCTAAGTTAGCCACGCAGTAAAAATAGTACCTGAGCTCAATCTTTCAAAGGAAAACAGAATGAACAGTGAAAGGCTCTTTTTCACCCCAGCAGAAGAGAATGAGGAAAATACAGAGAACGACTCGTTATGGATTCTCTTATTCTCATATAGATTCAATGAAAAGCTAACTCTGTGTAGCCCCAAACCTGGGCAAATGTCCCATTTTCTCATAAGAATAATGACACACAGACAGGAGCATTTCCAGCATACCGACAGAACCAGAAGATGAAAATACAAATTCAGTGGCAAGTTTTTTTACTGGAATCTATAAACTAATGGGAACTGAAGTTTTCTCATTATACCAGTTAGTTTCATGACCCTTTACTTGAAAACTTTGTTCCCTGTGCATCCCAGATCATCATTGCGAAAGCAAAAACAACACTGGAAAATACTAAACATAGGACCTGCGTTCCAAGAAAGGGGAGGTGATAAACACATATTCATGTGATTTTGACACTGAACGCTGCAGACTTTGGCAGAGGCAGTAATCAAGGGCATGGAGGTAGACTCAAAGTGGGATAAAAAGAAATATATTCTCATTACTAGTAGATCACCTGAGAAAATTAATGCATTTTCTTAGTAAGATAGCTGACTACTTAGACAAGGGCAATATAGTGGAACTAATACATCTAGATTTCAATTGAGCATCTGATAGTGTCCTATAAGCAATTATTATTTAAAAGGCAGACCAAGAGGAATAATACAAGAATACATCATAATATGGATAGAAAACTGACCATGGGAGGCACTACAAGAGTCTACACTGAAAAAAGCGGTTCTCAAGATGGAGAAATGTTACTAATAGTACTTCTCAGGAATCACTCTTGGGATTGATCCCGCTTAATATATTCATTCACAACCTTAGCTCAAGGACTAGATTATGAAATGCAAAGATGACATCAGCATGGAAGAGGACAAGATAGTCACACAAGAAGAATGAGATGACCTTGTGACTTAGAAAACCGAATGGGATGAAATTTAAAAGCAAAAAGTGCAACATCATGACAAGACAAACTAATGACAAGGATTTCTGCTTTAAACTGGAGGTTCATCAATTGGAAGAAATGGAGGAGAAGAAAGCTGGTCAATAGAGTTATTATGAGGTACCAATGTGTTGCAGCTGCAAAAAGGTCTAATGCATTTCTGGGACGTGTAAGACATTTTCAGTCAACTCAGAGAAGGACTAGTCAGATCTCATACAAAATAGTGTGGAAATTCCTGACCACCTGTTTTCAAAACAAAACCTGTAAATCTGTCCAGAAAAGGGTTTCTAAGGTGATTATGAGAATGGGAGAATAACCATGAAAAGAAGCAAGGAAACCTTGGCCCTTTCAGCCTAGTTAAACAATGACTGAGAATATACGTAATTATATTTTTTTTATTATTATACATATGCTTACTATGCTTAGCTTTTTCTCATGGCTAGATCTAAAAACGAACAGAAGGCAAAAGTACGAAATAGCCATGTGGAAGCTAGGTCTAATCCATCAGGGCAGAGAAGACCTCGGACAGGACCCAGCAGTGCCTGACAACCCTGTCGCTGACTGCACGCAGAGCCAGGATGTAGCTTTTACTCTTGAGCCCAAGCGTCTTCCTGCCAGCTACTGTGAAATCAAAAAGTACACACCTGCAGACTGTGGTCTGAAGCTGGCTCCAAGTGGGAGCAAGGCAGGAGAGAGCACCAACTAAGCAAACAACTATTATTCATATACATATATAAAATAACAATAAGCACCTCACAGCAGCTGAAGAGTTACTGAGCCCAAAATGGGAAACCCTCACCTTTATGTGATTTTTTAGTGAATCAACACTCCTGTAAGCAACAGCTTGGATTATGTGATGCAACAAAACCCCTTCACATAGAAATATATAACCTCTCTATGGCTAATATGAGATTTGTCTTAGTAACCTGTTCACCCATCAAGTGTCACCTCTTTGGCTAATGGTTTAGATCGAAGGAAAGAACACACCTCATAATGTACATAACCAACTGTGTAATGCTGCTCAGCGGGGAAATATCCCTCCTGTAACACTGCAGTGATTACCTTATGCCTTGAAGCATGAGCGCTGATGATCTTTATCTTACCTTCCGTAACTACAAATGGTACTATTGGTCATAAAATTATCCAAGCACTTCAAAAATTCAGCCACAATATTTGATTTGATGACCCTCTGCACTAAGGACTAGCACAAGCTCACTAGGCATTCAATGTCTGGCAAGTCATTTGTTTTAAATTACACTTTTATTTTCATATTGCGGAACAGGATTAGAATAACCTTCTGAATAAGTTTCGCTACAGCCTTCATAAAAAATTGTGAGCAGCTAAATCAAACCTTGCTTAAGGGCTTGACTGTGACTTCAACTTATGCTATATGTCATAATAAATCCAATCTTGCAGTAGATGCCAACACCTTCCCACCCAGAGCAGGTGGACTAGCAATGTGGAGAACGCACAGAGACAATATCTCACTTCCCTAGCTTTCCACATACAAGCCAGCACAACCCTCACGATTTGCTGCATGTGTGCCATTACTTCCCTGCTGCTTGCAAAACCCTGCAACGCAGGAACAAGGTCTCGGGGAGGGAGGCTCCTGGGCCACACCACCTTCTGTGATAATCCTTAGCTATTCAGTTGAAGCAGCATTTCTTGTTCAGATGAGTACCAAAAGGCACAGTTTAGCCTTAAGTCCTTTCCTTTTAATTCCACTACTTTGGATTCTTAGGTGTGAGGAATATCAATATCTCCATTTTCAGAAGAAATCCCCACATCTTTTTCTTTGCTTATTAAGACACAATAGTAACCATGACTCTCGTCTGAAGAAAACACTAAAAAAAATACCCCCAAACAAAACATCAACAAAAACTTTTTTTTCAGGCAGCTCAGAAGATAAAAATAAAAAAAAACAGACTCCGTTATTAAACAGCAAGTAGTTCACTCGTCCTCCTACTCACCCTCCCCACACACACACAAGCACGCATGCGCGCGCGTGTGAGTGCATGCGTGCACGGGCTCTTCTTCTGCTTACATCCCAGAACGTAACAAGGGAAAAAGGACAGACTGCAAACAGAATTAAAGCAGGTATTTTCTACAAATACATCACGTCTGAAAATTCTTTTTCCAGTAAGATTATGTAAGCGAAGGCAGCTTGGCTCAATCACACTTGCGTACCAGTTACCAAACCAGCTTCTTAAAAGGAGGAAGACTGGGAGAGAGAGGATAGGAGGTTTATATATTTATTGAATTTAAAAAAAAAAAAAAAAAAAAGTGAAGCTAACTCAGAAACTTATTTATTCAACAGTAATGACCTTACAGAAAAAAAGGACATTTTCTCCCCAAAACCAAACCATTCAATGTAGAATATTCTATTGAATGAGCATCTGTCAAAGTGATCAAAAAGACACCATTTCTTTGCCAGTACTAACGTATTTAAGAGGTTGCTTGCTAGCAAACTGCCATGGCAACCACAATAGCACCTGGGGTACGGTGTTCTCCTGAGAAAAAAAAATACCTTCCCCTTGAGAAATAAAATAAGTTTGCAAAGGAGCAACAGAAAAGTAATTTTTAAACAAGATCAGTAACTTCAGTGACAGTAGAGTCACTGAACTCCAGAATCGGGCCCCCATGAACTCTATTTCTTTACCCAACAACATCCATATTAAGCCCCGCCGTGATTATACAGCACAGCAGAACGCATGCTTTAAACATATACCAATCATTCTCCACTTCTGTATCTAATTTCATTTAGAACGGCACAACTGTAAGACAACCCAATGCTTTTTGGAAAGAAGTCAGTAATACTAGATGCTGTTTCAGCTTCCAAAGCAGAGTAAAAATGGGCCACAACGAAATGGTCAAAACCAGTTTCTAGCCAAGGCACCGAGGCTGACACTCCTTAAAACCACAGCCAGGAGGGGGCACGCACCTCGCTTCCTCGCCGCAAATGGAGCTTAAATTGGAAAATGTAAGCCGGTAGCAAGACTTCTTTCTGCAATTTAGAAATATTATACCCAGAAATAGCCTAACCCAATCTAATTACCCAGGGACAGAGGAAGGAAAAGGGAACGGAAAATATCAGCTATAGATCTCTGTGCATGTAAGAGTATTTTTACGCAGTGGAAAAAATAAAAATACCGGAAATAGAGTTTTTAGTGTCAAATTGACCAACCGTGCACATGCCTTAGCTCAGCTCTTTTCTACAGCAGATTGCACATAGTGATTAAGTCAACTTTTGAGAAAAAGCAATTCAAAACTCATGTTATTCTGAAAACTAACTTTATATAATGCATTATTTTTGAGTGCATTCTATCTCAACTCCCGTTTTTAGAAGACTTATGTTATTATATTATTATATACCACCACCAGCAGGGGAGGAGGGGAGAAGGTTGAAACACATCATTCTAAGAAAGCTTCCCTTCCCTTGCTTTTCTGGCTTTCCTTCTATTCTCCATTCTCAAGGCTAAGGGAGAAAGAAATTACACAGATCATCTCAAGCAACAAAAGGGAAAATACTGGAGGATAAATAACACTGCTGACAATGGCAGACACCAATTACTTTCTTTTTCTGATACCAGAGAAGCTTCCAGTGCTTTTAACTTGCAATTTATGAATGTCACTGACTGACATTCAACTTTTGTGTTTCTAGCAGACTCACTTATTGTCATGCTAACATTTTATTAAGCTTCTTTTTTTCTTTTTCCCCCGTTTTACCTTAACTTTAAAACCCTGCCTGGAATCACTGTGCAGGCTGATGCCATTAATAACAAAGACAAACTGGAACCCAAGAGATTAAACATTATTTGTGATCCTCACCTTCCACTTTATGTTATAGAAGGTTTTTGTTTGTTTGTTTTGAAAAGGTGAAACAATAATTTGTTCTAACCGTGCATTCAGGAATAACATTCACTTACAGTGGGTAAAATATTTCTTGGTTTTTTTCTTCCCTTGGTCTTCAACTTTAAAACCACAGTTTTACATACTATTAGACACTTGCTATTAACAGGTACCACACAGGAAAGATGATTAATATATACAATTAATGTGTTGACTGATTCTCTTATCGCTGCGTCAAAAACCTACAATTAAATAAAATGTTTTCTTTCAACCGTATTTTAGTATGCAATACTTGATTCAAGCATTCATCAATGCTTTGAATTTTTCATGTCATTTATAAATGGAAAAAGCTTAAGCCACACAAGATGGTGAACACTGAACTGGTGCAAAAAAAAACGTATTTAAATCAACTGCTTTTTAGGCATTCTGAACAAAGATTATTTTTTTTCACAGGTAGCCCAACTTCTGTTTAACTTGTAGCTGTGCTATCTGCCTCACACATTATTAAAAGTGCGTGGCATCTACAATAAATAGCACTTGCTTATACAGAAGACGTAAGGGGTTTTTATTTTATTTTAACACTATAGTGCAGGGAAGCTCTGACTACAAACCAACTGCCATAAGGACTTCCTCTGAGACTGACAGCCACGACTGACAGGCCAGGCCAGTCAGGCTTCAATATGCAGAAGGATCTTTAACCATCTTCACCAGTATCTATAACTAATTGACTTGAATTCCTCTTGGACACAATGCTTTAAATTCCAAACTGCTCCCAGGTGTGAATTTGTTTAAGCTAAAAAGTGACAATGCCGGTGACAAATACAACGCTGTTCAAGAATGACTGAAAGAGCACAAGCAAAGTAAATTAAGATACAGCTTCTTCATAGGATAAAGATGGCTCCAGTTTTCTCCGCACCACTACAAAAGGAGGTTTTATAGTAAAAGCTACGGCAGCTAGTAGGAGTTGCAAGCTACTTAGAGTTTCAGGTACAACAGAGTTTTCTAATGCTGGAAGTTCAGAAAGTCATGATCCCACAAAGCTGAAAACTTTGAAGATAATTTCTTCATTCACCAGAAATATCTTCAAAGTATTTAACAGTCATACAGTGCAAAGGCACAGCCTGACGAAGCATTTTACCGTGTATTCAACTTTAAGCACCTGAGTAGTTCCAGCTAACTCAATGGGACTATTCACAAGATTAAAAGCTAAACCGAGGCTGACTTAACCGGCTGAACTGGGACATAGGAGTCGGACGCTGAAGTAATGATTCAGTTACATCGGCTGAGCATCCACCTTCCCAAAGGATGCAGTGATCACCTGGAGCGTTTACACAGCAATGGAGACAGTCAATACAAAAATATATTTTGAGGTGAGAACAAACAGTATCTGGACGCCCTAGCATAGACATTACTGTGTTCATGATGGGATGCAGGACCTTTTAGCCCACCCCAGAGTTAGATCAAGACACTAGAGTTAGATCAGAGTTAGATCAAGATCCCAGAGTTATTTCAAGACACTAACAGATCAGCTAAGACTCTAAGGATTTCTTGTGACATACATTGTGTTCTAAAAGAATTTCTGAACTGGGTGTGAAGCTTGTATTTGTTTTACTAATCAAACTCAATATTATTAAGCACCATTTCCACAGGGTTTGTCCTGACTCTCATGTTATTCAGTGCTTTCACCTGGGTGATGAAATAAAGCGTATACAGACAAAATTTGCCAACAATGCTAACCTGGCAGGAATTACAAGAATGTTGGTGGACATAAGAATTCCAAGATGTCTTGACAAACTGGAGTAACAATTCTTTAAGAATAGAATGTAATTCGAAAAGGGCAAGGTTATACACCTACACAGAAATAATAAACGACACTGATACTAGGTGGAAGCAACAAATGAGATAGCTGTTTTGCAGGGGGGAAAAAAAAAAGAAAAAAAGAAAAAAAAAAAAACAAAAAAAACCCCACACCAAACACGAGAGTTCAAAAGGACTATTTCATACTTCATTGCGGCAGCCTTTTATGTATTTGAAGATTGTTACGATGTGTCCTCCTCATCAATAGCCTAACACTACCAGCTCTTTCAATGAAGATTGTGTTAGCTTAACACCTGCTTATTCCCTGGACTTCTTCCAGTAAATCCTAATCTGACATGTAGCTTCCAGATCTGGAGGAAATGCCCTAAGTGACGTGTTGCAATGCCGAGGGGAGCAAAAAGATTTATTACATTTTGTACTTCTTTCATGATGGAGCCTGCCAAATTTTGCAACAATATGATACTGACTCATCGGACCCTCAGATATAACACGGACTCTCTAGACCCTCATTTTTTTTTTCTTGTTTGAGCTATCCTATTAAATTAGGATTGAGACTGCAGCATAGATTAGGTATTAGAAAAGGTCTTCTAATGGTAAGACCACCAAAGCACTGGAACAGATTTCCAAATAGAAGCTGTAGAGTTTCCATCTCTAGAGGTTTTTTAAGACAAGGTTAGGCCAATATCTGCCAGGAATTGTTTCTGTTAAACTGATCCATTGCTGAGTAAGCAAAATGTACTATACCGATCTCTCAGACCAGTTTCCTATCTTTCAGCACTGGTTTTTCCTGTAAAAGCGTAAGCGGAGATACAAAAATATAGGAAGGAAATGACAAGTGAGACTGATTAATATCATTGTTCGCTCTCACAGCTACATGGCTCTGCCAGTGCATCTGAGCGTTCTCAGCCTAAACGGAGGATGATCATACTCACAATCAGCTCTTGAAATTTTGAACAACTCATGAAAATTCAACCTGAACATACTAAATGATAAGCAAAAAGGGAAGTAGCAGCATGGACCTAAAAAGCCAGTGTATTTATATAACAGCAAATACTGACAAACAGTCTTTTTTTCCCTTCCACACAAAATTCTCTCTTTAAATTCTTCTTCAAGAAGATCCACAAATAGCCTTTTGAGGTAATAATTACAAGAAATTATGAGGAACTGTATTCAGTTCCTCAGGACCTGACTTCAACAGCAAGAGATCTTTGATGTGTGGGTGGAACACCTACCGGCATTTTCACAAATCTCAGATCTCATTATGGAGGTGAGGCCACACAAGTAGTGGAGTAGGTGCTAATTTGTGAGAAGAGGTACCAAATCTTAGGTACTGGTGTTGATTCTGCTTAGACATTGTTGTAATGGGTAAAACACGGTATAGACAAGAACTCTGTGCTGTGAAATTGTCCCCAATATTCTATTTCATATCATCTGCAAAAAACTGGAAGGACTTCTAAAAGACCTTGGATCTCTGTAGGTGGCAAAGAAAAGCACTTTTAAATCCAGCTCTTGAAACTTGGCATTAAGAAAAGAGTATTCTGTTCTCAAAGGGAATAAAGAACTCAAACGACTAAGCTTATAAACACTCCGAGCCAAACAATTTTCAATTTTACTTTTGGAATTTTTTTCAAGTTAGGATATAAAGTTACTCAGCCTTTAATGAAGACAGTAAATGAAGCATGAGCCATAAAACAGCTGAATATTATAGAAGACTGATGAAATTCAAATTCTTTCTTTCTAACGTAACACCACATTCCAGTGTCTTCTATTTCAAAATGAAGTTTCTACTTTCTGTTGTTTGCTGCTTCTAATACCACCAATCAGAAAACTCATCTACCCACATTCGTACTATCAAAGCAGATAATTAAAATGTCACCTTTTCGGATTAGAAATGCCAGGGCACCCATAGACACAAATTTCTAGTTTTCTGTCACTGGTTTTATTTTTTTTTTTTCTGGGTGGGGCTTTTACTTAATATTGATCCAACTTTTACACCAAATTCTACAAAAAATTATACTTTAACTTTTAGAATGTTGGGATCTTACATTGTGCACCTAATTTAAGATTATAAACTTGGACTATTCTCAAGTTACCTTCATCTCTCATGTGGAGAAAATTGTCTATGCATCAGCTCATAATATAAACACAAACATAAATCTCACCTATTGAATTTATTTATTGATATATAGGTTAATGAAATCTTTTTGCTGGATTGAGTGATCTGGTCAGTAGGCAACATACCTCAGAAAAGGCTTGGCTCGCTTCCGCTTAGTTTTCTCATCTTTAAGGATATAGACACTTATTCACTTTCCTAAACTAGTACCCACATTTTGTTCTTTATGCTGAGCTGGCCAAGAGGAGTGCTACATTGTGCTATCTTTAGATAATTACTGCACGTATTTACTCCTTAGGCTATTAATAAGGACAACTCATCTCATATGCATATCATCTTTCCAAATATTAAAATTATTTAGTCAAGTAACAGAGAAGTAGACATACCAAATACTTGGGTCCAAACTGCTATTTTAGAGGTCATGACTCCCACGTAACTATTACTAGCTCCCTAAGATGTACAGGTGTCTGGTTTCTAGACCAAAATCTATAACCCTGAGGTAGATACTCAGGGTCCACATATAAGAGGAGGGCGATTCACAGCATGGGATTCACATCAGTGAGCCTGCTGAGCAGGAAGCTGCCCATGTTAGTTCACCAAAAAAACAACCAAACAAACAAAAGTAATGGCAAGGGTTTAGCTCAAATCCCACCTCTCCTCCAGGCTTAGATGCCTCACTCCATTCGACAGGGAGACACTTACCTCCACCTCACATTTTCCCGAGAACATAGGCACAAGAGGCCAAAGTGTGTAGGCTCCTAATTCCTACTTAAGCACTTAAAACACCCATTAAAGTCATGAGAATTTAAGGATTTAAATTGAAGATTAAGAGCTGAAGTATCTTTAGGGATTGATCCTTTCCCTCTCTCAAAAGGCGACAGCCTTCTTTTTTTCTTTTTTCTCTTTTTTTTTTTTTTTTTTCCAATAGACAGAGGAGAAAGCAGCAGCTTCTTCCCCTTGTGCAACAGCCCAACCATTAAATGTGTTCAGACACACTGAGCGTCCAGGTCACTCCTCCACTTTAGAGGATTCACACTGCCATTTCCCTGGCCACCATCCCAACATCAGAGCAAACTCGACTGCAGGTGAAGTTCGAACTGTTTTGTGTTTGCTCATAAAGAGATTCATCAGGAGAGAGTGAAATTTCCCTTGTAAGGCCAACGGTCAAGGCACTTACCACGGCAAGGGAAAAGGACTGACAGCTGGTCTCTAACATGAGAATTGTACGTTTTCTTTACACTGAATTGGTTTTCATCGCATGCTGTAACTGGTGCACTATTTGTACACAAGAAAAACTCAACTATTTTCTCTTCCTGATATAGCATATCTTTAACCATACCGCAGCATTTACTAGACACAAAAAGTTTGGTCCTAAGAGAGCTGTGAGCTCTTTCATCCCCTGGAGAAACAAAAACAGAGAGATTACTTAGCTGAGGATCCTAAAAAAACTTTTGTAGAAATTTTTAAAAATCCAGACCCACACGTTTCAAAACACTAGAATAACACACTGATGACGAGAGAAAGAAACATAGAACAAAACCGAGAATGACTTCATTCCAACTCCCACGTCAGGAAACTGCCAGTAGGGAAGCCCTGTTACGATTTTAATAATAGTTTCTTACTATATATTGCATTCCCACGAAAACCTCATTTGCTGACCTTAAAAGCAGTATCTCATGTGACTTTTAAGTTCAATCAAACTAACATTCGGTGACCCGGGCTGTCACCCGAGATGTGCAGATTACTGTCATTTGAAGTGTCATAATATATCCTAGATAACTCGATTCAAGTCTGCCTTACTGACCCAAGAGAGTCATGCTGGGGTTTTTTTAATCATGCCAAATAGCTCACGGAGTGTTTGCTTATTTTTTTGTCAGGAAAAAAAACCCGTCTGCAGTAGCCAGTATATTCTTAAGCATAGTTTTCTTTTGTGAGAACGTATCACCTGCTCTGCATGTACTGCATTTTTTCATCTGCTTTGCAAACAGCAGAGACGGGATTTTTTTTTTTTTAATCTGTTGGTTGCGAGCGCTGCTCCTGTCCCTATGGCAATCGGCAAGTCACTGTATCATTACTGCTTTGTGAAGTCGACTCCAGGTACCCTGGGAGACGCGTTCTTGGGATCCAGCATGTAGGGAACTGCGGCAACACAACAATGCTGGGCCCCGGCAATCAGCTGCCGCTTTTGTGGGACCACACTAAGCTCTGGTTCCACTGGAAGTGGAATTTAAGGAGCCCATGGAGAGACTAGGAAGCCTTTTCAGTAACTTTGAAAAGTAAGACATTAGAAAAATAACGGCAATGCACAGACAGTGGAAAAAATAACGATAAAAGGCTTGGGAAAAGTATTTGCATTCTGCTTAAACCACTTGTAAACAGCTCTTCAACTCTCACACCATGCCCACCTAGAGACAGTAAGGCAAGCACAGATAAAAGCAGAATGCTTAACTATTCACTTCTAGTTCTAGGGCCAGTGACTAAAACTGCTGGCCTAAGCTGTAGAGAAAATATATGCTGATCACAGGACACAGCAAAGTTCTCAGAAGGCTCAGCTAAAATCAAGAAGCCTATCAAAAAAAGAAAAAAATGATGGAGTGTCTACATAACTAACCTCTCCAAATAAAAAAAGTCAATCACACAGTAAGAGCCTGGGGTTTGCATCAAGTTTGAAGAGACATTTAGAGGGGAAAAAAAATAAAATTGACTGGCACCTTTTGAAAGGAAAGATACCATTTGCAGTAACTGAGAATTTAGTAAACAATGCAATGAAAGCAGCTGGTGAGTAAGTAGGCTTTGCTCAAATGTGACAAATGCAGCCTCTTAGTACAACGAAATATTGGAAAGGAACAAAACAAGAAAACCCAAACGTGTCCTGTATCAGCAAGTTTCATGCAGTTCAAGCGCACCTAGTGCCTCCTTGACACACAGCTGGGTTAGTGCACAGTTTTGACAGCATTGCCATTGCACGCTTTTCATGCAAAAATTAATTACTTCTATCTGTCAGGCATCTTAAGCTCTATTACATTAAAATGAGGGTTTGTTTGTTTGTTTCTCTGATGTTTTAATTATTGCAACACGATTACAACAGACGAAACAACAGCCTAAAGGTACAGATGTAGCTAACATCTAAAATATACTAGTTTATAAATATGTATGAGTATGCATGCAGCTATGGACGATGCTTCTTTTCATAAATAAGGAACTCACATAATCAAAGCTTAGAACACTTTCTGGTACCTTCATATTTAGTTTATTAACATCCTTTAAAATTGCTCCTCATCACAACAAAGTGACTTTGGGGTAATGAATTAACATCACTCATTGTTTTACAGGAGTAAAAAAGGTGATGGAGGGAAACGTGTGAATCTTGGTGTGAGATACTCATAGTCATTAAACGGAAGTGCGTAACACAAAAACTGTGAAGTACGTAATGATTTGATTATACACTAACATTTACCCTCATGCTTACATCTCACTATTTACATGTCGTTCAAGCCAACCTTGACGGTGTCCTGGTTTTGGCTGGGATAGAGTTAATTTTCCTCCTAGTAGCTGGTACAGTGCTGTGTTTTGGATTTAGCATGAGAATAACGTGATAAAACACTGATGTTTTAGTTGTTGCTAAGCAGTGTTTATACTAAGTCAAGGACTTTTCAGCTTCCCATACCTACTGCCAGCAAGGAGGTGCCCAAGTTGCTGGGAGGGGGCACAGCCAGGACAGCTGACCCCAGCTGGCCCAAGGGCTATTCCATACCATATGGCGTCATGCTCAGTATAGAAACTGGGGGGAGTTGGCCAGGGGGCAGTGATCGCTGCTCGGGGACTGGCTGGGCATTGGTCAACGGGTGGTATTAAATGGTTAAATATTACAAGAGTTGGCTTTTAAGCGCTGAAGAACATGAGCACAGTACACTGCATTTAAGACAAAATTAATCTAAACTCTTTAGGCAATGTTCAGTTCAATACTTCATAGCTGCAACCCAAGCATAATCCCTGCTTCATTATTTATTGAGGACTCTGTTCTGTGGTTCTCTTGCACTACAGTGCTAGATAAAGGAAAAAGCTCTTAAAACTTTTAATAAGTCGTACTTCATCCATGCATAGACTATCACGTCAGCACACAATTATGACAAGCCATCTCATGAGCAACAAAGCTAACCAGCATACAGACTACTGAGCTGAACACCAGAGCCCAAAAATGCTAGAGAAATCAAGAAGCTGGGTGCCTTTTTTTCAGTTCTATCATGTTAAGCTACAGAAGTCAATGTGTGAGTCCAAGTTCACGTGATTTAGATCCAATAAAAGATTTAATCATACCTTCTCTATACTTTACTTGACTGATTTGCCATTTTCTATCATGTTTGTCTTCAATTTCAAAGGCTATCATGTACTTTTCCCATTTTACCTATAATCACCCATTTGGTACCAAGAGGATTCCCAACTAGAATCAAATCACAACAGTTACCTTTGAAAAGTCATTACTGGGAAAAAAAAAAAGAAAGAAAAAACCACCACCAAAAAACCACCCCAAAAACCCCAACAAACAAGCACTGTCACTTATTCTGCCACACTGATTGCACTCGAGATTAGCTCTGCATTAACAGTATCACCCCAAGCATATAATTCCCTTCAAAACCTCCTTGGAAAAATTCTTTTCCATGATGCCTAAAAGCCGTGACAGATGGTTCAGATAAAGGTGTACTCCAACTAGCTCCACATTTTTGCATTTTCCCAGCTGCCTGTGGTTTCCTGTTGTCATCTCCTGACAGTGTTTGACATGGCTGCAGTATGCCACACTGCAGCTCTCCCTTGGGTGGAAATCAGCCAGTGCTACCTTCAAGCGAATGCCAGCCCTGTGGAGCAGGGCAGAGAGGAAACCCTTGCCGAGATCTGATCGTAAGCTGGCCAGCGCGGACTTCTTCACCTGGGGGCAAAGGCTGTTATAGCGGCCGACCGCTCTCGCTGAAGAAAGAACTTACTGCAACTTCCTACTTTTCAGAGACAGATGCCTCTGCCTTAATTTCATCACCACAACCAATGCATGTCAACAGAATTATTCTAGGTTTACAAAAATTAATTTTAAAGCAGAAACTATTCACTTAAAAAAAGCAGGATTTTACTTAAGCAAAAAGGAAGCTCTTCTAGGATCTCAGCTTCCAACCACATTCCCATATTTTTTTCCTCTCACCTAAAACACGGTCTCTTGTCTTACGTTCAGGTTATAAAGCCTCCTGGAAAAGGAATCATATTTTCATCATACATCTGAATAACCCCTACTACAGCGATAGCCCATTTCCAAAAACGTAAGTCCCAGATGCTGTAGAAATAACAGCAGTTATAAGAATATGTGACTCCTCTATCTCTAGATCTTCCCATGCCATGTGATATGTACACACACTTACTGATATATCTAATCATGAGTAAGAAAAAAACCCCAAGACTACGATGGCATCTAATAGCTACCCTAGAACTGCAACGGCATCTCTTAAGGAAGGCTAACTATAAAACTAACTTCCAAAACACTGGAACTTTAGTGGCACACCACAAGCACATTGATTCAGGTTAATTATATTTATTTATATATATATATATACACACACACACACACTTATATGCATCTACAGGCTATTTCCTGTCTATATGCCTACCATAAGATCACAATACTCCTGCAATTCAGCTAAGCATTCCACAGCAGTTCAGTCCTGCTGTTGGTTAAACCGCAACAAAAATATATTCTCAGTTTTTTCAAGATGCGAAGCATTTTTTTCTTGATATAGCCAAGCAATAATCTAATATGCCCCACTACATAAAACCGACCTATGATAAGACATACAACTGACATATGTTCAAACAAAATTCCCCTAGGGTTTAAATGCACCCCTGATCAGGAATATCAAAGAATCGCATCTGACGCTGCTGCAGTTAAGACAGCCCTAACTCAGTTTATCCCCTGTAGCTCCCAACAGTTTAACAGATGATACAGTCTTTCTATCTACAGGCCAAAATACCTCCTACTGCTATAGATATATTTCAAGGAATAACAGTGCCAGCTCTTATGCTAGTTGTTGGATACTTATTTTTATGTCACAACAACACAATTTCAGTATCATTTCTTCAACTTAAGTAATACTATTTTCCCAGACTTAAGTAAAAGAAATTGCACCAAATCGACCAGGTTATAGATTCAAAACATTTTTTTCAACTCATTCAATTTAAAAGGGAATAGACAGCTCATGCCCCCTGTACCCTTAAACCAGAATGAGGGTATAATGCCCACGTCCCAACCCTCCAGTCCCAGAAGGACCATCTCAGTCTCCTTCAGGTTTTTCTTTTGAAGGATAGGGACTTATCAACTGTAATAGAAACTCACACAAGTTAAAATAAAGAAAACGCTCTACTACAAATGGGTTGCTTTTCCCTCAAGATTTCTGATTTTCTTGCAGTTTCTAACTTCAACGCTTTCTGGCTGTCTCAGGTTTTCTCAGCATCACCAGTTCTTGAAAATTCAATATGCCTACTGATTTCACAGGAGTCAGATTAGGGCTGTGAAGAAACGAGTGCGAATTTCTCTGTTTTAGTAATAACATTAAAGGAAGAGTTCTCAAGTCGGTCACTTTAGAATTAATTAAAATACAGGAGAAGCTACCAGGGAATGATTTATATTCAAAGGGGATTATGGCTAACAGTAAAATGTTTACAAAATCAATGGGAACCTAGCACAAAACGGATATAGCTCAGGAGAATTCATATTGATTAGATTCCCGTGTAGTCCAAGATACAGTTCTCTTTTCCATGTTCCTCATTAGTTCATTTCAAGATTTATGTGAATTGCAAAAGAGATATAACTGAGCTCCGGTTAGTTTTTTATATTGTGTTAACTAAGAAAAAAATAATTCCACTCACCTGAAACAGAAATTCATTTGTTTCCAAACGTTTAATGAGAGAGGATGGCTCAGTCCACCTCCACATTCATCATCTGTTGCACATTAATGAATATCCAATAATGCCAATACTAACCAAGAAACAACTGACAGAATCTGTTAGCACTCAGCCTGAGTTGCCACTTCCCCCGTGTATCCACAACACAGAAGCAAGTACTCCTGGCAACCAAAACAGCGCACGGCAAAAGCTGTAGGTCTTTATAACGTCCACTGTTTTGTAGCCTTTCACGTAGGATAGCGCTGACAGTAAAAACAGCAAGGTGCTAATTACTGAAAGGTATGTCAGTGCGCTGCGGCTGTTGTGTTGCCAAGCATCAGCTGCCCTACCGGCCGCAAAGGCACGTCATGTTTTAGCCAAATTTGATATTACTGTTTGTACAGAAAAATCGTTAGAGGAAAACCACGCATAGTGGCAGTGCCAGGCTCTGAATTGATTCTCGTAGAAAAGAAAGACTGGAAATTGTGCCTTACGTTCTTCCACAAACTGAATGTTCTTCAGATTGCCGCTGACCTTTTCACAATAGCACTGATTCAGCTAGCTAGACTGAAAGCCGAAAAGCAAATAAAGTCTCCTAAGGGGTAACAGGTTAAAGCAAGCTCCAGAACAGAGTAGAAGGTCTGACCTCCAAAGGTTAGTATCATTTGTGCCCAAGTAAATGGAGGAAACCCTTCATTACCAACGTAGTGGTTCTTAAATAGAAATTAAAATTCCCGTAAAACAGTGCTTAACTGAAAAATAATTCACACACATGAACTAGTGTCCTGAGTCTGAATCAGCCTAAATGTTGGTCAGACAGATTCTAATACCCAGCAGTGATCTTGATCTTCCCAGTATGCTTGCCCAATTTTCCAGTTTGTCAGTGAAGTTACCATAAAAGTCCATATAAGTACTGCAAAATTCTTCCCTGTTTTGCCTAAGAAACTCATAATGGAAAACAATGCCATATTCTAGTGGTAAGGAAGAGCCTCATAGAGAGAAAATAATCAGGATCGTTCCTACTCCTGGAAACAAGAATGCATTAGCACCAATTTCAGGCTGCCGTGGGATCCCTATTGCCTAAATGTTGCACTGTGGTCTTTGAAAAAGTCTGGAGAGGAAGAAATGTAAGCCAACTAGTCATGACATCCTGAAGCACTGAATCAACTCTGCACAAAACTGAGTTTTACTGCCTCACGGATGGGGGACTGGCAAGCAAGAAAACAAAGACCCGAGCGATCGGCTCCTGAGGAAACAGAAAAAGGGGGAATGGCAACAGCTGCTTCTTGATCATCCCCCATGATGACAGGCCCTACTTTATAATGTCTCCCCTGGGCAGCAGAAGCAGGAGCACCACTAAGCCCTGCATCTTGGGCTCCAACACATGGAAAGCAGCGAGTAAGCACGTGGCCAACCTGCCATGATGGAGGTCTGCTGCCCCGGGAAACCGCCCGCTCTGCCTATGCCTAGAGCCAGCCCTGAGGCAACCGGTAATTTTTCAGTGCAAACTCTTTGCAAATTAGATCTTCTCTCTTTTTGCAAAACACAGCGTGTTTCTGAGCTAACGCTAACTCCCATTCATATCTGAAGATGCTACTGTGTGTTCATATAATTATCTCAGCGCTAATAGCTACCAATATGTACAGATGCATTCTCTGGTGAAAGCTTGAAGGGAAAATATGAGTCATAAGAATTAGGGAAACAAAATAATGAAAATGAAGATGAGAGGTAAACAATCCTAAGGAAGATGAGAGATAAAAAGGAGTTTGCATTTCACAGAAAAGGGGTTGTTTTGTTTGGTTTTACTGCACATTAAGCACAACCATAACATATTTAAAGAAATCAGATCAAGGGAAAAAAGCAGAATTAGAACTGAGAATATTTAAACCTAACTTACATTTAATATAGCCAATTTCATCCTAATCATTTTCGAGCATTTTCTTAAGTCGAGAGAAAATAATTTTCTACTATTGAAACACAGTGATCCCTACAGGGACAACTGGTATGAGGCATATACAGCTTCAGTGAGGGAGGTCAGAGCAACATCTTCAACAGAACCAATAAAAAAAAATTAGGTTTATAAGATGCAATTAATCAGAAACTATCAATAGTGAGAAGGAAAACTGAGATGTCTAATCTAGAAATGAAAGGAGGAAATTAAAAGAAACTGCTAAGAAGAACAGACAGTGAAAAAATTTCTAGAACACCCGAAGGGTATTTCAAAATTTACCCTTTAGATATGAAGAACAGATACACTCACTTGCAAAATGGTAAGGTATCTTTTTGGGAAAAAATTTGAATACTAAAAATATTCTAAGAGTCAGCAAATCAATAGGAAAGTAACATCAACATAAGAGTTATCTTTGTAGATGTTGTACATACTTTTGTACTAATTCCAATTCCTCGAATCAAAGTCTCTTTCTAACTTTTTTTAACTCTTTTCCCCAGCCTCCAGAAAGATTCAGGTACAAAGAAGCAGATTATTAAACAGAGGTAGATACCTTAGAAAAATGCACTTTTTGAGAGATTTTTCACAGGCAGCTACCTACCTAAATGAAATTGATTTGTCTGTCAAAAATCTTACAGATCAAGAGAAATTATCTTTCTAGAAATTAAATATGTACATGAATATTTTATAGAATGCCTTCCCTCAGCTGTCAATAACATTTGTAAATGAAAATGGAGAAAAAAAAAGAAAAGAAAACTTATTTCTTACTATATAAGCAGTTTGCTTACTTTCCTACACTTACTTTAGTCTAACCGTCTGGTGTTACTGTGCTGTCCCTTATCAATTACCCTCATCCAGTAAACCTCACAATACCCCAGCAGGACAACAAAGGATTTTGTTAACACTATTATCCCAGTTTCCAGACAGCAAACCAGAACAGAGAAACCTGCACAGATATATACCAGGAAACGGACAGATCCGACATCCGTGAAGGCCCAAGTAAAGCTTCCTTTTCTTACTAGGACAGTGCGACTGGACAAAGCAGTCTTATTTTTAGTTTCAGTTCAAATATAGCTCCTCATGCAATACAATAAGAAAATAATATGTTGCTCTTTTTCTTCATTAAATTTATCAGTGTGTTTCCACAAATGAATTGCACTGAAAAAACAGGGAATTGATTTATTATTTGGGGCAAAAAAAACCCAAACCTTAATACAAACATATAAAACAAATACGTCTCAATTTCAGTGGTGAGCAGAAACAGATATATTAAAATTGCTATACACCAGTGTAACCCTGCTACATCTGGATTATGTCAAAAGCTCAATGCCACTTAATAAATTCAGAATGGTTTGCACTTAAAACAGACACACCCTCTACAACCAGTATACACCTCGATTCCAAATTAATCTGAACAAAAGCCATAAGGAGAAATGCCAGAAAAGGATGCAAAATGTGCATGCTGAAATCCTAAAAAGAATGTAGAGAGTTAACCATACAGCAAAGCCCTAGGTTAGCAATAATGTCTTTTCCAATGATTTCTTAACTCTTGTGCTTTGGTTTTTATATGCACATTAGGTTTGAATACCCAGAACCATATCAGTAAGTTGCTTACTGAATCTTGCGGGGAAAAAATGTGTCGGTATAAACTGACATTTGTCATGGATTTAGAGACTCTTGTACTTTTAGAACCAATTTTGTTTTTCCATCTACTGGAAACAAAATAGATTCACATACGGAAAAAGGCAATAGATAATATTTACTGGACCAGCCCCCAGTTATGGTATTACCAAGGGCAAAACACATTTTCTATTAAAAATAAATAAAAAATAAATATTTTTATGAGAAACCAGATTATTTTTCCATTTAAGGTTTGGGGTTTTTTTTTTGACTGAAGGATAAAAACTTAATTTCATTCAGTAGTTTCCAAAAAAATTAACAGCCGTGGGGAGAAAGCAGCGGTGGTGTGGTTTGGTTTGTTGCCTTTTTTTGTTTTTCTTTTGCAACTAACTTTAGGTAGAGCAAAGCCTTTAATTTTAATCATACAACTGGTCAACACAAACCAGCTGCTAGGTGTCCTTCTCTGGATGCAGCAAAGCTGCTGCACTTGTGCCCTGTATTACAGACTCTGGGCACCGTAAGTCTCCTGGCTCCCCAAAGCCCCAGCCTTTCCCTTTCACCTGCTTTGTAGCAACATTCATCTCTGTTCCCTTCTCCCAAGATGGGTGCTGTGACTTTGCAGCCAGGCAAGGTGCCACCGTGTCCCGCAGGGTCCCTACCCGCTTATGGCTCGGCATCTGTTCAAGAAGCACCAGAGCCTCAGACCCACTTGTACAGAAGCAGCTGAAACTGCTTAAAAGGGTTAAAAAAAAATTAAAAAAAAAAAAATTCTTGGACACACCATTCTTTGACAGCAATGAGACCAGTTCCTGAGGAGTTTAATGCTCTTTTTCCCCCAAGATCCCCTGTACAAACCTGAACAAAATGATTTTCTACACATACTTCACCGCATCCATTACCTGAGGACTCACCACTCTCTAGGCTGAGATCAGAGTCCTCTACGTCCTTCACACAGGTCCTCTAGTGAATCAAGTTTTTTCCTGTGTTCCCAAAATTGATGGGGGGCGAGGGGTGTTCATTTCAGTTTGTAATAGATCTTGCTGTAGGACAAATGCACATCCTTCCCCCTTCTGACCTGCCCATGACAACCTTATAGTTACATTTAGACAGCCTCAAAATTGGATCTGTTGTTCTACTAGCGTATTGCCAGCACAGACCTTGGAACAGTTAGATGACATCATTTACAACATGCATTTTCACATGGTCACAGTCAAGCCCAATCCCAGTCAAGCCCAATGTTGGTTATCTACAAACTGGCTGTGAGAACTTCCATTTGGACAAGGGACTCCATGCCCCCAAAGCCATTCTTTAAGAGCAACGGAGAGAGAGCTTGAGCATCAAAACCGCACAACAAGTTTCTTTCAAGTAACTGGAAAAACGTTTACAAGTACCAGTATTTAAAAGAGAGTATCTTTTTCTCATTTCAAGACTTTCACCTACGCAAAATAGTTGCCCTCTCTGCATTCCCAAGCACTGCAAAAGGTAATCATAGAGAGTCAACAGCATCTACTGTCCCTCCAGTGCTCTCGATACAAAACACAGTACAGGATAAGAGAGAACAGGATCACCAAAAAAATTTAGGTTGGAAGTTACCTCTGGAGGTTTTCTACTCCAACCCCCTGCTGAACTTCACAGGCCCTTGAGAAAGTTGCTGTTCTGTCAGATCCTGGGTAACTAAAGGCTTTTGTGCTACAACAGGAAAACACCGTGTTGCATACGTGCATACACACACGCCCATCTCACACATACATACACACACGTCATTTTTGAATGATTCCAGTTACACTCCAGATTTTAAAAAAGGCAAAACCTCAACACCTCAACCTCTAAGTTTTAAGAGCTAAGCGCACAATTTTTAGCAACTTGTATAAAAGTACTGGTAAATGGCTTTCGTCCAAGAAAAACTTCCTCATTATATACAAGTATTTCTCAGCATTTTACAGTCCAGCTCAACCACAAACAAATTTCTGATCACCATTACAAGAACAACTCAGATTTTTTTTTCTTTGCTCTGCTGCCAAATGTCTGATGCAAACACTTACCTGGTCTAAACTGCCACAGCTCCACTAAAAACTCTTCCAAATTTTTCCCTTCTTCATTGATGTCAGCAGAAGTGTGACAGGAGCTACACCATGCCATAATTTGAAGAAAGAATTTTGGCAATATTGGGAACAATACAAAGGCTTAATGGGTAAAGAGCAGCAAGAGCTCTTTCTGCCCACGAGGGTTAGTACGTACATATCACGTCACTGTTTATTGCATGGATTTCTCCCTCTTTCAGTCCTGGAACATGCAATGGGGACAATCTGCTATAAGGGTCACTATAGCGTAAAGATAACGACACTGACGCAGCAGGAACATACAATTTTTTCTTTTTCTCCTACTGTCCAGCTTTTAAGTCAGATTCTGCTACAATTAGTAGCCAACAACATGTCACCGGGCTTTTCTTTAACCCATCTAAAAGCGAGATAAAGTTCTATTTTTACAGAGTCGTTAGAAATGAAGGCTGTGAAAGTGCAGTTTATGAGGCACTCATGAACTCCAGGCCACCTCCTCGAGAGGTTGTCCTAAAGAGAGGCAGCCCATTCCGCCTCTGCTCCTACCTGCCCCCTCCACAAACTCAAAAATACCCGAATGCCCCCAAATCTGGAATGTGGGCAACAAAAAGAGATCTTGGAGGCTGAACACAAATATAGATTGGAGAGACAGTGAAGTGCTTAAAGACAGACAGTGACCTAGACCAGTACTGTTTCATTCTGTATTAGAAATGATCAGCCTATTCTTGGCTAGTAACGAAAGGTAAAAGGCAAAGCTTTATATATGAGATAGCAAATGATGTCCAACACAATTCAGAAGAATGCAACCCTCACATGCAAGAGCATTTGTTGAAGGGGAGACAGCATCCCCGATCCCTCCATGTGAACAAAAATCTCAACAGCCTCAGAGCAAGATTTTCGTTGCCATTCTGAAGGGGTGAAGAGGTTTTTTTCCTTTAATAGCAATGATTGTAATCTATTCAAATGCAAGTTACTAACATAAGAACTGACAGTTGCAAGGCTGAATTTCTTTGGAGCCATAATTATTTATGACACTTTATTACAACAACTCCAAAACATATGGTTACCTTATTAGAAATTAAAATTTATTTTCATATAAATCTCAGCATGACATTACACCAAAAGAACTAAAGTTTCTCCAGGGGATGGCAAATAATTCCACTTTCCAGGGTTTGGTAGTTGGAATATGAATTTAAACTAATTCACTTGTAAATATAAAAGCAGTTTTGATAACACAAATAATACATCTAGAGCCATATAAGGCATAAACATCATTTTCCAACAAGCTCCTGAATCTTCTTAGTGTAAGAATTTTAACATTTTGCTTGAAAACTTTCTGTCCACCAGCAAGTATATCATCTCTGCCTTTGAACATATGCATTTACTTGGCGGGGGGCAGGGTCCATTTTCTTTTTAATTCAGCCTCCTCCACTAGCAGCTCACAGCACAAGGAAACTGCAGTCTCATTTATTAAAGTCCATAAACCCACAAACGCAGGAGACTGACTGACAAGTGCCTGCCTTTTGATCACGTTACACAAGATGAATTTGAGTTCACGCCATGGTTAAGATTATCATTTAAAATAAAAAGTCTTTCTCTAGGAACACAGTAGGCAGGACAAATGTATTATTTGCACTATATCACCAAGAGAAGGGACTTCCACTGATAAATAGGATTACATACATGAGTGCGAGTTTAACGTTGACGCTGTCAGGTAACTGAAGTCTTAAAAGTAGGTTGACAAGGGCCTTTCAAAGAAACCGTGAACTTTTAAAAAAACAACCTGGCATCAAGTCACATGTTTCTAAAAAGGGGGGGGATGGGGTGGGGGTTTTGTTTGGGTTTTTTGGCATGGGGGGTGGTTTGGGGTTTTTTCTTGTTTTGTTGTGATGGGGGTTTTTTTTAAGTCGCCATGTGAGGACTTGGTTCCAACTGAAACGCTGCCATTGAGGTAGTCTTTGCGGCAGAGATGATGATCTTGACTGTAACATTTTTAGATTTTTCTCCTGCCCTCCTCTTTGCTATGGTTTCAGCATAGAGAAAAATTCAGTGCATTTGGAATGAACATAGTCATTTGCCACCAACATTTGCCTCATTTTCTTAATTTTAGGTAATTTCATGAAGTATCCGGCATGTACAGTTATACATATACATACACCTACGCAGCGCAGAACATAAGTTTATTGTAGTATACAGTGAATAATGACTGCAGGACGTACGGGCATCTTGCGAGGCAGGTTTTTTGAGAGTACAACAAACAGAAGGATTATCATTAAAAGCTGACCCAGAAGTCAAGTCAATGGACGCCATCCAAAACCACAGTCATACATCACTGCCACACAGAAGGTTTATATGATACCGCATAATGTTAATGTCACCTCCCCAGCCACAGTGCAGTGAAATTAGAACAGCTGCAATGAAATCACTACAGAGGAGGAGAGGAAAAATTCAACAAAATTCAACTTACTTTATACAGCAAGAAAAACATCGGCTGTGGAAACTCAGTGGATTGCCAGCAGACTTTTACTCTGAAGGCCATATGCAGGACTGGATTTATTCTTTTTCAGTTTAAACTGCTCGTGAAAAGTTCTGCACGCTAAACAGCTATTTACATACGGGATGTGATGAGTCAAAGGATTAAAACATTAGAGGTAAGCTTTATGAAGCTCTTTCATCTTCAGAACCATAACAAAAGCCGCACTGTATGATGAAAAATCTTCTTGTTCCTCTGTGTTTTGCAACAGAAGTAAACTTTTGGTTTTGTTTTTCATTAAAGCGTGCTGGTAGCGAGGTCTTCGGATTTGGAACTAAATCATTAATCTTAAGAGGCTAATTTTTCCTGATTTCTGTGACAATGGGAAAACACACCTTTTTCCCCTGCAATTTGCAACTATTTTTTTCTATATGACTTTCAGCAAACAAACGTTTTCTGACCAAACCTACATTAATGTGAGTATCTTCAGAACAGAATTTTTCAACGTATTTACATATCTATCTTTCTGCAAAGAATTTCCTGACTACATCTGACATCATCAAGTTCAAAGGAAAAGAAACAGAAAGCAGTAAAGATCACTGCATGTGTCTGGAACACACTTACAAATTACAAGGAAATTAAACGTGGTTTTATTTTTAAAATAACTAGCAGCAGAATCCTGAGCTTCCAAGCTTATTCTCTCTCAGGTTGAGAGCTTGATAGCCTTATGTATATAAGATAACCAACACTCCTGTGTTGGGAAATGATATTGTTCTACAAAGTGAAGATAATTAAGAAAGGGACCTCTTGCTTTACAAGCTCAAATACTGAGACAACTAACTTGCAGACCTCTAAATCAAAATACATAAAACAGACCAAAAAAAAAAAAAAAAACCCAAAAGAAGAGGAAGAAAAATATTAGCCTTTGAATTTGAAGTAAGTGAGATACGAAGCTTTACCTAGTCTGTCTTCAGAGGTCTTGGCCTGAAAGCAGAGCTCCCAGCCGGTACTGGAGATGTCTGTAACCCTAACCACACCGCCTGCCCGCAGCTCTCCTGGTGCCTTGTGCAGTACCAGGCTGTTGGAGAAGGGAGACTGGATGCCTAGCAAGGGAGCAGAAGCTACAGGAGACCACCGCACGGTGGTATGGCACATCAGGCGGACAGTTTGCCTGGTCTGTCCATGCTGCGTGCTTGGGTCCACGCTCAGGGGCAAATGAGCACTCGGCTTTCTCCCAAGACTTTCATTCATCTTCATGCCATCTCCCCAAAATCTGCCAGCCCAGTAAAATCATCGTAACTCTTCCTTACCCTACAAAATGAGCAGGTTTTCTGAATTCGGCTAGTATGTCATAGCTTATGTGACATTTTTTGCAATGAGCAATAATTTGTTAACAACAAATCCAGACAACATGTTTGGAGCACAGAAGGGAAAGAGTTCTTAGTCAAGGTCCTTCTGAATGAAAGTCACGAGCGGTTCTAGAGCATTCTATCAGGACAAAAAATGGGAAGAGTTTTGACAAATATTAAAGCATTTAATTCATTAACTCTTTGAGCTGAGGTAACAGCACTAAGGTGACCTTGAGGGTCAGGTCATATAAGGAAACTAACTAGACTGCCTGAATTAGTCTCACAGAAATATATTCTTCACAGATCTTCTCCTGTCATTATTAACCCATGCAACTTTACCGGTAAAGGAGAAAAAAGAAAAAAAAAAAAAAAAAGCCAATATGAGGCATTCTCAACACTACATTTGGCCTCAGAATTTTTGGCCTCTTCTTTAAGAGCAAAGCAGACTCACCTGAAATATCCTGTCGTAACCACTGCCTAACAGGCTGCTTCTGCCAGAGAAGATGTTTCGGTTTCTTATATTCTTGTAAAACAGCTTTATTTTGTTACCTGTTCCTAAAAGACCAACTCAGATTCACACAGCTTGTTTACATTCTTTACATCAACAGCTGGAAGATATCCTAGAGAGTATGTGTCATCCTACTTAGGTATAGAGGGAAAGCACACCCTACAACATAGCCATAGAATGAGAATGTTAATCTTGTAGGTCCACTTCAGTCAATGGATCCTTTCTTATATTATACCCATTATCACAGGAACATTCTCTGGTGACACTGGTTAAGCACATGCTGTGTAACTTGACAAGACATCTTGTCGTATGCTACTGTATCACTTTTACTAGATGTTTCTTGGGGGCGTTAAGTAGTTGTGCATGAAGGACAGAAGGTTAATACTAATTTTCTTTTGTTCCATGCACTCTTGTCAGTGAGAAGAGGCATGCATTTATCCTAACTGGGAGATTCATCCCACTTCAGATTTAAACAGCTCTCGCAATGAATCAGATCTCAACAGCAATTAGGTAATAATCACTTTTCCACCAACGTAACAACTTTGGAGGTACAAAAGGGCTGTTAAAGTATCAAGCTAAGAAGGTAATACAGAATACAGAACTGAAATGTGGCGGGGAAAAAAAAATCCTTCTGCTTTTGCTCTTCACTGTGAAATATATAGCAGAAAATCACCCAATTCTTTTCAGAAGAGAGGGCTCTTTGCTTGTTAGCATCTAGAAAGTGAGGATAATCATGCTAGCCACAAGCCTGACTTTCAGCTGATTTGGCTTGATTTTTCTTACTTCATCTCTGAGTTTCGGACTCTCCATTTGCTGACACTTTCCTGTCTCTTAGTTTGTATTGTGCGGACTGTCCTATTAGTATTTGTGAAGTAGTCACAGACTGCAGAGTTTTCTGGCTTTGAAGTACCACAAAGTATTTGCAGCTCTGCTGTACACACCATACAACGTGTCTGGAAGAATCAGCATGAGACAGACTCAAATGAATTCCCCATTTTGGTCTTGGTTTTGCCACTGAACTGCCGCACCATCTGTAACTAACTCTCATGTATGCAACTTTCAGCCCTCAACACAGGTGCTCATATGTCATGTGCTAAAAAGTCATAGCCGCAAGCGTGCACATGCTGCTACAACTTGAACGCTTGCATCCTGCAGACATTGGACTCTCTAGCTACTTGTGCGATTCCCAGAATTTATCCATGCATACGTGACAGAGATAAACGGACGCTTGGTTCAACGCTTGTGCCTAAGTATCCCCATCAGTAGTTAAACCTCAGTCAACATCATTAACAGAAATATCTCTATATGTCTCTCTGCAAATGATGAATGCTCTAATTATGTCTCATACATGCAAGACAAGTAGGCAAATGTCAACCCCCCCCAACCTTTCTGTTTTTAAGTGAAATACATTGCTTTTACAGAACACAGAGAATCTCCACTTACCTCCTTCATTCATTTACTTGTTTGTTTTCAGAAACTGTCTTCCCTAAACACATCTATGTTATTTCAGAAATGGAATACATATAGTGAGTGGTTACCCTACATGTATATTTTGACATGAGGAGCTGACGTGAGAGCTAACTACTTGAAAAGTAGTTACCGAGAACGAACAGTAAAAGCCTCTCGGATTTTTGTTATTTTACAAGTTTGCTGATGCCAATTCTCTGACAGAATCTTTTTAATTTTTTCCACCATCCTGCAAATGTGAATATGAAATGTTAAAAAAAGAAAAAGACACAAATACATGTGAAAAAGCAAAGTAGACTCAAACACAATTCTTCAGAGATCTTACAAGGTCAAAATGATGCTATAAGGTCAAGCAGGACAAAACTGTGTGAATAAGAGCGAGCAGAAATAACAGTAAAAACATAGGTAAGGTAAAATAATACCATACATTAGAATTCACGTGCACAAGCGTTTCACGTACACTGGAAGGGATGAGAAATCTGGAAAGCTCCAAGTTAATGATCTGGAGCACTCTGAACTAAGGTGTCACTTACCAGCACACGTCACAGGTATGAAATAGTTTAACCTCGCCATCTCAAAGGAAACAGTAATCTTACATGCCTTTCAAGTTTAGAGGCTTAGGAATGATGAAAACAAATTCAGAACTACAGCTGAGAATGGTAGTTTGCTTCCACAGGTGTTTTGTATGTTTAGTACTTGTTATTCAGGTGTTGTACGTATTTAATTCTTACACAGTACACACAGAAATCCAAAAGCACAAAAAAAAAAAATCCACCCCTATACAATACCAACATCCTGCCAGATTCTACCTTCAGATACATGCCTTTGACCTCATTTATTTAAATCACAGCTTCACCAGGCATTTGAGAACGCTATACAGGCAACTATGAAATGACTCCATTTAGCAGATTGAACACATAAATGAGAGACATGAGGTTAGAGAGGCATATAAAGAGATTTTGCAGAAAGCTGTTCGGAGGAGTGAAACGAAGTTCTTCACAGGGCTGAAAGGAGTCACCTCTTGGCTAATCGATTCGTCAGTCTGTAGTTCCCCTTGCTAAAGGGCCTTCACTTCTCTACGTTACCTCTTAAGAACTGCTCTCCTTCTAGCAAATTTATAATTTCATAACATGCAGAAAGCCCCTCTCTCATCTATCCCACGGTCTCAGGCAGCAAAAGCAGCTGCGTTCGTTCTTTTGCTGCATGTTTCACCCACATGCACAAAAGTCAGGGATTTGATTTGCCCTTCCAAAATTTAATGCAACATACACCAGATACGTTGCAATTCCCATTAATTTCTTCAAAAAGCTCGTTCTTTTCCCCACCACTACCACTAATGCACTGCCAGCATCTCCAAAATTATTTGAGTCAAGCTGTTTAAATTTTTTCCATAGAGGAAAAAAGGGACAGTCTGCTACTAGGTAAATAAAAACACTAAGCACCGATTTTATTTAAAACAGCAAAAAAGAACAAATACTGGATTCTGTCTCATAGCTGATGAAGAGCCTTGTTACTGTCCTCTGAGTAGTCCTTGCGATACCTATAAAGCAGCTCTTCTCACAGTTTTTTGTACAAAAACGTTTCTCTATATACAGTATATCTGCTGCCTACCTTTAAAAAGAAATGTGTAAACTGTTTTCCCAGTCACTGAAAGGGCATCTATAGGGCGATTCAAATTTTTGTTTGTAGAGACCTGACTAAATACCATAAGATTCAAAGTTGCAATTTACTGAACAGCTTTATAAACTGCTATTTAAAACAGTCCTGTTCACTTACATACACTAAAAAGTCTTTTTATGAAAGTGGGATCATTTAAGCCCAGTCCACGCATGTCTTTTTTTATTCTTTCATCCTGTCTTCCAATTCTTACAGTATATTTTAACAGCTTGTCAAAAATGCCATCTTCCTTCCATCACCAGTACTATTGGAAAAAGAATCTAGGGAAATATTTTTTACAAAGTAGCTCAAAAACTTTCTATGATGGCCAAAACATTAAATATTGCAGCCTGACATACAAGGGCATTAAAAAAAAAAAAAAAAAAAAAAACCCACAATGCAAAGGCAGGAAGGAATGTGGTATATGTTGATTCATCAATTTAGTTTCTAATAAGTACATCATAGCTGCAAATAACAGCAACCTCTAGAAAACACTGAGAAACAAAAAGGAGAATAATGCCCCATTGCATTCGTTCCTGTGATGGAATAATACATCAACGTAAGTACCTCAGCTACGCTCTTCTAAGAAATAGGTTTCTTCTGTATCATAGGAAAACCATTTCAGTAAAGTACCTGGCCCACAGAACGAAGTCAGGAAGGACTGCAGATCATCATTTCTGTATTCAAGCCTCAGTACACCTTCACACTTACCTTTCCCACAAATGTCAGCAGAATTCCCACTTCCTAAATTAATGCATCTTATAAAGATGTCGTTCTCTAAAAACCATGTTAGAAGGCAGGTGCTATTGCCTGAAAAACCGTATTTTAAAAATTTTAATGACAGCATGACCATGGTGTGCCAAGGCATAACTGCAACAATGAAGTACGCCCATAGATAAGTAACCTGAATGGTCCAGCACCACTTGTAATCTTCAATCCATATTTATGAATGCAAAAAGGGCCCTTGTGATATTCACCATCATGCAACTGAACTTTGCAATGAAATTCATTTGTCAACCATTTATTTAACACTATGTTTCCGAGCAGGTTGTTAAGGGGACAGGTCTTTGAATATTTTGTTTACCTTCACAATATGCAGAGTCCCCTTGGACGGAGAGATAACCGTTCTTGCATTCACAAGTAGCCTTTGTGTTCCAGTTTTTGCACTCTGAATTTTCACCACATCTGTGTCCCTCTGCACAGAAGTTATGGCCTGAAATACAAGGGACATGCAACCTGGTATTAAAACATGTTTATTTCAGATATTCAGGTTTAATATTTACGTTGACTGTATTACTCTAAAAAACTTGGGCATGCTACATTCCAGAAATTCCCTCTATAAACCTATCCGGTGCACACGGGCTTTTTGGATTCCTCCATCAATTCATTATCAGTAAAACCATTTTGTTCAAAATTTATTTGTATGACTAGTTTTAGTCAGGAGAAAAGACAACTTCAAAGCAGGAAGCCATGACAATACATTAGTCTTCTACTGAACCTACGTAGGATAAAATGCCACCTTATCTCCAACTGCAAAGAAGCGTAATACTAACTTACACCGAAGGGATAATAAAGTGTAATATCAAAAAAATCCTTCACAGTTCTCTTATTATGCGCAATCAAGCATGCTTTTAGAAGAGCAAAAATGAGACACTGCATTAGAACACAAATCTATACTGGTAGTCAAAACAACCTCATGCACTGCCTTGTAATTCTGTCATCAAAAACTAGTTGGACTGTTTCTACAGTTTATAGTTCATCCATGCATCGTGTTTTGTAGGGGAGAATTTTTATTAATCTCTCCTTTCTCCTTGACACAAATTCTGAGTAGCTTCTTTGTGAACAGTTTCTTTTATTCCATACAACGTCATTTCAACAAACATGATGAACTTTCCCACTTTCTTCTATAAAGGCACAACTGGCTGAAGTTCTTTCTTCCTGATTTTTAATATTTCTCAAAGATGTGTCAAAATCTCTCTCTGCTGAAGTCTAAAGTGAAAGCAATTGCAACTTTATCTCTTTAAAGGCACTCCACTGGAAGTACTGTAAAAGCTAAGTAAATACGTTACAGAATTTGACAACAGGAAATTTTTTCCCCCATTGGTGTATTTTTGATGGATTTTTCTCTATTAATATCCAAGAGTCAATTTCTATTTGCCTGAGATATATAAACAGTCATTTTGGTAATTCTTATTTTTTCTGGATTTTTCTCTCCTGGAAGGAGGGAAACCAGAAACCCAGACGTACCATCAGCTACTTGTATTCCAGCTTGCACTTGTATGAATACAAGCACAGTTTCTGCCAATTCTGCCTGGTCATAAAGGAGCAAACTAAAAGTTCTAGTTCACTGATCCTAAACTTTGCTAACGTCCCCTAAAGACAGCTAAGAAAAAGACAACCTGGACTTCTAAGATCTAAACGCCAGATTCAGATCTTTGTTCGTATTCCTTGCTCTGATATTCTTTAAGGAACTGCGGAAGACTTTAGCTTATACTAAATATAGTTTTCACCTACAGTAAGCAAATTTTCATAGGGCTATCCTAAAGCTGTTGTTCATTGGGGGTTTTTTAATTTGTTTTTAAACATGCACTTCAGTCATCTACTAATGTAAAACTCGGGTTTCGTCATTTTAGTGCACTCCAACTTTATGAGTCTGATCATCTAATGTTGGGTTGTGAGGTCATTTTTAAAAGAACATAACACTTGTTAGCAAGGATGACACTTTCTCCGTGTCAACATCCAACTCTACACTTAAACTTCAGATTAATGTTATTAACAACCAAGGTACCTTCCTTGTGATCAGTTAGCTCGTTCTTTCATTGTAATCCAGCTGGCGAAAAAGAACCAACTCCATTAATGAAAACTGCAGATATCCCTTCTAGTCTTCATTCACTTCACAGCCTGGTAAAAACCACTCAAGTATTCCAGATACAGCCTTGTCAAGCCTGGGTACATTTTATACTGGTAAAAAAAGGGCGCAGTTACACTGCCTCTAGCCATTTATGCAATCATAGTATTTGACTTCTCATTTTTGCCTTTATAATTACAATCAAAACTATACACTGGAAGCCATCTTTCCAAACTTATCCATTCAGCATCTAATTTATACTCCTCAAGCAGGATTACTATTCTGTTGGCATTCTAGATAATATCCAAGAGACAACAAGTTTTAGAACATTTTCTTTATCACTGTTTCCCCTAAGACTATGACATCCTAGTCTATTTCCTGCTCCTTTAGAATAATAATTCTCCTTTGAACTCATACACAGTATTAGTTTTATATTTGATTATTATTGCTAGATACTACTGCTCAGAACCAATGTAACATATCAGTGTGTTAAGCTAGGCACTAGAAAAATACCACATTTTCATTTAGCGTGGATTGTTACTACTGTCTTAGGATATTTTAATTTTATATATTTATTTATTTATGTTTCCCTCTCATCCAAACATGTAAAAATTATTTTTCCATCTTTCTCAGCATGTTTTAGTCACAATAGTCCTTATACAACTTTCTGCACCAAAACCCCTTTGATTCTGGGCTTTCTTTATCCCAGTGAGTCAACATTTTACCCTGTGATCAGTTCATGGCAAATTTAACACTTACAATTAGCCAAAGGGATGGCTTCTCAGGGTTAACTCTCATCACGAGTCCCGAGCCCCAGATCAACCGCTCTTCTCTAACAGTGCTTTCTCCCAAGCACAAGCCGCTGATTAGTTTTCAGTATCACATCATAGCCCTAAGAATTCTTCACTGTTTATTTGCCACCTCTGAAATTCATCAGTAGATACGACTACTACCCTAAGTACCCATTTTGTACCACGAGAGTTGTCACCTTTTGTTAAAAATTCTCTAGAAAAACCTGTATTGCTTTTGTTCCCTTATTATCAACTCAAATATGAACTGTCTCCATTCAGAATCAGACTCTTTCTTATGTTTTCAAGCTTGAAGGCTGTTAAAGGAGCATAGAAGAAAAAAAGTAACGCTCCAGTTCTGTAACTTGTGTAATTAAAGGCTCTAAAGAACTTTTTATTGTTCTCCTCTCATTAGGAATACACAACGATAGAACACCTACTACACGTTGGCCAAGAAAGCCAACAGCATCCTGGCTTGTATCAGGAATAGTGTGGCCAGCAGGAGTAGGGAAGCGATCGTGCCCCCATACTCGGCACTGGTGAGGCCGCACCTCCAATACTGTGTTCAGTTTTGGGCCCCTCACTCCAAGAGAGACATTGAGGGGCTGCAGCGTGACCAGAGAAGGGCAACGAAGCTGGGAAGGGTCTGGAGAACAAGTCTTATGAGGAGCGGCTGAGGGAACTGGGGTTCAGGACATGGTTTAGTAGGCCTGGAGGTGTTGGATTGATGGTTGGACTAGATGATCCTAGAGGTCTTTTCCAACACTAATGATTCTATGATTCTACTACCTCTAGGTTGCCTTGGCATTTATTGTTATAAAAAGACCTGTGAAACGCTGTTTCCTACCTTTTGAAAATGCCGATTAAAAGTGACTCAATTTCCCATAGCATTTCAGAAAACTTGTTCAATACCTCCGTGAGTGGAAAGTGGAAGTCATTCCTGTTACGAGCATGCATGGTGCTACGACACTGTATGTTACCAAGCTTTTACAAAACACCTGTAATTTAAGGTTAACCAACAGAAAAAAAAAAAAAAATGTACTTGATGGCATAGAAGAGTAAGGGTTCACTGTGCCTCTGTCAGGGTAGGCATACCATTGATTGGATCAGAGGCTTCTCCAAGCACTTGTCTTTTGCAGTGAAGATGCACATTTAGCACTTCGAAAGAGCTAAGAGGTACGTACCAAGGAAGTGCAGTTCCTGCATTTCTTAGACCCTGGTCTGCGTTCTCCCCAGCTGGGGTTCTGGAGGCAAGAAAGGAATGAAATGCTATCTACTTTATCTCAGTGCATATTGGGCCTCAGTGCTTTTCCTGCTCTTCTGGCAAATAAAGGCCGCCTCATATTTGGACTGTAACGTGGAAGAAATAAAGATAGCTGCATTCTTCTCACCTTTAATAATCCCAATTCAATGTCTAGTTTAGCTAAATATTTTCATTCTTTCTTATTCAGCAAAACAGTCAGGAATGTACACAGGGCCACTGACTGCGACGACCACGCTTATATTCCTGCCTAAACAGGGAAGGACCTAAGCACTGACTTAAACACCAATCTATTCATGGGAGCAATTACTTATCCCCAAGCAAGCAGAACAGAAAAAGAATGCAAACATCTGATTTTTATTAATTTTTTGGTGTGAAATGGATTATAGGGTTCCTTTAAAATACCTACACAGATGGCAAAACCACCCATTGACACTGCAGTAAGATCTCTGAATCTCAGCCACGGGTGGCAGCTAGCAGAGGGCATGCATTCCAATTGCCCAGGTGAAAATAACTGAATTACTGAGACTTCAGAATATTCAGCAAAGTCTTATCTGAGACAGTCAGCTCCTCTCTAAATATAAGAAATGGCTTAAAATAGAAACATCACATCCAAGCAAGCAGGCAATTGGAGAGGATTTGACAGAAGCACACAAAATCTTAAATAGTTCTGATAATCTAAACTAATTTCAGCCTAACACAGATGACAAAGCAAGTGAGCATGAATTAAAATTACAGATAAACATATTCAGAACAGATGTCAGAAACCATTTTCCCCACATATACACACACACACAGGGTCATAAATGTGCACAACAGCCCTTCAAAGTCATTCAAGACATTCAAGATACAATTAGATACTACCAACAGGGGAATTAAATATTGAAGAGTGTGTTTAGATTTCTGATGGACCTGATGACCTCTGTTCCTTCTCCAAACATTTCTGATAACATTACTCTCTTCCTTTACCAAGGCTGCTGAAATGTTTGCTCCAATTTTTCTTAAGAACATATTTATATCTTTCTACTTCTTTCTTCTGACTGTAGAATGACCATTAATAAATGTACTAAGACAATTATAAAAAAGATCAGATTTCATGCTATCAGACATAAAACTATCACTTCTGCAGCATCGAGAACCACACAACTGGCTAGGGCTCAGTGGTCCCAAGTCAGATTATCTAAAATTAGGCATTTATTCCATTTTGGGACACCTGAACATTGCTCTTATTTTTTCCAAGCTTCTCAACACCTTCAGGTTCCAGTCCCCAGAATTTGCCTTTCCAGAGCAGCACGCTAAGCTGTTTCGTGCTGTCATCCAGTTTTTTAAGTACCTAACATATTTGTAATTATTGATTGAAGAATGCAAGAACTCATTCAAGACTACAGCTGGAATCAATATATCTGCTATCCATATCTCTTCCTACTTTTTTATGGGCAACACTAATGTGCCTCTCATTTTTCTGAGGATTTCCTTATAACCTCTGTAATGCTTTCTGTACTTCTTACAATATCCCTAGCTGTTCACTCAAAAAAACCTGTAAAACCCCGGTTCTCTTGCTGTTCAAGAAGCTCCCCTTCAGCAATCCACATTTCACTGTTTCACGTTTCAGAGGCTTCTAAAAAGAATGCTGACAATGCTTCCATTAATAGCATTAGCAATGTTCAAAAGGTCCAAGGTAATTTCAACCTCAAAATCTTTACTATTGTTATGATTTAACCCCACAATTACTACATAAATGTGTAAAGTACATCTGGGGGACAACTCATAGGAAGAGTCATAAAATTTGCACTAGCAATTGTGCCCTTTCATGATCTGAATCAGTTTTTAATGAGTCATGAGCAATGAAGCACTTTGAACAGCAGTTTTTACGCCTTCAGAGACTGTGGTCCCAGAACTCAGTGGTCTGACATAAAACAGTAACTTCCTAAATTCTTTCAAGCTGCTATATCAACACAGACCTTATTACATACTGCTTATTTGTGTGCATTAGAATAATGGTACCGCACAGCCTAACAAGCTTATAAAGTTGTTTGGTTTTTTTCAGATATAAAGCTTTTCTAAGTCCTAAGTAACATTATAACTATGTTTAGAAATAAACTAATTCATATTTATCAACCTCCATTAAATCTTAATAAAACTAAAAGCTTGAAATAACTGTTACCTCACAGCAATGAATGAGAAACATTCCATTGCTGAAAAAGCCAAGCTCAGTTTCACAGCTAGACAGGGAGAGATGAGAAACACGCTACCTGAAGAGCCTTCTCATCCCCTCACTGAAAGAATCAAAACCTCCTTAAAACAAAACAAAGCAACACAAGTAAGGGTGGCAGAAGCACCGTTTTCAGATTTCAATGCCGTTCCCCACCGTAAAACGCACCCTGCAGCTCACCACTGGGATTCTCCACTTCCTGCTGACCAGCGTCAGCAGTCAATCTAAATCCATCAGCCAAACCATATTACAGGAGAGCAAATAAAAATTACTTTCTCCAGAAACCAAACCGCTCTCACTACTTCGTTATTTCCTCACACAGTCTCTTTTAAGGAGGGCGTGACTAAAGCTGCTAGGGCTGTTAAGCCCTTACATACTAAAATTGTGAGCATAACAACATAAAAATTCTCTCATGAAACTTTATTTGAATCGCTCATTCAAAAGAGGGAAAATCCACTCTTTCAAAATTATACACTGTCTTTGGCAAGGAGAAAAACAGCTAAAGGGAACAATAAAACACTTTTATGACACTACTTTTTGTATTAGATTTGTCCCTGGGCTATAAAAAAATGTAGCAGGCACACTGTAAGAAAAATGACTGATTCTCAAAAAAGTACTAAAAAATATATCTCATTACACAATGATTCTTTGTAAAATTTTAAAATTAACTAACATTTCTGTAAGCCTAAAAAGAGAGCTTAATAATAACCACATTGTCCTGCTGAAAAGTATGAAGTGGCCACATAGTTTAAGCAGACATTTATATTAAAGCACACAGATGAAGGGCAAAACTAGGTATACTCTACATAACATTCAAGAATAGATCCTAGATACAGATCTGATGAGGCCCATTTTTGCATTCAGGAACATCAAATCACAAAAATAAACTGTCACTGTACAGCAGAGTTCTTCCATACTATGCCTGCCTCGCTGTACACCTTATACAATCATTTTACTGAAATCTAGAAATTGGCTTTTAGCAATATATTAGCTTTTGCTATACTATAAACTCACGTAGCAAACCTGAGGAAGAAAAGGTATTATTTGCTGTCTTTACTTTTCCAACCATTTGCAAACAGTAATGACTATCTGGGAAGCCCACCAGCTGTGTACATTACAGTATTCAACTCGGTCCTTTGCTGACTCACAATTTCCATCACCATAAACATCACCAATTTCTTTTTTTCCTTGCATACCCTACTTGATTTTAGGCACTTATCTATTATTGTAGTAGATATTACAGAGACCCTGAAGAGGGTACAGTCTCATACCACAGCATCATGAAGTTTCCACATTTCTCTGTGGTTTTTTGCCTTCTGTTGATCCCCCACATTTATCCTTTCATTAAATGGAAATTCCTTTGCTGCAGTCAGAAAAGCACAAGCTGCAAACCTCCGACCCTTGCCCAATTCAGCAACGGCATTCTATAATTCTACAGAACGTGAAATTCAGTAGAAGTTTTCTGTTTCCACAACCAGATACTAAAGAAAGCACAAACTGATACAAAAACAGAACCTACCAGTCACTAGTATGCCCTGATAAACTTCACATAGAATTATTGTCCTCATTTAACATTACTAGTAAATGCTTACTAATCATCCTGTTGACTAACTAAAGGCCTAGCTAAGGGCTAATCCAAAGAATTATCTGTATCATCATACCTACAATGCGAAATTTGCACATGATGTGCAAATGATCCATGTGGGCTTCCAATAAACGCTCTGATTACTCAGGACTATATATACGACAATATTTCTTCCTCACTATTTTTGCTTGGACAATAAAACTGAATATAGTCTCTGAAAGAGATCGTTCTTGCAAAACAGAGAAGCACTCTATCCTTTCCCAGTAAAGGACATGTTGGCACAGGACAGGACCAGAAACTCTGGCCTGCTTGCCATATCAGAGGGCACCTGTTAGCATGATAAAACCCATACCAAATACGGAATTCTTAATAAATATGCATTTTTGACACCAGCACTCTATCATATATGATAAAATTATATACTACCACTTTGGGTTGCATGCAACTGAAGCAAGAGCGTCAAGCAGCATATATTCTACTTCAAGATATAAAAAGCAATTTAGGAATGCTAACTTCAATTTATGCCTTTGTAAAGTTGACAAAATTAATCATATCTTTAAGCATAATTTTCAAAAGAATTTTAAAAAGCAAAGATGAAATACGAAAGGAGGTGGTACTGTTTTAGCAGTCAGCTAAAGCAGAACTGAAGTGGAAGTTTAACATATCAATTTGAAAGCGCCACGTATCAGAATTCATAGGAAGTGAAAGTACAATTCCTTCCTTGCTTCTAGAGACCATCACATCAGTATACATATTCATGCTATTTTATAAATAATAAAACCAGTTGTGGGATGAATATCTAAAAAGAGTACCTATCATTAACAATAAAATAGAACCGAATAATTACAGAACTTATCTTTCATCAACTTTGAAGCTTTCAGATTTCAAATGCTTTTAAGTAATGAAGATAATTTTTTCAGTACTGCACTACATCAAACTGGGCCATCTGTTAAGAACTACCATTAAGACATCAAGCCCTCTGAGGGACAAAGAAGCAGCATTTACTGCTTGCTTAAATAGTTACAGATGTTTCTAGAAACTGTTTAAAAAAATTAATGTGTCTATTCTTAGGCCATGATCCAGCAAGCAGTCTCAAATGTGCTGGCCCCTGCAACCACATGCATATGCTTGCAAGTTCAAGACCTCAGTAAATATTTAACTATGGATATTTATTAATTAATATTTACTGGCTAAGGGAGAGATTCAGAGCCCCCTCATTGGCATCTACAATGACACTGGAGGAATTTACACACAGGCAAGACAAGTCGTCCAGCAGGCCTCAATAACCTTCTAAGCCTGGAAACGTCTAATGTTCATTTCGCACACCTCCCGCTTGAAATTTCTGAGGTCCGTCACTAAAGGCTGACACGCAAGGCCTGCTCTGAGAGACCAGGGTCCCCTTCAGCTCAGCTGAGACTCAGCGCCAAGGGAGAGGTGCAGAACAGAGGTACAATAGAGATATACACAGGGAATGATTATTCTAACACCTTTCACCCAACAGCTCAATGATTAAAACATGCTTTAAGAAGAAAGCTTGTTCAAGTTCTCTAGCCTTTTGATACCTGCATTTTCCTCATTTAAGGGGATTTCCTCGACTAACATTTCAGCTATGGCTTGTTCAGTCTGGTCCAGCGTGCAACCAGGATTCACCAGGGCTGGAAGGGAACGAGCAAGAGGAACCTGCATCTCAGGGCCCCACTGCAAGGAGGAAAAATGGGGCTCTGGGCTTTAGGGTTATTTTTTCATTTTTATTTTGTAATTGTCCAGCGTAGTTCATACATAAGTCCTGAGAGAGCTCAGATCTAAATCAACCTCCAAATACTGGATTCTTAACATTATTATTGTGATTTTAAAATAGAGAGCTTAAAAACCCATTTCCAAAACCCTGTACGTTCAGTGCGGTTGCAAGGTTAAGCAACATACAATAGCTCTTTTTCAAACATAACTTCTTCCCAGCGGGAATTTTTAAGAGATACTGGGCCCTTTCTCCCCCAGCTGTTCCTTTTCTCTGTCTCCCTCTCTAATTCAGAGCAATTACAGCTTTGTATCTGGTAAGTCTTCTACCCAAAGGAATATCACAGACTGGTTTTACGTGAAGGCTAATTATAGACTCAGGTTTATAGAGATACCTAATGTCTCATTAAAAAGGAATTGCTCCTTCCAGCGTATCCCCCGGTTGAATCGGCAACTTACATTCCTTCCAAACATGCATAGTCTCTGGCTTACCTCTACAAACACTGCAACATTGGTTCTCTGGAAGAACATGATCTTTTTCTGAGCAGTTCAACGGCGGACAAGTCTCTGTTACTTTTACTAAAACTCCATTCTGAAAATAGACAACATTTTAAAAAAATTACATTGATGAAAACATACGCAATGGCAAGGATCACATAAGTTTCAATCTGTAACTCTGGTAATCTCTAGTAACAACACTGGTAAACTAGCAGGCAGCAGATTAAATTCATTCTTTACACCATAACATTGAAACTAAACTAATCTACTTGGACATTTTTATGCCCAGCCTTGAAAGAAAAGAAAAAAAAGAAAGGAAAAAAAAAGGCACTTAAGCTCAAAATTCTATAGTAGTTTTTCCAAATACGTTGTCTCAAAGTATGGTAGTTTTCCTTCCAAGTATTTGAAGGAATTAAAGAATTTCACTCCAGGTTTTTGTTAAAAGACAGTCTTCCTGCTTTATGCAAATCCAAGTTTTACTCCTCTTATTTCATATTCTACATAACTCACTGATAGAAGTTATTCAACTCAAACACACACAGCAGGTAGAAGACCAACATTTTGAAGTGTCATGTGTTGTTCTGCTGTGTCCAATTAAAAGAATTACTGATCACCTAATTTCCAAAAATTAGGTCCTTCAAAGGTATGGCAAAGCAGAAATCCCATCTTGAGGTATCCACATAGAAATTGCTGTATAAAACGTAAATCAAAGTCAAAATATTTCTACAATTTTGATTTCTGCTAGATTTAGAGTAAGACTGTGCATAGAAGGTCTAGTTGCCGGTAGAAATTTTCTAAAATAAGAGAGACAGAGCCTTTCTGGGGAGATTTTACACCAAATTTTACTCTGTCTTCTTCCCATCCAGGAACTCAGCTTCACCATATCTCCAGACCAAACACCGGTCCTGCTCTTCAGTTTGTTGTTTCTTAACATCTTGTCCCAAAATAGCTTCCTCTTCTCCCTTATCCCCCTCCAGCCTTCCCCATACCATAACTTACTTCTTCAGCATCCCTTCTGCAGCTATGCCATCACTGCAAACTGGCAAGCAGAGTAGAGATTAACAACCAGGATTTTTGCTCAGTAGGAGCTACAATAACTATCCCACAGGACTGTCCAACACCTGAGTAATCCCATTTTCCAAAGGCCTGTGAAACTCCACTAAGAAAGCGGGCAGCCTGCTATATTGCCAATAGACCTTTTTAATATGAATCTAGTCCCCACTCCTCCCAAAATATTTTTCATGATGCCTCAGATGGTGGAACGAAAAGATGAAATGAGAATTTCTGCTTTCTTCAAAGAAATAAATCACTTTTTCTAGCTATCACTATTGCAGAGAAAAGTTTAAAAATATGATCCAAACACATCTAGGGCTAAAAAAGCAGAGGAAAACTAATACAAAAAAAAAGAAGAAAAGAGACAAAATATGTTATTAAAGCCACCATTCTCATAATCTGAGGGATCAGATACGTGACTTTGAACAGAGGACATTGACAATACCTATGTGTCTACCCTGTATGAAGAAACACCCCTATATAGAGACTTGCTAGCCAGAAGCTTGGTTTCATATCTACTAGACAGCGTGCCACACCATGCCAAAAGACGAGCTCACGTGCCAGAACCAGTACAGGTAAAGCTCTTTGCTGGTCATTAGCCTCGCCAGCCATGCCACACTGCTTCAGCTATGTCGCTTCAGGCTCCAGGATTAGCTCTCACAGCATCAAGCTGCCCTGCACGGTTATGTACGCAGAAACGCCTGCTGAGTCTACAAGGTGCAAATGATGCACAAGGTGCCCGGCAGCGAGCAGGACTTACAATCGAGAAGTGCAGCAGACCTAGGGAACGCAAAACCCACCGTTCTACAATCACTGCTAGTCACTGCCCTTGAGATTGCAACCTTAAGGCTAAGCAGGGCCAAGTCGTTTTTCTCACTTCCCAATTGTCTTTACTGGCAAGTTGCATCAGTTGCTGTCACAGAAAATAAAATGGAAAAAAAAAAAAAAAAAAACAAAAAACACCACAAACCCACAGGCATCAGTTTTTCTTCTTTTTTTAAAAAGCGGCTCCCCACAGTATCCCATACAGCACGCATCATTGAAGCAAGTGCCCACACAAGAACAGTGAAGTTAATGGAGGTATTAGGTCTCCTCCTGATCTCACTTCCATAAGTGAAAGGGAAGAATCCCCCACGGTTGCCTGTGCAACTGCAGCAGCAAAAGTGATAAAAGAACCAGACACACTGAGCCGTCATTTACTATCATGTTATCAAACTACCAGCTGGAAAAGCTCTGGCTATAACTCATCACCTATTCAAGCTCAGACAAGACAACTGCAGCAGAAAGGGTACCGTATGTCAACATATGGACAAAAAGTGTTGACTGACAATAAATCTGGTCAAAAAGATGGCAAGAAATCAAGAAATCGTATGAAAGTCAAATCAGTAATCAGGATGAGTCAAAAAGCTAAAGACAAATTCAATCCAAGCTCACACCTTCTTTAGTGAATCATAAGGAGATAAAAATTCCACAAATTGAGAATTCCATTAATTTAATGACAGTAAGGTTTTATTTCCCTAAGTTTCCCATTTTCTGCAAAATTTGCAACTTGGGAAAAAAAAATCGAACATATTTGTAATTAAGTTTTAAAGCAATTAAAGTGTTGCGTATTCTTTGGATTAAAATCAATTTGTTATAAACTAGTACAGATCCAATTGTAAGAATTATCATCATTAGATTTCAGATTTTATCGACTGAGATAAGTAAGAATAGTTCACACTTCAGAATTATTGCTTCAGGCAGCCTTAGAAAAATTACTAACTTTTTATACCCAATTCACATATGTAGTCATAGAATCCGGACAGAAATAGATGTCAAAAAGACATTCTTCTGGAATAAATAGGTCAGGCTCCAACTGTGACATACAAACCACAAAGAATGAGATCTGGAGTCAAACATTTACAACAAGATAATTAAATTTCTTGTAATTACAAAGGTAAGTGCATAAAAAAGAATTGGCTATAAGCCTAATCAGGGACATGCGGTGACAGTCTGAACCACAAACATCTCATCTCAGATGACTAGCGTTGGAAAATAGCAGCAAGATTTCAGATAAGGTTATTTTGGTATTTTTTTGTTGTTTAGGGTTTTTTTTCCCCCTCTTGTTTTAGCTGTCGTTGATCAGCCTTTCAGGAAAAAGTTCTAAATAGCTCCCTTCGCTGTCACACTAGGAACCACATTGTTCCTTATCGTTACCAAAAACTTTTTAGTCAAGCTTCCTGAAAGTCAGTGGAGCCCTGTCCATCTTTCTAGCATTCGTATGGCACTCTCTGACTGCCTGCTCCCGGCATTAATGAAGAGGAATTTATTTTTGTACCCTTTGCTGTCAAACACATCATCCAGTTATGAACAAGCATCATGTCATTCACAGGCATTAACCCAGAAATTAGCTGATCAGCAGTAAACCCCCAATCCACCATAAGTTATAGAATTCTTTCCATTGACTTGTAATGAGCCATGTCACCATATTGGTGAAATCCATAAACCAAAGTAACCACTTACTGAATGCAGAAAGGTGCAGTTTTCTAAAGCACAAACACACTTGCATTTTTTAGAGGGACCTCAACAGGCTGGAGAAATGGGCCAACAGGAACCTTTAGGACTTTAACAAGGAGAAGTGCAAAGTCCTGCACCTGGCGAGGAACAACCCCACGGGCCAGTGCATGCTGGGGTCACCCTGCTAGAAAGCAGCTTGGCAGAAAAGGACCTGGGGGTCCTGGCAGACACCAAGTTGAACAGGAGTCAGCCATGTACCCTTGCAGCAAAAAAGGCTAATGGTAACTTGGGCTGCATTAGGCAAAGCATTGCCAGCAGGTCGAGAGAGCTGATCCTTCCCCTCTGCTCAGCGCTGGTGAGGCCACACCTGGAGTGCTGGGTCCAGTTCTGGCCTCCCCAGTACGAGAGAGACTTGTCATACTGAAGAGACTTCAATGAAGGGCCACAAGGATGAGTAAGGGTCTGGAGCATGTCACATATGAGGAAAGGCTGAGAGAGCTGGGACTGTTTAGCCTAGAGAAGAGCAGGCTCTGGGGGGATCTTACCAATGCATATAAATACCCAAAGGGAGGGTACAAAGAGGACAGGGCCAGGCTCTTTTCAGTGGTGCCCAGTGACAGGACCAGAGGCAACGAGCACAAACTGAAACACGGGAGGTTACCTCTGAACATCAGGAAACACTTTTTTACCATAAGAGCGACTGAGCACTGGCACAGGTTGCCCAGGGAGGTTGTGGAGTCTCTGTCCTTGGAGGTATTCAAAAGCCACCTGTACACGGTCCTGGGTAACTGGCTGGGTGGCCCTGCTCAAGCAGCGGAGTTGGACACGATGACCTCCAGAGGTCCCTTCCAACCTGAACTATTCTGCAATTCTTAGAAACACCTGTGCACTAATTTTGTCATTGTAGATTAATCTAGAGAGTGTTTGCAGGCAGGATTTCAGCTGGGAATCGCTGTCCATCAGTAACATCTGTGCCTATGGTTAAGAGGATGTGCATCACAAATACATTTTTAGTCTGGATTAGTTTTCGGAAATAAAAAAAAAATCTGCTCACAGCCTGATAAAGAAAATCTTTGATCTCTCTGGATCCATCGGTATTATTATTTTCATTAGATAGAAAAAAAAATATAAAAGTTAAAAGCCTCTTATGCTTGGATCAGTACCTATGCAAAGAATAAAATAACTATCTTCAAATAAAAATTGAAATGTGAAATTTTAACTTTATCTTTGTGACGTTACCCCACCTACAACTACATCCTCCTTTACGGATACAAGAGCTATTCCCCAAGATTTTTAAGTCATCTTTATCAACACTAATAAATTGACAGTTGACTTGTACCCTCTACTGTATTCCTTCATGGATCAACAGCTTTTCAAACTTGATGTCTGTTCTTCAAGTCTGGAAAATTAAACCATATTAAATTTTTTTATAGTCCTTTCCCTAGCACAAAGCCCTTCCTTTATTCATACAACACCTTTCCCACCAGTAGGCCTGCATGGGATAGAACACGATGAGTACAGCCACAGTTTGACTCTTCGCCATTTATCCTTTATCTAGTAAGCATTCCTAACTGAGGCGGTAAATAAGTAAGTGGTTTGCTTACAGCTTTTAAAGAGATCATGCTGAAGACACATGGCATGAACTTCCTGTTTGGAGACACATCATCTCATAGAAGCAGAGGTAAGCACCCACTTAAAACTCTCCCCATTCAGAATGACAAGCTTTGCCAGTGAGGTTTAATGTCTTCTTGAAACACAGTTGTGGAAATACCTTTTTTTTGTTGCCCCAACATGGACTCATTTTTTTCATGGTATTGCATTCACATATGCTGTTTCAAATACTTAACAATACTCTCCGTTAAGATGTAAATAATACAAACTGCAACGTTACTGCAATTAGCCATATCAATTTCCTTCAACGTAAAATGCAAAAGCTCTTTGCATCGTTATTTTAGTCATTTCTAATATGACAGATATTTGATGGTCCGTATTTGCTTTTAATCTTCATGAATGTATTATCACATTCATAACAATGAATATAACGCTCTTATTTATAGCGCAGAGAAGTTCCACTGACATAATTCAGATCGCTCTCTCTGGTTTCACTTTAATGCGAAAATCCTCCTGTTCTCATCTTATTTCGTATAAGCACTTTCCCTCCCAAATAAGCATTTATGTCATATGATAAATAACAGGCACCTTAGTCTGTCTTCAAGGCAATGACCTTGCCCACATATTAGTATATACAATGTTGAGCACCCCTATACAGCTAAACACTAACAGCAGCAAAGTAATTCTGCATAACAAGCTACTTTCACCACATCTGCAACCAGTTATTGTCCATTTCCATTAGCGAACATAAAATTGCTACTCTGTACACTCAGCTACAAGCACAACAATAACAAGATCATTGTAATCTTTTCCAAATGTTTTTCATAATTGTTCTAGCGTACTGATCTGCCAATAACATTTGTAAGCCTCCCCTTTATCACCCTTCCCCCTCTACAAATTCAACAAGATGTAAAAACAAAAATACTTGAAAATTACATGTGAGAGCAAAAGTGTTTAAAATAGCTGTGCCTTTCTGAAGTGCTAAATCATATTTAAAATGCACACATACTCACAACAAATACATGTCTCAGCAGAGCAATAGACCTTTTACAATCATCTACTACCACTCTCCTCTTCTACGGCTAGTCTAGACAACAACCACAAAGCGTGGTTTCTGCCACGCTTACACACCGTGTAGCACTCTTATTTCACTACCACTCCCTGAATGTTCCTATCTAACACAGCCTCCACTTACATGTGTTCTTTAAATACTGACTGTAGTTGACTAAGTGTCGTGAACTTGCCAAGAAAGACCCCAGACCAGTCCAATACTTAGTAATTTACCTCAATTATTAGCAGAGCTACATATAGTTTAAATAATACTACGGTAAATCTAGAGTAACTCAAACAATATAAGCCAGGTTGCTTCAAATCTTCACAATTTAGCTGAAATAAGTAACTGGCTCAAGATGCTGCTGCCTTTTTGTAGAGCTTGTGAAAGCAGGAGATAAAAGAGAAAACATCCCTCCAAGTCATTTTGCCCATGTTTTTATTACCCTGCAAGGGTCATATTCCTGCATTGTTTTCGTATTTGTGGCTTTCACTGACTTCAAGGTCACCTTTTCAAGACGAGAGATGTCACATTTGCATGAAGGAAGCCTAAAGAAATGCACTAACTTATCATCGTCACTTTTGAACCCCTCACATTCATTTAAAATCAGGAAAAGTTTACACAACTGAAACTTACTCGACATTCCCTGCAGCTCTTGGTTAACACTCGTTGACCTTCTGCTAGCACTTTGCCTCCATAGATACACTTTGCTGTAATTTGAGAGGAGAAGGAGAGAGATTAAAAATAAATAAATAGAGTATTTAAATAGTACACAAATGCAGAGTATAACACAAAAGGAAAACCGGTATTCACATAAACTGAAAAATATGGATACGATAAGAATATGATGCATTTTGCTTTCATCAGAAGTCAGTATTATACATAAATACAAATAATGTAGCTAACAATAAATCCATTTTAAGAGCAAGTAGCACCTTCATCCAAAATAAAGAGGAGGGATAAGAGCATAAGACAATATGTACTGGACCAAATTCATTAGTATTTGATAGAAAATATTTTCATTACTGACATTCTGTAGATTAGTTACAGTATTTGTGTTACTAGAGGTCTTCGTGACTCACTTCAAGAGCTGGAGACATTTATTAGTGTATTATTCTCATTATAAGAGAATAATATAAGCACAGATTTCAATTAAACCTTCAGATTTTTTGTGGGCACAAAGGTGAACTCTTCAACTTGCTGGAGCACTGCAAAAATGGATTAGATGCAGCGAATGACTCTACTGAATCAACAAACTGTAACAATCTTTTTCAGAAAAATATTCTTAAAACACACGTGAAATAAGCAGATTTCCCAGGAAACGGAAAGCCTCTACTAAAAAATTCCTGCCTGAAATTTTGACCCTTCCGCTAAAGATAACCAGCTCCACAACCAAACCAGAACACTTGAGCACCCCTCATTCATTTCAAGGCAGAGACAACTAGCTTAGCTTAAGACTACTGCCACCGTGAAGAAGGTCACCTCCAGCAAGGCCACAGTAGCATACAGCTAAGTCGAGTATTACCAGAACTATCACAGTCTTCTTGGAACTAGCTGCCTAAATTTCAATTCCAGAGGAATTGAATTCCAGAGGAGGATAGTAAATCCATTAATTAAAGAGAACAGTCGGACTGCTATGAACTTACACAAATCAAGTATCCATTGTAAAGGCACTCTACATTACTAACAAGATCCATGTTAAACACTGATAAAATAACTTTTTGTTGTGGTGTTTCCGCTCTCTCTGCACTTGACCCATACCAGTCTGACCTATGACACCGAAAGGAGAGCTAAAAGGTACAAATCCTATGCTGCAATTTGAACAAAGCCTTAAAAGTTTCCCGAGTCAAGGCACATGCACGGTGAAAGTGTTCAAAGTACTTTGTTCTTAAAAAAAAAGAAGTCACAGACTGTCTAGTAACTGTTTTACCTCAATTCCTCTCCTGAATACCAAGGTAAGGGAAGCAAGCACTTCAGGTGCATAGAAGGTCTAGTTGCCGGTAGAAATTTTCTAAAATAAGAGAGACAGAGCCTTTCTGGGGAGATTTTACACCAAATTTTACTCTGTCTTCTTCCCATCCAGGAACTCAGCTTCACCATATCTCCAGACCAAACACCTGTCCTGCTCTTCAGTTTGTTGTTTCTTAACATCTTGTCCCAAAATAGCTTCCTCTTCTCCCTTATCCCCCTCCAGCCTTCCCCATACCATAACTTACTTCTTCAGCATCCCTTCTGCAGCTATGCCATCACTGCGAACTGGCAAGCAGAGTAGAGATTAACAACCAGGATTTTTGCTCAGTAGGAGCTACAATAACTATCCCAGGTGATACCAAGAGGAGTATTCCACAGCAGCAACTGTCATAGCCAGTTTGATTCCCAATTTTAAACATAAAGGACTGCTAGATGGATCTTCATAAACTTTCTGACATAAATTTGCTTCTAAGGACCTTTTGTTTAAACTTACATGCTTGAAAATGCTCATTTCTTTAAAAAAAAAAAAAAAAAGGCATAAGATTTTCAGAACAACTCAGTTTCCATCATCAACAATGCATTTAAAAAACAGGCTTCTTCCTTTTGGTATCCTACTTTTCTTCATTTTTCTAAAGCTGCCCTAGTTTTTATGCCTGAGTTGTTGCGATCTCACTTCTGAAGAAAACTTCAGATCAGGAAGCTTTGTTTAAATTAGGAGTCCCAATAACTATTTTTGGGAGAAGATGAATTAGAGAAATTTCCATTTTCTTTCTGTCTGTTCTCCTGACGTGACTGCTTTTAACAACCGAACGGACACACCAGAAAGCAAGTTAATGCACAACTCAGAAAAATGAGGCGATTTTAAACCAAATTATAGTCTTTTGTCAAATATTAGTTGGAAGGCCAACATAAGATGGCAGGGATCAAAACAGAACCGCCTCATTTTTAAAACCCTTAACATAGCAGACGCTAGAGCTACTTTGTTTGTTAACCCTCAGCGAAAACAGGAAACTGTTCAATAATCCAGCCATTCAATAATCCCTAGAGACAGCAAATTACAACTGATGATTCTATCAGAGCTAAATAGGAAAAGCACGGAGAAATTAACACCTGCGGTGCAGCTCTTCAGAAAGCCTCAGCAATTACTATCATCTACCCAAAAGTGACTGACGGTGGCCCTAGCACATCATTCTGTCAAGGAGCTGGCATTTACAATCAATTTCAATCAACTTCCATACATCTCTTCCCATTGACTGACATGCTGAGTTCTTGTCAGAATAACGAGTCAAGTTTGTGCCAATCACTGACAAAAGGCAAGTTTGATTGTTCATCTTTTCATTACAAATAACAGGAACAGAGTTTACTCAGGGGGATTTATGTTGAATCTACAATTTTGTGCCTTGCAATTCCCGTGTGTCAGATTTTCACCCTTGTGCATACATGCATGTCAGCAGCATCCAGTTTCGTGAACGAACTTTCTAGACTCTCAACGTTAGAAATAGAAATATTTTGAGACAAAAAATACAGGCCAGCATAGCCACTTTACCACCCAAATACTCTGTTCATAAACATCTTTTAGGAAGCAGAATACTCATGCCGACATATAGCTGAGAGAAATTAGGTGACATGAGTAAACAAGAGCAAGTGCAAGATCACAGCTAAAGGATGTTTGTCCATGGGACTAATGAATTCAGTGACTGAAGAAAGGTGACAGAATGCTAAAAAAAGTGTTATGATTTTCCTAATAAGTCTTTTCAACATCCATGTCTTATGAATTATTGAAAAATTCATGCATGAAGTTTACTAGTCTCCAAGAAAGGGGGGGGGGGGGGGGGGGGGAGATAATTTGTGCTTCTTAAGGTAAGACTGGCATCAGTATTCAGCTAAAATTTCCATATATAAATTGTCTTTGTCCCTTGTACTACCATTAAGGTAACAAATATTGAATATTCTTTCCAGAAATGTTACTTCTATCTTTCATTTCCAGAAGAAGGAACTGAAAGCTGACAATAACACTGATCACAAAATTTACTTCTTTTTCTTTCTTCTCATAAATTTATTTTGAAATTAATTACAGCAAACCATCTCTCCACACAGTGATACTAACTCAAGGTCTGAAATTCCGTCGTGTTTGTTTTAAAGAACAAGCTTCCAACCCCAAATAAAAGATAGGCAAAAAGCTAACAGCTCAGTTTATTACTCATCGCTACAGGAAGTTCAGACCATAGGCTTGATGCTCCTCAACATCAACAGGAGATAAAGCTGAAGCCAAGTAAGGCTTCCCAGCCCCAAAAAAGTCGATGAATAATTTTACACTGACAATCGGTAAAAAGAGAATCTTAGAAATTTGCAATGGTTGTTCATTTCTCAGCAATTATTTATCTTCTTCTTAAATCAAGTTTGCCACTGAGACACGTTACCTGAATTACCAGGACCTATGAAAGTCATTATAAAATGCGCCCGCTTTCAGGACAAATTTAACTCTGCTTAAATAGAGGGCAAAACTAAAAGGTCTGTGTGATGTACTTACCTTTGCATATTTTGCAGCACTGGCTTTCCACATGCACTGGGAGAGCATCAGGAGGACAATCAAGAGGGGGACAGGACATCCTTCGGCACTCCACAACTCCACTCTAAGCAAAGGTTTTTAAGACAAAATTCAACTACGACTGTTGTAATGAGTGAGTATTTTATACAAAATACAGAAGGCAGAAAACTATTCAAGTAAATGAAAATAGTGTTGTGGATTGCAGACCCATCCTTCAGTAACAAGTTTAATCCTACCCAACTACAAACTTGAATCAAAATGCTTCTGAAGGTGAACCACCCCATTTTGATATATATTACTGGTTTTACCCCACTTTCTCTGAGCAAAGCGCATTAAGTGGAAAACCTAAGCTCATCTTTACAAGAACATAAGCATCACTTTCTGCAGGCTGTGCCAATCATCTTTGAGATTTTTAACAATCAGTTTTCTATTTTCTTGAGCAAACAAAGACTCTCTTCAGATATATATCAAATAATTTCAATGAGACAAGATTTACATACTAATTCTCTTTCGTTCCTCAATTTTTCAGTGATAAACACTGAAAACAGAATCTGCATGTTGTTACCATGCGAGATGCAACTAAGCATCTATGAATACTATTAAGATAATGCTTCCTTTTTGAAAAAACTACTGCAGTGAAAACAAATCCAAACCAAACACAGACAATGCCACGCTTTCACCCCAAAACCGTAAAGTCCTCACAGATATAAGTAGAACAAATAAGAGAGCGTTGTCAAGGGAAAACAGATTTTATTTATGAGCTTGCACATAAGCAATGTCAAATTTTTACTTATTTTACCATTTCTCTCCCTATTGTTCATACTGCCACTAGATGCATACTAAAAACATAGTAATTCTCAGAGTTACCATTACGTATTCAAGGACCATTTTCACATTTTAATTAGGTCCTACTCCTTAAACTCTTTAGAAATTCTTACTTTGCAAGTGCAATTCCTGCAGTGATCATCTTCAACCCATGAGTCTTTGTCTCTATAGATCAATCCATTTACTTGACAAGTCTTCTCACAATGACAGTCTTCCAATTGACTCAGTCTTGTTTCTGCATAATTTAACTATAAATGAAAGTAACTTGATGAGATTTCTGCAATTCAAACACATGATTTAAAAAAGCAAACATGAGAAGGCAGTATACTTATTTTTAGGCAAACCAAGTTTGACTACAACCTTCGAAACACTGAACCAGGATGTCAGCAGCGATAAACTAACGCTACTCCTCGGACTTTGATGGAGCTATCCATGCCAACTGACAACAGTTTGTGACTCACGCGACTGTCTCTTGTACTGTAACAAACCCCACTAAGATCCCCTCAGGAACGACCGGGCACTACCAAAAGTACACAAACTGCAATTGTTTTTTTTTTTTAAAAAATCTTAATTGCTCATCAACCTGATTACAAGTCAAAAGCATGAAGACTGGCAGACTGACTTTTCCTAATCATCCCCATCTCATCCCCATTAAGCATCAGCCAGACTAATACTTTCTGACTTTTAGAAAGGTCTTAAACTTATAATAGCAAGTGAGATTTAGAGGGGAAAGAAAGCATTTTAATTCAGTGTAGTACAAAATATAGACAGTGATTAATGGAGAAGCCATGCTCCTGGAGTAAACCCTGGGCTGGCAGCTGCCTCTTAACACTCCTTGCTGTTCCCATTACCTCCTCAATTCCAACTACTAAAATGCGTATCAAGAAGCTAAAACCGATGCATCTTTTCCAAGTATTACATATGTATTCTAGCAATTGCTATGTTTACTGACGAGATACTATGCAATAATAAGTGGGGACAATGCTCGTTCATGTAGCAGCAGAAAAGGAAAAGGTTTTTTGAACCGCCCTCTCCCAGGCCATAGCACAGACCTCCCCTTCCTACAGGCTACCATCTTACCATCCTCCAGAGGGGAACAACTCCTGTTTATGCACACCTTGCACCTAGTGCCATCATCTCTAATCCCTAAGAGCACTCAAAATTACTTTCCTGTTTACTAACACTAAAAAATAAATAAATACAGACTTAATATTTAGAAGTAAATATGTGCATTCTTCAGGCCTCAGACTGCCATTGCTCTAAAAATTACCCTGGTGCCTGTTGGATGAGAGTTTCTCAAGGTCTTGATTTTTTTTCCATTCACATTTGTTTTACGCATATAAGCCATCACACTGAAGCCACGGCAGATAGCAAGGCTACCTAAATCTGGCACAAAACAAGATGAATGCATACTCTATTCTGTTATAAATATGATGCTATTATCCTGCGTTGTATGTTGCTACATTTTAATAGTAGCAAATTTTATTAAAAAAAGAATGCACAGTGCTATACTATTTTTTACATAATGGCATATACCTCAATTTCATATATTTCCAGCCTCTAAAATTCCATCCACTTTAAATGAAAGTATTCTAATATATCCTTTTTCATTCCCGCCAGTAAAAGAGCAACACATTTAGGGGGAAGAAAAAGAAAAGAAATACTAGGCAAATTTCTGTGATTTTTTTTTTTCTCTGCAGTCCTCATGAGAGAAAGCCCTGAATAAAAGCTCTTTATTTCTGAAGTTGTTATTCTGGGATAATAGGGGATTGATAGTCATCTCGCCCAGACTCAGCATGATCTGGTGACTTCAAAACTGCTTTTCACATTTTAGAGGCAAAACTATCCTCTTACTGAGCTGCTTGTTTTCAGCAGAAACCCTTTTCAGGTCATTATATTTAGTCATTATATTTACAGTATATAAAATATATTAAGTTTTGTTAAAAAGGTATTTGATTTGTCTTACACTTCTACTTTATTTACACCTTTTTTTTTTTTTTTTAAATGAACATTCCCATATAAATAGGCTATACAAATTTTGGAGAGAAAGGACTTTAGAAATACCCAGATTTGATAGTGGTACTTGTACTTTGTCCTAGAAATTATTCCCTAGAAAATGAAGAAAACTAAGGAAATAAATATCTTCTATTTATTAACTTTCTGTCATTTGCATTCTCTTGGTAAATTTTATTTACTTAAATATCATTTACCTCCTGTTCTAAGAAATACCTTTAAACATAGTAGATCAATCAAGTAGATCATCAGAAAGAAGGCATGCAACAACAAACCCTCCAATACACAGAGATCAATGAATGTATCGCAGCCCACAGAATCTGTTCAGAAACAACATTTAACTGTTACCTGCTATACTAGAGTGACCGGCAACATTCCATTTGTTTCTTAACTTCAAGCCTTAATTGAAAAATACAAGCTCAGTAAAACAATGAATTCTTTAAAATCAGCTGAAATATCCTTCCAAATGTTGCCAAATGCACACAACTAGATTTGTTGAGCATTTAAAACATCAGGAGAAAATTCTCAAGCTTCAAACATTTTTTAGGTTATGAATAGAAATAAACTAATGAAGGAGAAGAAGCCCACACCATGCCAAACATTTTCCATATACTAACCAAATCCTAAGTTCTTAACATTCAGGAATATTTGGCTAGCTATTATTCACAAAACTTATTTAACACTTCCCTTGCTTCTCCTCTGCCCATACAAATAACTGAAAGACGACAGACTTCTGTTAAAAATGTATTGTTTCTGGCAAAATTAATAACAAAAATATCAAAAAAACCCCCAAAACTATCAAAATTTACATGGAAAATTTTGTTAATCATAAAAGTATTCATGGCCATATAAATCCATGATGTAAACAAACCAGATTAACTAGTCCATCAATGAATTCAAGCGCTTGATTTTTCTTGGTTTTAATCAAACTCAAGCTTTAACCTTTCTGACGTCAACCAAGGAAAGATTTGGTATAAAGTTCTGTGCTGGAAGTCTTCGTGTAACAAGCACATCTGAATACAAAGCACACCCTAGTGTGGGCCCATAATTTACCAAAAAGAAATTATATTCCACTCAAAGAAATGCAGGAGATGCCCAGACTGATTTCAGTAGTTTGTTAAAGTTGCATGAATTATTTTAGCCATTGTATTTAAAGAAGAACTAACAGTGTTCCAGCATGGCAGTTGGGGATGCTGAAATATTACACAATCCTTTTCTCCAGCAGCAAATTAACATTTTAGCCAGATTTCTAACACTCTGACCTATGGTATCTCTCTATTTAAGGACCCAAAATTAAATCAATTAAACATATATAATGGAAAGATTCAGAATTAATTCAAATGATGACAAAAATAAAATAGGCTTTTAAAGGTAGCATTTCTTCATCTTTAAAAGCTATGTCCTTAACAAGACATAGGTAGGAAGAGGACATAACGGTGGTTAGCTTGTTACAGGTCGTGATCAAATGCTCCTGTACATAGCAATCCATGACAATCTGCTATAGATAAGGCTCTGCTGGGCCCCTTACATAGCCCTCGTGTCCCGTCCTGAGCCAGCACTAGCCTCACGGGACCCTGAGGTAAAGCACAAGAAAGAGGTTACTCTCTCCTCCTGCCTACGTAATGCATAATTTGCACTGCTACCAAAATTACTGGAGCCTGAAGCCACTAGTCTGATGTTTTCTTCCCAGACAAGCCCTGGTCTGAGTCTTCATAGTTTTACATTATATAAACCGCACGTACGTGTTCATTGCAAACAACATTCATTGGTCTCTTCAAAGCTGTAATACAGCTGTAACCAAACAGAGATTGAGCGAGAACCTGAAATCCTAGGTATAGTGGAGCCTAAAAGCAACAAACCGGACATGAAACCACGGGGCCCGCTTTTCCAAAATGTCAAGTTCATGCTCTGCATCTCTTGGTGCAGGACCAGGTGCTGGGGCTCATTGCTCGTGTACATCAGCAAGCCCTTCTCTGACCACCTGCCCTGCTAAGCAGGATCTCTGCAGGCAGCTGCACAGCCCTTCTAAGCCTTGCTCTTTGCCTTGCCATATATCATCCCCATACAATATACTTGTATCTACATTAGTACCACTTGTGGCTATTGCGGCTAGGGCTGAAAAGGCAGATACAAACCTTAATGTTTCCCTCAAGTCCCTCCATTTTTACCCTGCATGTCTACCAAATTAACTTCCTTTCCTGCTGCATGCATTTTTCCTGGACAACAATATTTCTGTAATAACTGCAATGAAACAGTCAGCGCACTGCTATAACAGAAAAGGAACTCGCAATGAAGGATTATCCCAGCACCGCTTTATGGAAGCACAGAGTCTTTGCAGTACAAATACTGTGTTATTTGCTTCCCCTTGTAAAGTACTAGCAAGCAAAAATATAATTAACAGCAGAGAAAGCAAGTTACTCAGTAGAGTGCATAATTGGAACTTGCTCATACCACCAGCAGGTCTCAAAATAATTGCCTCTCTTTCACAGTACAAGCAGCAAAGTGAACTAAAAGCTTCACATTTTGCATTCGGAGTCAGCCTGTCCAAAGCACATCAGCTAAGTAGATTGTCAGTATAACGCACACACTCTCTAAAAACAAAGTTTCCCCTTTCCTATTAGGAAGGAACAGAGTACTTCAAGGCAGCACAGTAAAAGTGTAATGCTTTTATGCTAGTAGCAGTACTATGCAAAGCCTCTTTCTGAAATTCCTGTTCGGTAACTACATTGAGACTAAAGGCATCTACAGGTTGGTTGCAGTTGCACTTAAATCTGTAAGTAATTAACGCATAAGTGCTGTTTCAGATGGCACAATTAATTGCCCTTTACCACAGACCAGATGGTTCACCAACGCTAACCTCAAAAAGCTTTCACAGACTGCCCTTTAACACACATCAGGGGTTGTCACCTCTAAACCACAGCTTGCTACCCCAAAACTTCACCACAGCCTTAGCTGAAGGGCCTTGGCTAACACAGAGGTTGACTGTGTATTGTGGGAGCAGAGCCTAAAGAAAATCTCCGAAACCCCAAGCAAAACAAAACACTATAGCTTCCCATTCATCCTATTCACAATCCAAGGGGGGGGGACGGGACATGACACCAAACCAAACAAAAACCCATCCATACACACACACACACAAAAACCAACCAACCAAACAACACCACCAACAACAACAAAAAACAAACCACAGCAACCAAGCACACAGCACACCACCTGGAGCTGGGTTAATTTTTACACTGGTAAAAACCATTTATCAAAGGTGACGTCAAGATCAGCACAGCCAGCAGCTTCACAGGCGGTTCCATTTTGGGGCCTCATTTCAATTCCCAGGAAGGAGACTACGCCAGTCCTGAAGACTTCACAGGACTTCCCACAGGCAAACACGCACCCTCTGACAGCATCACACGGTGAGGAAATTGTTGAGGGATTTCACTCCGTTGTTTCTGCATTTATCCCTCAGCATGAAAAGGGAAATCATGCTAAGGCTTTTTACAAAAAATCAGACCCTGGGCATTTTGTCACTATCTTATAAATAATAAGGCAGACAATAGAAACTGTATAAGGCTTAAGTGACATCCGTGAAGCTATATCCGTAAGTCCACTGCAGATAGGGCTACTAGCAGAGGAGAAAAAAAAATGGCTGTACCATGAAAATGTAGAATAATTGCAAAAGGAATACAGACTTTCATGTTGGTCTTAGCGCAGAAGGAAATGGGCAATTGACAAAGAAGCTTAGGTACCTACTTTTGCAGTCATTTTTGCCAGGAGTTCTTGCAAATCCATGATTCCTTGCACCAGACTTAAGAAATCACTGCAGGTCGGGCATGCTCAATAAAGGAAGAGTAAAAAGAAAAGGAAAGGAAGAGAAGGAAAGACACAATAACCCATAAATAAATCAAGTCCGATATACTGCTGATTACCTGAACATCAAATGCAATCTGTTTACACAGAAATTTTGCCTTCTGGAAGTCAGCACATGCAAAAATGACAAGCCTGAAAATATTATTTTTAAAACAAAGAAATAATTTGTATGAAAAATCTAAAATAGAGAGAATAAAGAAATTGCTACTTACTGCGATTCAGATTAGGACACTGCGTTATATAGCCATTAGGTATAAAGACGACTTTCACATCTTGAATAACACCCTTTGTAAAAGAAGAAAAAACTGGTAATACAGATTACAAGCATTCACTTAGATCTGTACAAGCTGTTTCATAAGTCATTTAAGTGAGTACAAAAAATTGACCAGCTCTTTCTTCTCATGAGGAGAATATTTTGTCCAGTTGAAGACGGACGAAATATAACAACTACTCCTCTCTGTCTTCCTGTGTGTTTAGATATTAATTTTCATAAAACACAGAAATAATACTGCTTTGTCTTTTGCAATTGCCAAATATAAGCTGCTTAAATGTCTTAAAATGGGATGAGACTGGTGAAAAAGCAGTGAAATAATATCCATTATTCAAGCTTTTGCCAAAGACAAAAAGAAAACACAGCAGTACTCTTTAGTGACTTAACCAAATAAGACTGTGAAATCAAACATTATGAAAGGAGAAGTATATAGTGCAAGAGGTAAGAAAGAGTCTACACTCCAGCTGTTTGGTTTAGTTTAGCCTACTAGCTTTGTATCTCAACAGGCAGTTCATGTAATCGTGCCATCAGTTAGAATTAAATCCTCTCTCTAAGCCAGACAGATGGAAAGATCCCCTATGCAGGGCTGGCAGAAATCAGGACTTGAAGGTCAGAACCAGCTAGTGCAGGTTGTACAAGGCCCAGAAACTGAACCAGGCAGGACGGGAGAGAGGAAGGACCAAAAGGTCCAGTGCCGGCTGCATCCTCTGTTGTCCCTGACTTGCAAGGATATCCCCGATGGAAGCAGCAGACACGAAGGGTCGCCCAGTATCCCTGCACACCTGGCTCCTGAAGAACCCTAAATCCTTCAAGTACCCTAGAAAATGCCGAAGCTTGTGTTTGCTCTTTTAAGCTCAGTACAAAGCTCTTGCTCCATCTTTGACCGTGTAACATACTTACTCCACAAGATCCACTGGCTTTAATAATGTCATGGTCACTAAGGGGCAGGAGCAAGGGAAAACAAGGGACTTCTTGTGCTGCTATTTGCACTTCCCCTGACTGTTAATCAGATGTAGTGGCATGGCTCTATCTCCTCCCAGATACAGAAGAATTTATTTAATCTGAAAGGAAATTTATCATCGCGGCAGTTACTATCTAATTAAATTACTGATCGACTATGTTTGACTATAAGACTATGTTTTCATTTTCAGTTAAATGCAATAGAGTGAATTTTGCAGACCGAGGACATAGTTGCTTGCTCAAAACGTTGAACTCCATCTGTAAATAAAATATAGGCCTCAGATAGCCCCTGAAGCCTGGCAAATACACTAAGTAACATTTAACATCTACGTGGTCATTTGCTAAAACAGCAGAAGGTGATCAGCAACCACCATTTCCTGCTTACTGTTCCATGATCAAATATTAACGGAAAATACTAATAGACATAATCAGATCACACTGTTTTTCTTGCAGAAGTATATACATTTATTAACCTTTTCATCTATGAGAATAACAAAACCATCATAATAATGAGAAGTAATACTGTCACTGGAAAAGGAACATGCTGAAAGCCATTTTCTATACTTTCTGCTAGCAGTCATCAGTGAGAAATTAGAAGGTGAGGCATGAAAATATATTTCAATGCTCAAGCCCCTCCAGTGAAAAGCTTAACTAAGAGTAAATGAGATTACAAATTTTCACCAGACCATACTGCACAGCTACAAGACATCATCCAGACAGAAGTGAGATGTTTTCCTCAGCCTTTTTTTTTTTTTTTTTTTTAAGAAGTGCATATTGAACTTCAAATTCGTTTGTTGCATCAGAGCCCCACCACTCAATTGTCTTTTGGATAGATTTGCATTTGAATACAACCTGAAGAGGAAACACAACTGGTTTTTGTGTCTTAATTTCGGGCTACATGAAAGCATGTTACCATGGAAAAATGTATGAACTTCAATTCACCAGTACAGATGCCTTTTAAGGCTATAAACCCTCTGAAACAGAATTGATACGATCAAATATAGAAGTGAACCTTTAAAGAGCAGAAATTTCGTTGATGTATTTTTTTAATAGAAAGACTTCATTATAAGCAAACACTTATTGCAGCCATAATTATTGTAACACATATGAACAAACTTGGACTCTCCTCCTTCAGCACTAAGTCTAGGTTGCCGAGAGCTGTCTGTGGCCAGAGCCAGAAGGAGAATTAGGCACGCGCAGCTCCCCAGGGGAAGCCGAGGGCTCTGGTTCACTTTGGCACAGGGTGGAGTTCTTCAGTCCACATTCTGTGAAGGCACATCAGGATTTGGCTTTGACAGGGAGATGTCAGTGGTCAAAATCTTCCCGGTTTTGCCTTTCCCAAGCAGACATCACCTTTATGTTACCGTTAAAGCATTCGGCTAATTACAACCAAAGCTGCAGTTCAGTATCAGGACTCACTAGCCTGAAGAGCCCTCATCTGTGCAGGCAGATTACCAGCTACAAGATTAAATTCAGGCCTGTAGCACTAAATATCAAGCCCACCCCATAAGGATGTAATACAAAAGCCCTGTTTATTGCACTTCTCATGTCTCTATTAAATAGAGGACTCCTCCCACATTCTGTGAAAAGGCTCATCTATTCCACGAGCTCTCCACTTCTGCATTTTCATTTCCTCCATTGCCGTTCACCTTCTTTAAAGCCTACTTCTCCCACAGAGGCCACGCGTGCCACACGGCTGTACGAGTTGCATCGGCCAGGGCTGGTGAAAGGCTCTGCACGGAGGCACCGACAGATGCGCCCGAAACCCTGTGCCTAGGCAACGCTACACCACCAGCACTAGATCTCCACTAGATCAGCGCTGCGCTCCCCTACACAGGACAGGCACGCCCCACGCCAGGCGCCTGAACAGCTGCCCTGGGCTGCTGTTCGACTCCAAGTACGACTCCAAGACCAAAACGACTACAGAGGCTCAAGTACACATACGATGCTGTGCAGTAAAAATACCAACACGCTTCTCAAGCACCTACTATACAATCCCCAGGCACAGCTGCAGGATCAATAGAGCCTGCTATAGCAGATATGAAAATTACCGTCTTTCGACATGAATCACCTAGTCAGCAATGCATTAATAAGCTCATTTCTGCAGCAGCTCCTTGGAGGGAGCCTTAGGGGGAAGGGTTCTCCCCAGCGACAAAATGAATTTTGCAGATAATTCTGATCCTGACAGCAATCAGATCCATCCTAGAGTGAGGGTTCCCTGGATGTCTGGTATCACTCCCTCCCTCCTTTCAGTTGCATTTACTTTGGTTTCCTAAGCTGATTATAATGGTATTCTCTAGCCCTAAAACAAACCTTGGTTTTGGGCCACACGAAGACACCTGAAGGGTCAGCATGTATTTTTTGAAGGAAGTAACTCCTGAGATTCCCTTCAAAGCAAACAGATAAAGCTACCTTAAGTCTGCTCCGCATTCGCTCCCACCACTGCTGTGCTAAAACCATTCCATCTTGTCTGAGCTCCAAATGCTTGGTCATAGCAGGTAAGTTACAACTAGTAAGAGACAGGAGTTGTAAGGGGCAAGACTTAACTCCCTTGATTATGCCACAGAGCACTTCATTTCCCAGGAAGGCCACGGGCACAGCAGGGCTACTTGTGGAATAATCGCTCTAAGTAAGGATGTGGAACAAAGGCATAAACAAGAAAAACGGCAACAACTGGCCACAGCGACTTATGAATATCATATCCCCTCCTTCCTCTTCTGATACACTGAAGAATTTCAGTATAGGCAAATAGGCCTATACTGAAATACTAGGTATATATACTAAATAGTATACTGCCTATACTAAAGTATACTTTAGTATACTGCCTATACTAAAATAGGCATGAGAATATGGCCCAAAATGTGCTTTAATGCAATTCATTTACGGAGAGACACAACAATTAATTAACTATCATTAAAGTACGAAAATTTTTGGAATGACAAAGATGATACTCAGAACAGTAGCCAGTGCTTTGTTACATACATTATCATGGCTCCAACACATATACAAAAAAGCTAATTCTTTTTTAACGCTCCTCTTCTCCTGCAGATCTCTGTTTACATTAAGGGAAATAGATCTATTTTTTTATATGCTAAAACAGTGAAACAAATTGCTCTGAAAAAGAAAGGGAGGTCCTGCTGAGCATGTAAATATATGGAAAGAGATGTGTACTCTTTACAAACTGGCAAAATCCAAAGTTTTTGCAATGAGTAACATTAAAAAAAAAAAGTAAGATCTCTGAAACTCTCAAGCAGGAGGAAAAAAATACAACCAATTATATTTCTGCCCTGAAGAAAGTTAGTAAAATATTCAAGCGTGCATAAAGCAAAGTAAGGCACTTGTCGGCTTTCATTATGATCAATAAAAACTGTCAGCTCATTAGCATATCATTAGCTACCCTGCTGTTTCCAAAGTGTTAACGCGTAGAAATATTAATTTACAAACATATAATATCCCAGAGTTCTGAGGCTCTGACTGCCTGCATAAAATAAGGATTTAAGATGGGCGAATCCAATATAACTTTTTTCCTATGTAGCTATAAACATATGTTTACCATCTGTGGAATTATGGGAAGCAGCTGAGGTAAAAAAACAACAGCTGTAGAATAAAATAATACTATCAATTCACTTCGCAGTGACAGCTCAGCTGCTGGAGGATGAAACATACTCTAGGTTCAGAGCAGCTCTCAGTCATTTAAGTTAAAAGTTAGCTTCTACCTCTGCTTCGCAATTAAAATTGCTAGTTGCTATGGTTAAATAATTGTAGCATAAAATAATTGTCCTAGCTTGTTGAAATCTGGGGACTTCGAGGAGAGGTCCTCAGAAAAACAGCAACTTGTAAAATCGTCTTATGAACTGACAGCTTCAAAGGGAAAGCGAGTGGGTGGTAAATCACCTTGGCAACAAATCCATGCCAATATCGAGGGCAGGCAGATTGCCCTATCACTGCACTATAGACTCTTTCACTGATGAACCCCTGCACCGTGGCTTGTTATCCAAAACTGGTATCAGAAACTTTTCTGTGCCTTGCTTACAAAGCAAAAGAACTAATTTTCAGGTGGAGCGGGTGGTTTTCACCTGTTGGTGGATTTTGTTTGTTGGTTGGGTCAGCAATTCAGCCTCGAGCAGAAAAATCATACGGCCAGGGGCCAAAAAAAGCTGAAAGAAAACATACAGGAGAGGGCGTTTCAAGCTGTAGGCCATTTCTCTATCCTTTGCAATTTTGGAAATATATTGCCATTAAGTGAATCTGGAATATATTGCCATTACTTGAATCTTCTTTTTCCTCTGAAAAGTTCCTCATGCCCATACTGGCCTACTCAATGATGATGTCTTGGGGAGCCTCATAAGTGGAAGACGACAGGCTTTCCAGCTAGAAGGTAGGAGCAGCCCGAGTCCTGCCAGCTAGCCAGCCTTTCAGCCTGGGCTGTTTGGAAGCAATGGAAGCTCTGAAGGACAAAGCAGCTCATGAACAACACTCGGTGACCTACTATTCACCCTCTGTTGAGCAACACATTGACACAGTTAGTTGAGAAAAAGAGAAAGGAGGGAAGGTACTCCAGGAACAGAAAAATCTACTGGTTTGCAGCAAGGCAAATGCGCTGCGTGCAATAGCTAGTATCTGCCAAAGCCGGAGGGATGGCAGGCCAGAGCCCTGCTCTGCTCTAGAATTCAATGCTGACAGGAGCCAACAAGGAAGAGTCACCCGAGGCAAACAGCAGAAGGGTGAGGGTATTCTGCATGTGAAATTGAGGAGGAAACGGCCTCTGAGAATAATTAAGACTACCACTGTCTGACCAGGAGACCACAGCAAAGCTGTTGTTTCGTGAAGGTTTAAAGATGAAAGCCAAGAATAGACTCTGACGCTGCCTACACAGTCTCGTTCTGTCCCCAGGAGTGGCAAGGCAGAGCACAGCACATAGGTGTAAAGCAAGGAAACCAAATAAAACCCCCAAATACTGGGTACTACAGTCAGCGATTACGATATTCTGCCTTGCAGGAAGAGACCCTTTTCTCTAAGTGTTGGACCTACCTCAAATCCCAGCTCCACAGATCAGATTTCAGGAGTGTAAGACAACTAATCAGAAACATCCTGTTGACTATTTATTTATTTCCTTCTTCATGTCCAATTCCTATCTGCTTACCTTAAAGAAACCATGTTTCCTGTTTCTCTGTCCAAGCCATAAATTGCTCTCAGGTGTCAAATTCGTTTCTGGGGGATCAATGATGCGTTCATAAATCCTGTAGAGGGAATACATTGCCATTATTTGGATCCTCTTTTTCCTCTGAGAAGTTCCTAGTAAAAATCAGTTAACGATAAAAGATGGAAAGTAGAACAAAAAAAAAAATATTTTTCATTAAACACAATATTTACCACTGATAGTTTTGAAGGTATATTACAACTTTGAAAGTAAAAAAAAAAAAAAAAAAAACCAAACAGGAAAAAAACCTATTAAAATCACTAACATATGAAGACTGCATAAAATTGAAACTCCCTTTGTGGAACTGTGCAGCACTTGGCTGAAGAAACACAATGCCAGAACTCACCATAGTAGGGAAAACAATAAAATGGGACCATCTTAGCCTAGGGGTCTCCTTCAAACTCAACTGCCCATCCTGGAGAAAAAGTGCAGTCACAAACAAGATCCAACCAGAGAAACAACCCTTTGGGATTTTCCGACTGTTTAGCATTTTGAATGGACTTCACAAAGAAACTTCATTCCACCTCTACTCCCATGGCCTCTCTACATTTGTGTTCTTCATCCCTGCACCTGAACCTTTCGTTTTATCCACTTCGCTCCTGTTTGTTGCTGTTATTGAATTCACTGGGCCTGGGTGCGCACGTGTGATGCCAGTACGGCACATCCAGCTTGCCCATGTCACTGGCACAGGTCTGATACAGAACGGGACCTCTTTGTAGATGTTTGGTACCTAGCACTACAGGGACAGTTTCTTGGTTATTCTTTGAGGAACTAGAAATAATAGCAATAAGAAATAACAGTGACAACAAGTAACACGAGGTCCACGAGGAAACTTTATGTACTGCATAAACTTGCACACGAATGCAGTAATCTACATACCAAATTTCTAAAATTAATTCATGAAAAATTGCTGTAACACAGCATTTTTAAATTCACAAAAGTCTGGAGTTTTAAAAAGATTTTGCTTGGGGTTTTTATTTGTTTATTTTTAGGAAAACTGTAATTAAGTTTCATAACACCTTTTTCAGGAACTCAGACCACTACAAGAATGATATCATCATTTTAGAATATGAAAAATTCAAGACCAAAGTTACTGACCCTGGATTCTCAAATTTCCGTGTCACATCGGTGGGAGCCATCAACTTACTGCTTCATAACAAAAACAGCATTCTTAATAAGGATTATTGAGAAGATGAAGAAATACATTTCCATTACTATCCAGCTCACAGGGAGTATATATGACTGTGTAATCACACCAGCATGACAGCCAATAGAAAAGACTCTGAACGTGTCAAGACCTGTAGCTTAAAGGGGTGAAATTATCTGTATGTTTAAAAGGGGTGAAATTATTTTTCATCTTTCTTTAAAGCTATGGCTTTAAAATGAACATGAAAAATCAACACCAAAGAAAAATACAAGTCAATCAACTCATTGCAAAGTTATCTTCCCATTTACATTCCAAGTGTTTCTAGCACAGGCTCACCAAGTGTAATCCTTGATTTTCGTGTTGTAAGTTGCCATATGTATCAGGTTTGCGCGGCAAAGTTTTGGTAGCAGGGGAGGGGGCTACAGTGGTGGCTTCTGTGAGAAACTGCTAGAAGCTTCCCCTATGTCCAATAGAGCCAATGCCAGCCAGCTCCAAGATGGACCTGCCGCTGGCCAAGGCTGAGCCCATCAGTGACAGTGGTAGCACCTGTGGGATAATGTATTTAAGAAGGGGGGGGAAACCTGCACAACAGCAACTGCAGCCGGAGAGAGTGAGAATATGTGAGAGAAACAACTCCGCAGACACCAAGGTCAGTGAAGAAGGAGGGGGAGGAGGTGCTCCAGGTGCCAGAGCAGAGATTCCCCTGCAGCCCGTGGTGAAGACCATGGTGAGGCAGGCTGTCCCCCTGCATGGAGGTCCACAGTGGAGCAGATCTCCACCTGCAGCCCATGAAGGGCCCCACGCCGGAGCAGGTGGATGTGCCCCAAAGGAGGCTGTGACCCCATGAGAAGCCTGCGCTGGAGCCTGCGCTGGAGCCAGCTCCTGGCAGGAACTGTGGACACATGGAGAGAAGAGCCCAGGCTGGAGCAGGTTTGCTGGCAGGACTTGTGACCCCGTGGGGGACCCACGCTGGAGCAGTCTGCTCCTGAAGGACTGCACCCCATGGAAGGGACCCACGCTGGAGCAGTTCATGAAGAACTGCAGCCTGTGGGAAGGACTCACGTTGGAGAAGTTAGTGGAGGACTGTCTCCCGTGGGAGGGACCCCACGCTGGAGCAGGGGAAGAGTGCAAGGAGGAAGGAGCGGCAGAGAAAACGTATGGGGAACTGACCACAACCCCCATTCCCCATCCCTCTGCACCACTCAGGGCGAGAAGGCAGAAGAACAGTGAGTGAAGTTGAGCCTGAGAAGAAGGGAGGGGTGAGGGGGAGGTGTTTTAAGATTTGGGTTTATTTTTCATTACCCAACTCTGATTTGATTGGTAATAAATTCATTTCCCCGAGTCAAGTCTGTTTTGCCCATGAGGGTAACTGGTGAGTGATCTCTCCCTGTCCTTATCTCAACCCACGAGCCTTTCGTTACATTTTCTCTCCCCTGTCCAGTTGAGGAGGGGGAGCGATAGAGCGGCTTTGGTGGGCACCTGGCATCCAGCCAGGGTCAAACCCACCACACCACGTTACTGGAAAATTCATACATTTGCAGAGGCCTAGAATAACCACTCAGTATTAAAGAACTTCAAGAAAGCTCTATAAAGTTTTTTTATGTCAAAGTACAAAGAGTCACATATTCCACCCACTTTTGCTTATTCAGAAAAGAAGGAAACCATTTGTCAAAACCAAATGGAAGCAATCGAAAAAAACAGAGGCAAACTTACTATTTCCTTAAAAAGAAACAACAACAAAAATCTCAAACCTAAGAACAAAAGAGTTACACAAAAATTCCAGCTTAAGAATGTGCATAGAGGAGTCAGAAGACTTCTTCTAATACTTATGATTTTATTGCTCAAGTTTATTATAATTGTCATCAGCCCTAATTCATCACATTTCATCAACATGATACATTCAAAGCTCTAGGAAATTTCTGCCTCTACTAGTTAATTACTTCTCACTATCTATAAAATTACCATGCTGAGCTGTTTTACCTGTTCAAACAGCAAAACAAGATGATATTCTTCTAAACCATGTTTTGAGAATTACAGGAATTTTGCATGCACCATCTCTATCAATATTTTAAAGTGTAAGTAGACCCCTTCTGCCATACCTCATGCAAAATTGAAGATTACTCAAATGCGAAACTGCTGCAAAATGCTGAATGAGGAACAAAGAATTGACATGCTCCTTGAGAAAACTAATCACTGAATTACACTATCATAGTCGGCATTTCTCTTTGGATATATAACACATCTTTATTCATGACTTAGGTTAATAATGTCCTCACCGGAAAATTTCTAATCTCATAAAAAGACTAGTCAATATTCCATAAAGAACTCCATTTCTGCTAACAGATAAAATCCCAATGCTGACCAGGTTCAACAGCACTACTTATTGAAGAATATTTGATTTTTATTCACCTGACCTAGATAAAGTTTCTAAAGGAACTCTACAATATCTGTCTGCAATTACACATAAAAAAAACCAAAATTCAACTGACATTATTACATGACAGTTCAACAACAGCAGGTAAGGAAGACAAATCAGAGACAGGCTAAAGTGGTTTATCTTGTCTTTTCTGACAATGTAACAATGACTTTCAGCCTATGCGGAAAAGGCTGTAGCGACCTTCCTTCCAGAGTCTCTTCGGAAAGTACCATTCATAAGACACATGCTCAGGATTCTCCATATTCCTCTACTGTTCTACTCTAATGCCAATTCTGAAGCAGGTATTTACCTTAAATTAGGGTATTAATTAAAGGTTGGTTTATGCCTTATTCCACAGATGTCTAAGAGACCGGTTGGTTTTCTTCTCCGTGATTCTGCCTATGGAGTAACAGGCTTAGGATTCAAGAGAAGGCATGGGATGTAGATCAGTCCTTGCTTATCTTCCTATGTAAAGAGATGTTTTGGTTGACACTATTTGGTTTCCGAACAATGTGAGCTTACTTTATTACTGTATACTGTTAAACATCAGCAAAAAAGCCCCAGCAAGCATACACACAGTTTATTGCTACCCTTATAATCCCCCCTATACTCTTGGGAAATGAAAAGGTCAAAAAGTACATCTGAATTCGTAACAGTCCAAAAAAAAGGAGTATGTTTCACCACATACTCCTTCTCTAATGAAGAAGAATTAAAATGGGGGGGGGAACCCACCACCAAACAAGAGTCCTGCAACTCCTGACAAAAAGGGAGAGTGATGCAAAAAAATCCAAGGGACTTTTCCAGCCAGACTGGAAGCTGCTACGCAAAGGTAAAACAGCTACACAAAGAAAAACTGGTACTACGTGGAAGAAGTTTTTGAATCAATATGAGCAAGAATTACTAACTCTCAATCAGTGGATTTAATAAAGATGAAAACAAATGTTTCCAAATACCAGTGAACAGAGTTTCACCAGCTACACGCGTTGGCAGCTGATAGCCAGCAGAGCTGACTGATGTGCAGCTGGAGTAAAGCCAGGACTGGGCATGTCTCCTGGCTGCCAGGTTCATGTTTTAAGCCACAAGAACATTCTAAGTGATGCAGCATTCCTAGAGCAGGTTTCTGAGAAGGAGAGACACCTTCATGGGTATTGAAGACACCCTGTCCGTACAAAGTGATTAAGGTGGCACTTGCATAAGTAGTTGGGCATAGGGTTTCACCCAGACATTAGGATTACCCACGCAGGTATGCCACTTCTAAATCTATCAAATATTACTGATTATTCAGGTGATTTTTCAGGGGTTTTCTACACTTAGACAAACCCATAAAGCATGAACATTTTGTAACATATCTCAAAGTGTAATGAGAAAAGTTACTACTTAAAGGTGAAATTCTCTTATAACTATTGCTTGTGAAGTGGGAAAAACCCTTGCTCTGTTCCCCTTCCCGTATTTGTTTTCTTTTGGAAGAAAAGAGGTGTTTTTCAGGCTGAAAAACTTACTGTTATTGAATAGACACAAAAGGAACCTTTTTTTTTTTTTTTTTTACAGCTACATTAAGCTTCCACATCATTCCCATTCCCTTGCTTGATTTTCTGGGCTGAGGTGCGTCACCTTCTATGGCTTTATCCACGCTTGACCAATACTTTGTATTTGGCATATGAATAGCTAAATTATATCTACTACGCTTCCAGTTTATGAAGTGCTGGTCTAGAGCTCCTTGGAGATCAGTTTCCAATACATTTGGCTTTGATACTCACACAGAGAAATGTGCAATACACTTCACAAGAACAGGAATGCTTAGAAAGAGGACTCCAGGGAACTGTGGTCTCTAAAATTACTGCACACTGAATAGCCCCTCCAGCATGAGGAGACCCAGGTCTCTAGGTTAATGGAAGCTCTACTCCATACTTCAGACTTTCAGATTTATGATTACTGCATTCACTTTCCAAGAGAAAGCTTGATTTGCCCCTACTTTATGCTGACATATTTCAAAGGAGCTAAACCATAAACCTAGAGTAATACAACTGTGAACCAATCCTTCTTTCTTGAAATGTTCATGCTCAGAATACATTGACTAACCACTGACCCATTTAGCTAAACATAGTAAGAAAAACACCTGTTAATTGACAAAGACCCATGATGGCCTTGTGTTTTGTAGCTATCTCTCTACCCTATCTGAACGCTTCAGTTTATTAAGTATTCTTACGCAATCCTCAGAAACACCTTTTTCAAGGACGCATTCCAAGCAGGCGTCCATCACGTAATGAATACAATGCAGACAACAGAAAATCTATAAATTAATCAGTGGATTCCTGAAAGGAAGTGTATCTAAAATATTTGCATGCAAATACACATACATACACCTTTCCCTGCATAGAGGAAGACCCTCTCTAGAAATCAAACTCTGTTGGACAAGGAGACAGTTCCCTTCCACACACTCAATCTAAAATTATTTTTATCGTCTTTATAACATTCTGGTAAAATAAGGAAATATTGTCATTTTACAGGTGTGCAAACTGAAACACAGAAAGACTAACTGGTTAACCAAGATCACAAAGACTGAGTCAGGGAGGGACATTGCCCAAGATCTAAGCCATTAGACTGGGCACGACTGAGGTGTAACTGCCTCGTGCACTGGGCCACATTCCCTCTGGAAAAAAGGTGACATGGAATTGTCTCTTGCCGTGAAGAATATTTCTTACACACAACTTCAACAAGCAAAAGTTATCACTTGGAGAGTAATTCCACTTTTGTGGAGATGCAGCTCTACTTCATACATATAATATTTGCCACGCCAGAAGCATTTTGGAAATAGTGGAATCACTTAGAACATAAAAATAAACTTTGTGTCTGTTCGCATTAGAATACATCAGCCAACATGGACTGGATCAGGAGGTGCAATTGCCTAAAATTCTAAACAATAGACTACAACTCCAACAGTTACTACAAGTAGCACAGCAAATCATGAAATTTCCAAATTCTTTCAGGTCTAAAATACGTGTAGGTTACTAAAAGAGGAACATGCACTCTCAAATTTGCGGGCAAGATATGAGCCAGAGAGATTTATTTTATTAGTAGTACAATTAAGAAACTAATAGCTGCAGTCTAAATATTCTTGTAGCTGAGGCATGGCAGGGACCTCATTTCTTAGTCCCTGATCTCTATTAATCCAAGAACAGGCTTTCTTTTCTTGTTCCCGATATGGCTGCCACACTTACTCTCTTGAAGCTATAAATTTCCATGTAGCAACCAGGTGTTGAATTCATCGCACCCAACTTTAGATGTCTCAAAAGTTTACACCTAGTCCTCTAAACTCGCTTTTTTAATGAAGAGACATAAGTGTTTCTAGGGTGTGATTCATCTTACAGTAAATGAATCACTCTCTGGAGGCCCCTCCAATGACTGCACAGGAACCCTTGCTGACATCAGGGTGAATCATCAAAACAGATTTTTGCAATTCAAAACCTGATCCTCAAAACTGACATTCTCTTGCAACCATTCGTTACCCTGTATACATCCATCTGGATCCTCAGATCCTTTAAATAAACTGAAGGGTATGGAAAAGTCACACAAAATAACGCCCTGTTCGTGGCAGAGTCTTTGAAATAGCACTCAACTTTTGTAACTGAGGAGAGAAGGCGGTTCCCCCATGTTTTGCATCAGTCTTTCTCTTAGTCTAATTTGCAGAGGTGGTGACCACCTTGACCACTGTTACCATGTCCAGCTGAGGCTGCAAAAACTCGGTACGTCTGAAATAGCAAATGTCAGGCCTCCTAACGCAGCCCATTGTAAAAAAATAACCAGCCGCTTCAAAAAGTTTGTCCAACATGTTTTCTGAATCCCAACTGTGTAGAGAAAATGATGATTATATCAGTCTCTAGCTTTAAGATACAATATTGGCATTTGTCTTTATGTCTATTCTTCTGAAGGGATTAAGAACTGATTTTGAAAAGAAATACTAGGATACCTTTACATATTTCTCTTTCAACCCGTTTTCTATATGCTTCCCAATGAAAATGTGTCAATACCAACGTGATTGGATTTTCTTGATAGCGTTTACAGATAGGATCCATTATTTGACATGCATTCAGTTCTGGAGCAACTTTAACTGAATTATTCATTCAGTTTACACTGTTCTGTTTCAGAAAAATCATCTTCCTGAGGGAAATTTTGATTTTTCGTGCTATCTCCTCTGTCATAGTAGAGGAGTCCACAATCACTTAACAGAGGAAAGCAATTTAGATTAAAATCTCGGGTTTTGAGGGAAGCCTTTTGTTATTAAATTTTGAATATACAATAGTAACTGCCAACTATTTAATCAAAAGTTATTGTTCAGCTCTGGGAGAAAAAAAAACAGGAGGTGTCCAGTAACAGTATATGTTAGGTAAAAGACTCGAGAGTGCATGCTCGGTTTTTAAATTCTCTTCCAACTCTGTCACCCAAATGATTTCATTGATTTTCCTGTATAATCACAGAGATAAAGTGAATGTACTCTACTTTTTGGTTTAATTATTCCAACTACTAATCTAAATTTAAAAATAAAAATGTTTCTAAATAAAACTCTATAAGCAATCTCTTTTTTTCATTCAAGAGAAATGCAAATTAACTTTCAAGACCCTCTAACAAACAGGAGGAAATGAAACAAATGCAAGTGAAGATGGTTAGAAGAGCACGTTTCACTGTCAGGTTTGGGGCTTTATCCTCCACACGTAAGTTGAGTAAGGGTAAATTCACAGAGATATTATCTGCCCGTGTGGGGCTTGCTTTACAAAACACATTAGGCTTTTCAGTTTCCTACAAACTTATCAATGAATTTTAGCAGTATTTCTTGGGCATGAAACTAAAACCAATCATTGTTATTGATTCAAAGTAGAGGACTGGACGCACTAAATGATATGACATTGGCCACATGAAGGGCAGAAATCCGTCCTCCACAGACTACTACACCTGCATGGATTCTTTCATCTGGAAATCCTGAGGCGAATGCAAACACCTTTACAAACAAGGTCCATCTTATTAACTTTACTTTGCAAATAACAAAACAGATACAATTGGTTCCTGACGATAACAGTCTTAAGAGCGTCTAAGCCCTAGGCTAACAGCCTGTCTACAAGGCTGCAGTGTTTACCCATCTTCACGTAACAAATATAGCACTCCCGAAAGTGCAGGAAACCCAGAAAACAGTTTGAGTCAGACTCTAGGCAGAAACAGAAATTCGGCCATTTGCTTAGGATTTTCAAGAGTTGTGGAAAACAAAATTATGACAAACTACGAGGTCAAGTGTATCTTACATGAGATGTATCCAGAGCACTTTTCACTTCACTGCACGTGCATTATCGATAATTTTTCAGACAGAAATAGAGGATTTTAAGTATGAAGCCAGCTAGTTTGATACCCAAACGGTTACTGCACATTTCAACTTTGGCAACTGTACTGCTTTCGGCTAGGATAGAGTTATTTTTCTTCAAAGCAGCTGGTACGGTGCTACGTTTTGGATTTGTGACCAAAACAGTGTTGATAACACACCCATGTTTTACCTAATGCTGAGCAGTGCTTGCACAGAGTCAAGGCCTCTTCTGCTCCTCACCCCACCCCACCAGCGAGTAGGCTGGGGGGCACAAGAAGCTGGGAGGGGACACAGCTGGGACAGCTGACCCCAGCTGACCAAAGGAATATCCCATGCCATATGACATCGTGCTCAGCATGTAAAGCTGGGGGAAGAAGAAAGAGAGGGGGGATGTTTGGAGTTATGGCAATTGTCTTCCCAAGTAGCCATTACGTGAGATAAAGCCCTATTTTTCCTGGAAACAGCTAAACACCTGCTGGCTGATGGGAGGCAGTGAATGAATTCCTTATTTTGCTTTGCTTGTGCACACAGCTTTCGCTTTACCTATTCAACTGTCTTTATCTCAACTCACTTTCCCCCCCCCCCCCCCCCTCACTTTCATCCTTCCAATTCTCTTCCCCATCCCACTGTGGGGGCAGCGGCTGTGCGGTGCTTAGCTGCCTGCCAGCGTTAAACCACAACAGCAACTTTTTTCTTTTACCAGTGTTCCCGAAAGTTCATTTTGACCTGGTAAATCTGAGATAAATAGCATGTGGTTCCTGGTCCTGGCACTGCCCGTAAAACTTGCACGTAATCTACAGGTAGCAGAAGCACAAGAGGAATGTACTTGTCACTGTCTGTGCTGAAGACACCAACTTTTACCATATTCAGCCTGCTTGGCTACAGCAGTGTTTAAGGTGGTGTCTAGGTCAAAAGAATGCCTCACCTTAAGTGCTGAGGGAGATGCCATCTACATACCCAGACTTTTCTTATAAAAATCAACATCCACAACTCTTATAAATTAATGTGAAATTTAAGTGCTTATCTATAAACATCTCAATATACAGCTGGGAGCCACATAGCTCAAATACCACTTTTCAAGTAAATATCTGACTCGCCAAAGGTATTTTGGCATCTTTTTACCACTTGTGAGCAACTATTGCTATCTGAGTACCAGAGCATAAAACATGTAGCAGTAGGGTTTTTTCATGATGTGCACAAGTATCCACTACAGACAGGGAGACAAATCCACTTATAAATGAAGACAACACTAAAACTCACAGGGTCACTAAAAGACACCCTTTAACCTCAGCAAGCTTTGAATCAGGTTCTAAACCAGAACACTGAATAAACCAAACTGTTAACAAGAGAGCTAAAAGCACACCACTCTCATTTGTTACCATACCAAACATCATACCAAAGCCCATCGCAGATGAACCAAATGTTCAGAGTACATCCCAGATGCCAAATACCAGTAAAACAAGACTGAGCAATTAAAAACAGATTCTAGAAATAAGGAGGAGAAATTAATTCAATGGATTCTTCCAAGATATAAAAAGAAGAAAAGCTCTTCTCCCACAAATTAAACAAGAAGCCCTTCGAGTGAGATGGATATGAGATTTAAAAAGCTATAATAAAGTATCTATGAAACAAGAAGTAAACAATTACGCCTATCTTACATCAGAAAGCAAAGGGTAAAAATGTGCATCATAATAATGGTACAAAGCAGCACTGGTACTTCAGGTCTTGCAGCAAAATTAACCCCAAAATAAAATTCTACCGGAACAAAGAAGTAAAACCACGGTTACACGGCTTATCCCATCTCCATTTTGTCATGGGGGGGAAAAAAAAAAAAAAAATCTAAGATTATCATTGGTGTTTGTCAGAAGACATTCGTTGAGTGAGAACTGGCAGTGCTGAAACTTTGCTTCTGTTACATCTACCTGCATTATACAGGGACATGCCGGTCCCTGGCCCAAGATGTGTAGCACACGGGTCTTCGCAACTGGTAATTACAGCAGAACCCGAAGCACAGTAAGCTTACAGCTTAGAAATAGCCCTTCTTCACAAAATATATGCAGCCTTCCTCTTTTCTGTCTCGTGCTACTCTCAACCCCGAAGTCGCTTTACCTAGTACAGTAAGACAGGTGCAACCACAAAAAGCATCAGGCTTTTGATTCCAAGTCCTTTCTGCACTGCTACAAAAAATAAATTTAAAAGGAAGCCAGCCATGAGCAACCTTTCTACTAAACAGCTTCTTTCCCCCCTCCAAAAAATCATCTGCTGAGAAGTTAATTGCCTTACAGTGTATCTTGTCACAGGATCATCTCATCAAGGGGTTCACGTCATCACTACCCGATTTGTGTATAATCATAAAATAATCTCATCCCCGTTCCAGAACCAATTTCCTTTCACGACTGAAGGTAACTGCGGGCTGAGGACCACAGGCTTTGCTTGTTAACACCCTGCCTTTGCTGCCACGCTGCTGTCAGAGCCCTCCCATTAGCGTTGTCTCGGCACGGTGCAATGGCGCTTGGCTCTCCCCGGAGCTGCCACTCCTCCTCGTTAGCCACTGTCCCCGTAGCCCCACAGAGGGCCGATTCATTCCGTGTTCCTCAGTTCTTACCGCAGGCTCATCGGCTAACCCACATCTCCATTTTCCCACGGTATATTTCAACTGCCCATTTTAGCCTCAATGGTTTGAAAGATAACATTGCACTCTCTCCATAATAACTAATTGGCCATGACTGAGGAGGTGTATGGAACATACAGTAAACATAGAACAAGCCATTATATTGGTTCTAAAATTAAGTTTTGATGGAAACTGCCAGGCAGACAGACAGAAAAGCACTCTCCAGGGACAGCACTCAGGTTTGGAGCTCATTTCTCACAACATCTGACACGCTCGGGAGGTGAAAGCATGGCTCAGCTGCAGTCAGTGAGAGTTTTCACTGCAGACTTCACTGGGGCCAGGATTTCACCCCAGGGATACAGCACGGCACATCTTTCAGCCGAGTTTAAGGTAAGCGGCTGGCATGACGCAGAAAGATTCGGCTAGGGCTGAGGAAGCCCTAGTTGCATTAGTTGACACAGTGCTAGTTATTTGCTTTCACTTTTGACATGCTGAAGGGAATGCCACTAAAATTGTAGCACAATTAAGTAACGCAGCTTCCGCTGATTCTTTCATTATTGACTGGGCTCAGACGTGAAAACAACTGATAGGACTGGAAAGTGCGTGTTACCTTACTCCTATGCTGAGGATCAAACTGGCATCTTTCACCTTACTGCTCCTTCGATGTATCGTTACGTAGGTAGTACAGATCACAACAATGGTTCTTCATATCATTAAAATATTTAAACTAGAAGCAGTGGCCAATATCTGATTTCTTTTTTTATTAATTAAAAAAAAAACCCACCAAAACTAAAAAAACACACCAACCGGCTCACTAAACACTTATTTGTGTAGAAAAGGAGTACTTCCTCAACTCCCAGAAATACCTCACCTTCTGAAGCGTGAGACTGGACTGCCTTTGCCATTCTCTCAATTAGCACATTTGCAAAGCAGCTCTCATCCACGGCACGGAACCAGAAACTCAGTTGTTCCCACACGCAGTACTGGGCCCACTTGACCCCCTTACACGCTGCAGGACCATCCAAACGTAACGCAGGCCTGGACAGAGCTCTCCCACACACAGGCAAGGCTGCAAATACGCCAAGTGGCTCTGCGCGACACGTAAAGTGAGAGAGGACACTACACCGCTGCTGCGGCAAGATCCATGCCACCACCTAACCCCCAGAGCCATGACAGCCACACTCGCAGCGCTTCCAAGCCTTGACACCTTCCACCTCTGAGCACCCCCCTTGCCCCCAGCTCCCCACACCCAAGGAGCAAACGTGACTGCTCCTGCACCGCTGTCTGCCGTTACAGCGTTGTCAGTTTACTCTGTCACCAAGTGGGGCAACGATGGGGACTGCCAGGTTTTGGGTAGTAATAAATGCAGTCAAGCAGTCTCCACCTCCCTGCAGTCAGCAGGGATTTTGACATAGGATTTTGCCATAGGATTTTGACAAGATCAGATTTCCAAAAATAATTACCTTTGGGGAATTACTGCTGGTTTAAATTGTCAAAGAAAGACTCCCCAAGTACTAAACCACTTCAGAAAACTCTGGGCTGGTTTCACAGACTTCAGCACTCTCAGTCCTGTTTGCTCTGTCGCCCTCTCATGTCCCACAGCACTCAGGAGGTTTCAGACCATTTGGAAAGACTCTGTACTATTTGTTATATGGAGACCCAGATCTCAAGTCAGCTTCTCAATAGTTCAGAGGGGTTCTCATCTGCTCTTTGGCAAAGGTCCAGTGCTTTATAAAAGCATTTAACTAAAATTATACTACCATTTTTCAATTCAGCTCCAGTATTACTCTATGTGACTTCCAGTTCTAATCCCCAGAGTTTAGCTAACCACTTCAAATGGAAGAGTTCATTTATGTTTTGGATCTCAGTTAATCTGCCTGGCTGGAGCAAGATAATTGTTTTTATAATCTGAAAGGAAAAAACCCAAAGCATTTGCTCTATCTGGTTGATTCTCAAATTACCATGATGGCCCCTCTGTTTGTATGACCCCCATCAGCACTCAAATAAATGAAAAGAAAATAGAAACAAGTAACAGGAGATTTCCCCTGAAAAAATTCCATAGAAACAAATATCCAGATACATTTCAAACTATGCAGGCTAAATTTTCAGAGACTGCTCTTGTAAGTAAATCACCCCAATTTAAGGGTTTATTGCTTTGACATAAAAAAAAACCAACCCCAAACCAAATGTATATTGGACCAATGCAAAAAATATTTGAGAATGGGATAATACACCTATTCACACACTTTAGGAAATTACTACATCATTTGAGGCTTGCCGGTCTTGATTTAAGATTATTTCCTCTACCTTTAACCATCCTCTCTCTCTGACACACCCATAGCACACAAATACAATGAATGCAAGATGCCAATGGTAAGGCATTACACATTATTCCTGCCCTGCTGAAGTCATCAACCTGTCTATCAACATTTTCAATTCACTGAAAAGCACCACAAGTCCTAAGTCAGAAAAAAAAAAAAAAAAAAGAAAAAACACTGTTAAGTCTATATTCAGCAGTAGTTGGGCTTTGCAGCTACCAAACTCTGGCTCCAAAGGTCCCTAAAACTCAGAGGAGTGCCACAAGCTCTCATTCAAGACCCTTAAGCAAACCTCTGGAGAGTGACTTCTACTCTTCAGTAACTGACATCAGCAGGACCTGGATCAACTCCTGAAAGAAACCAAAGCAGATGCCTGCTCCCCTCTGAGCAGGAGCTACGTGAGGTCTCTGCTGCAGCACAGTGCCCCAGGTACTTGTACTGACTGTAAGTGGTTGCTGCCTTGTGGGGGTGGTCAAAGGATCTAAGACAGCCAGGCACAGGTATGGATTGTTATCATTTGTTTTCTGTAGTCCTTTTTCAGCACTTTCATAAATAGTCATGGCCTTCTCCCAATTCTATCAACGTAGTAAACAGAAAAAAATGCAACTGATTCATCTAGGATGAAAAAAATACATTTCCATCATAATTAGGGACTGGGTTAAGACCTATCATCATTCAGTCTTCAGTCACACCCATACTACCATCCTGCTGATGCGTTAGCCATTCAATGAAAAACCCTGGCTATTAAAAAAATTCTTTAAAAAAAAAAAATCATTTTCAAGTAATGCTGAATGCATCCTGAACATTTCCTTGCAGCTTAACTACAATAACTGTAATGATACAGGCCTGACAGCAGCTGACGCGGTATGCCAGCTGGAGACCTCTCTTATGCTAAAAAGTTTATAGCCTTTCTGTCAAAAGGGACAATCAGTAGGTGAAAATTAACTTCCAATCCACAATACCACAGATCTGAAGTTGGGTGCACCTGTAATGCACAATTATAGCACTCTACCCAAGTAACCATTTCTCTGACAGCTTCTGCTACAGCTTAAAGAGCAGAGAAGCAATCTGGGTCACAAAATCATACCCAAATGTTGAGAGTAAGTTACCCAGCTGCATAACACTGCCACCATGCCATCTTCTCTCTCAAGAGAAAGTGTTTTACAGTAACTAAAGCAGTGAATCCCTCTTTTAAATACATCCCTTAACCTTCTTTAAATTTATTACATTTTAATTAAAGTCATAGGACCTCGTTGAGATAAGTTGAAAACCTCGGGTTAGCAGCCAGAATATCTTATTTATAAGAACTCAGATGTCTTGGATTCCCATATTTGGATTATGTTGCTTTAATTTATTTATTTTTCCAATTAAAAAGTTCTCACTGCTCATGCATTTTTTATTCCCTAATGCTCTGTTCTATCAGGAGAAACATAAAAGAAGCAGACAACATGTTTTTTCAGCTGGAGACTACTTCCTAGCCTGCTCCAGTTTTATAATCTATTCTTATGCTCTTACCAACCCCCTCCATCAAACAGCTAAGAGTACCCATCAAAACCACAGGCTGTATTCATAGTAAAAGGTACTCCAGCACATATTTTCACTGGAAAGCATTAATTTTTGCAGCGAAGTGCCTTCCTCCCTTTTACGCCTGCAGACAGAGTTCAAGTAAAGCAATCCTGATACTATCTGAACAGGTAAGTACATTTGTAGCAATGTGGTTGATGAGAAATAAAACAATAAAAATAAAGCAAGCGCCTTGCAAGCTTACCTCCCCACATTAATTAGACACACTGAGAACAATTTGGAATCTATGTTTCCTAAATAAATTGTCAATAAATACATTTTGATACAGTACCTACCACCTCTTAAACTGTAGGCTCCCTGCTATTCCCTCGCTCTTCTCTTAACTATTAAATGTGACATTTTACTGTGTTGTTATTGCTGTAGGGGGCAAACACCGCAGTGGACGGTCGCGTACCACGGGCAACGTTACGCTCTACAGCTGAAGCAATTCCCAGTGAGGAGAAGACAAAAGCCAGCTCTTGGAGGACGATGACAGTCTCCCGGGGTTGCAAATCTCCTGACAATGCAGGTATGAACAGCAGGATCCTTTACCTCTGCTCCCCTAAGAGGCCAAATCTGGGAAGGTGCCCGGCAGAGTTTATTTCATTACCTATTAACCCTTTAGTGCCATAGGTTATTTAAGGACCCTCTGACAATGACACAGTTGCTCTAGTTCAACCTAAACACTCACCAGAAAGCCCCCGACAACCGCCTTTTCCCAAAAGTAGGGGAGCACAGATCCTACACATAGCCAATATTTTGAAACAAGATTTGTTTGCCACTAGTGGACTCAGCATTGGAGATGCAAGGAAATTAACAGCAGCGTACTTCATTTCCATGTTACTTCCAGCACAGGTTTTACTTGTGCATCAGTTGTACATTCATAATTAATATAGTCTTCTCATTTTTCTAAGCTTTCTGAACCTTACTAGAATGTTAAAAGCATGTTAGCAAGTACACCCACTGCTTACTATGCCAGTTGTCTGAGACGTATCCCTGGCTGGAGGTTACTGCCTAGGCCCAGCACAAGGCTCTCCAAGTCAGTGAGAAGAGTCCGGTGACATCCAACAGGTTTTTGGTCTGGACTCCGAGGTATCTTGCTGTGTCAGCAGCTCCAAGCTCTAGCATCAAACTCAGCTACAATTCCTACTCCTTGTTCTTGAAGGAGAACCAAAAGGAGCAAGTGAGATGCAGCAGGAGCTGATTTCAAAAGGACACGTACTTGAGCAAATATACTTCCTTTGATACGTATGCCTCCCCCGCCATATTACATGTCATTAGAACAGAGGCAATTACACTGTTTTAAAGATGACTCTTAAAAGCACTAAAGGCTTTTACCAGTTCTCAAGTACTTTTCCCTAACCTATCCAGGCCCGAAAAACAAAGTCAACTTTGAACTGAATCCAAAAGACAATCAAGTACCAAATGTCAAAGCAATTTTACGAATCAGAGTAATGTGGGTGATAATGCTGGGAAGCATAAAAGTAGATTTGACTATCTGTTTACAAATTAAATGTTTCATCTCCAGTGCTTTCTGATCTACTGCGCTTTTTGGAGGCCAGAGACTAGCTTTGGCTATCAATACAAATCCTGTAGCAAAATTAGGTTGTGGCTGGATATTTCTCCCAATGCAAACACTTTCAATGCACTCACAGACACAGGTTAACTTTAATAACACTGCATTCACCAATCACTCACTCGGAATAGCTTTCCAAATGTATAACGTTTTACCATAGCCCTAAACAAAAGGAGTAATGCATTTATACAAATTCATACATCACTGTAAGGAAGCAATGTTGCAACCCCCTTAAAGAAATCCAGTAGGAATCCAAAGGACTGATTTTGTTGGTCAATTTTTTTCCTTTTTGCTTTGCTTTTATTTTTTACAGGGGAAAGAACAGTAAGTAAAAAGCACAGAACTTCTTTAACTAGATAGGTACATTTCAAGCTAAATTCTTGTTCTGATGACACCAAATCTCTGCAGGAGGTGGGACAGGTGAATCTATTGACTGCAGTCGTATTCGCTTTCCCTGTGACTTACTTGTTCAATTACGTCTGCAGAAGTATCAGAACTCTGCTGAGAGCCAGTGACACCACACTAGCCTAAAATGGTGACGTGTACATGTAGCCTACAGCTCTTAACACTGGATTCTGTGCATACTTTCAGCTGCAGCTTTCCTAACACTAACATGAGGCAGGCTTAGGATTTTCCATAGTGCTGTAAGTACCCCTCCTTGGCTTGCTCTTCATTTGCACATCTCTTGACATTTATTGTAGTGTCATTTTGCTAGTGCAAAAATGAAAGTTTGTAGTGACATTTTGCTAGTGCAAAAATGAAAAAGACATTGGCTCCTCTTCTGAGTGCAAAGATGTAGGGGGTTAACTATAACACCAATATCCACAAAATTCTCTAATTAACTGAACAGAGATGCTACAGCTGAGTCAGGAACTTAAAGACTTCCCTTCCCCCACCATTTAAAACTTCTACTATGATCTGCCCCCAAGTCATGCTTTCAAAACTGTTCCCATTACTTTTTCACAGGAGTTGTCATAAACTACCACCAATTCACAGCCAAATAGAGGCATTTAAGTATGGATTTATGCTGAGAGCAGCCTTGAAATGTACCACCTTATGGGAAACTCTTAGATGGATCAGCCCTGTTTAGGGCTACCTGACAGAGATGGCTATACACATTTATCACCTCATACGACAGCACAGCTCATTCTGTCTTTCTATTTATCTATTGCTGCCTGTTGCTGTAAAGAAAATCAGGTCACAAGCATGACTCTGCAGCTCTCTTGTCCCTGGATAGACTTCTCCACCAGGCAGGCTTTTTGTGTTGTCTTCCTTTCACATTGTGTGCAAGAAGGCAGACAGCAAAATAATCTGCTAAAAAGGGTCTTCCTAAAACACATTTGCTGTTCATAAAAAAAAAAAAAAAAAAAAAAATAAAATTAATCATAGGAGATAATGAAGAACATGCCCCAAAAGCCAGTATGTCAATAAACAAACAAAAAAGTATACTGTTGTAAGCAAAGAAATAATATAACAGAAACAAATAATGGTAAGATAAATAAATCGGATGACTGAAATGAAGACGATCTTTACAAATTGTAGATTTCATGCCTCAATGAAATTAAAATTGCTCTAAGCATTTAATTGCTTCTAGGGTCCAAATAAAAGGATTCAATAAGCAACCTTCCTTCAGATTAGATTTTTACTGTCAGTAGTTAATGCAGTTGCAGAAAATGATTGTAACTTTCTTCTCAAAACAGTATCTCATAATTACTTTGGTGAAAATTAAAACTTTTTCAAATGTTCCCATACCGCATACTCCCATAATACTCACATAACTTTATTCTGCCCGCCTGAACAAAATAAAGACTTTAGAAAGAAATATCTGCTACCATCACCCTATCCATTTAAGTGCCACAATTCCAAAATGCATATGTTCATCTTCTCACCGAAGGCAAAGGATATTTTTATATTAATTTCAGTGCAAGAAGACACAAAAGTGGATCATTTTCCGCATTCCTAAGGACTATTTTGAAGGTCCCAATTTCAAGTTTTCTGAGTTTCCTCATCAACCACTAAGTTAGCAAAAGCTGAAGTCTTCAATACATTGTGAGATCAAGTCCCGAGGGAAGAGAGATTCTAGGGAAGAGAGATTCTAGGTTTGCTGCTTTTTATTCCTTGAAATCCTGACAATCTGCTGTCTTGCAGTCTTCACAACTTTTCAAGGAAAAAAAAAGTACAATGACAGACAGAATACCCTTCAGAAAATAAAAAGCACCAGTTCTAGGCATGCAGAAAGAAGCTTCCAGGTTTCTCAGAAGTTTCCAAGTGGGGTGGCAGGTGGAAAAATCAGTAAAAAGTGCATTGCTTGATTATGTAAAATAAAATTAAAATGCCTCTGACACATCTATGTATTCTTCAAGTTTTCAGGTATGCTGAGTGAAGCAGTTTACAACAGAACAGACTGCACACCAATCTATCACACTTAAATGCAATCACAGTCAAACATAACATCAGCTAGTGCCTAAACTACAGAGATGCATTTAATACTCCCCAGTCAGCAATCAACCTTTTCCACATTTGTTCATAATCACAATGAATCGTTTCATTTTAATGCTTTGTTTTCCTGTCTTATCCCATGGCAGTTTATTGTGCTTTTTAAATTAGATATTTATAAAAAGAAAAAAAAAAAAAAAAACAAAAAAAACCCCAAACAACTCCTTTTCCAATGTTGTTCCTGTGTGTAAGTAGAGAGCATTTTTTAAAGAAATATAAATCACTCCACATATTTCCTTACCTGTTGCAGTCCACGTGGAGCAGAAGATGGGACGCACTAAGTGACACAGCAATCTTGTGCCACTGTCCATCTGCCAGACGGTACGGGAACACCTCTGTTCTTGACTTCCCATTAAACCTGTAGTGATATCTAATCTCATCCCGTAGGCCACTGCTCTCCAGTTCAAAATAGCTGTATTTAAAACATGAAGAAGAATCAGTTCCATGTTTTGGTTTATTCATTGCTTCTGTCCCTTTCTTCTTAATTCATAAACTTCTTTAAGCAAACACCACATGGAAGGTCACAATCTAAAGAGGTTACTCAGCATGGATTAGCTAATAGTTCATTTTTTAAGAGAGGCAGAGAGACAAGACTATACATTCAGTGCATTACAAAAATAGCAATACCATTTGCACAAAAACAGCTCACGTTCAAAACACCATTTGACAGTCCTGGAAATTGAGGTCCTCTTTTTACCCATAAACAGGTTACGCTACAAGGAAACGATCCTTAGTCTTTTCACCAAAATGTTTTGTATGAATGCAGGATTTGTAGGAAATGCAAAAATAAAGAACTGTACATAACATTATCAATGAGCAAACAAAAAGCCATTAAGGTAAGAAAGTGCCAAGTAATCATTAAATTTGTATTTACTATTTGCAAATCCACTTTTTAAAAAAAAACTGTTTACTTTTAGGTCTCTCCTACATGCAATTGTGCTTAACTCCTTTCCTGACTTTTATCGTTACAGCTGTAATTGTTCAGCTTTCCAAGGGAACCAAACCTCCTGGCCAGATTAGGTGTCTCAACAACTTAACACAATCAAAACCTTCAGACAGTTGTCACCAGAGAACAGTCATAGGAGAGCTAACAAAGTACGGCTATTAACTGGCTTCATGCCGGCGGGGGGGAGCCAATTCTTCTTCTAGAGTGAATTTAGCCCTTGCAGGTGGTAGCGCATTGACAGTGTAAATAGTGAAGCCTTCTCTTGGACTTCAGATCACACAGAGTATTTATAGCATGTCAAATCAAGGCCCTCTTTTTCCTGCTAAAATGAGGCCCTGGATATAGAAAGAAGGAGATGCAGACCTCCTTTTATAGTAGACATAACTCTACAACTAAGTGCAGATGTTAGGTTGTCCAGCTAGTCCCTACCCACATCTACCTCCAAAGCGTCACGTTTTTCCCTGCTGGACAATGCCAATTTAATACGGCAGTTGAAAGATGGGTGCTAGTTTGGGGTAAAAAAAAAAGAAAATAATAAAAAAAATGCTTACAGAAAAGAAATCCACTTCCAAAAAATAAATGCAACATACAAAAAAAAAAAAGTATCCAGGTGCCAATTTTCATTTTCGCACAAGCCTTTTACGCTGCTTGGCTGTATGCACACCTTAACAGCCAGCGTGCATAAGTGTTACATGAGGTGTGTGCACTTCATCAAGAATAGCTCTTACCAGTGAAGGGGAGGCTTTTTGGAACTTAAAAACTTAAAAACAGAGTTCTTTGGGAGGCACTTACTTATGAGATAAAACGCTAGCTGGGAATCTGTGCAAAAGATCACAACAGACCGGGAAGGGGAACACCAAGACAATAAATCTTGACCAAAAGAGAAACTCAAACCCTCTTCCATCCTGCCAATGCCTTGCCATTACATTTTTCATGCACCTTATGAGCATTATCAGGTCACCTGAATCAAAGACTCAACTGGCAACGTAAAAACCATCACAGGCAGATAAAGGCAAAACCAAGACAGAATGAAAACACAGCAGGCATCCGTACAAATAAAATACATGCAGTACAGAGTGGAAAAAATAAGAAAGGCTGGTGTTGTGAAGGAACTGGCCTGCTTCATGCACATAAAGGCACAAAGAGGGCAGAGAAACAGGAGTTTTCTAAACAGGAGAGCAGAATATTGATTAATGACTACCACCGCCACCACCCATTAAAATAGCTAAATTACATTCATAAGAAACCTGGAGAGGATTTTTTTGTTACTTTATTTTGATGCTCAGTAAGAGCACAGTCAATATACAGAACATACTGCTGCTGGCATTTTGAAGCCAGGAAAGCACTAGGACAAGTACTGTCAGTGAAGTCATACTTACAAAGTTACACGTTTCATAATTGCCATCTGCTGTCAAAGCACAAAAGGAAGTCATTAAAGAGACTTTCTTTCTCTCTTGTTCAGATAAACAGCAGTGAGGCAGAAAACTTCAAAAACATGAGGGAGAGCTACCTACATTCTAGTATCTCTCTCACACCCAAAGTATTTGTATAAATATATATATATATTCTTTTTTTCTTTTTTTACATGGTTGATCATAGAAGCTTAAGAGCCTGAGAGCAAGACAAGCTCCTGTTGCAGGAAGCACATCGCTTCCTGCAGTTGTTCTTCATAATCTCTTACAGCCACAGAGCTAATCGCTTACTACACAATGTTTTGTTTGTTAATAAAAAGCCAACAGTCCAGCTCTGGAAAGGTCAGTCAGATACTGTACTTAATCACATCTCTGCTCTATTATTTGAAGAGCGTAGGGAATTGCAAAGCAACGTAGTTTCTCATCTGACAAGCTTTAGTGTCAATAGTTACTTCAGGACTAAAAACAGCTTGTGGCTTACGCACGGAGTTTGTTGTCAATCTCCTGACTAATTTATATAATACAGAAGTGACTAGTTAAAATCTACTGTAAAAGCCAGTACTAACGTTTTTGTATATGTACACCTAACGCACTGCTAAGTGCCACAGGACTGTACAAAACACCACGTTTTACCTCTTCAGTGACAGGAAAGGAGGATGACAGCAGACAAATTCGGCACCTGTTTTTCACCACCCTTCAACAAGTGCAGATCAGAAGCAGTTACGCTCAGGCAAACATCAGTAAACAACAGGCAACAAAATCCCAACAGCAGAAACTGGCTGGATTAGCCCAACATGTATCTATCTCAAGTATTTAAAAAATGCAAGGCAATGTAAACCAACACTCCTGCATTGTTTTTGGTTTTGTTTTGGTTTTTTTTGTTTGTTTGTTTTGTTTGTTGTTGTTGTTTTGTTTTGGTTTTTTTGTTTTTTTTTTTTTTTTTTTTTTAAGATGCACAAATTCACATCGAGATCTTGACTACACACACACTTCACCACGTTCACAGATCAGAAGATGTAGTTGTCTCTTCTCTACCAGAATATAATTCATGTGCAAATAGCTTTCGCAATAGCAAACATCATCATCTCTTTCGTCCTCCCACCAGACTCTGGAGGAAAGCCTCTCCAAAAGCAATGACATAAAGGCCATTCACGCTTGCTCTGTGTTCAAGTTCTAATCTGCATATTGTGGAATGGAAGACAAATGAGTGGAAAAACATAAGCTTAGGCAAGAAATCATCAACCTGTGAGAAAATAATTAGTAAAGCCACAGAAAATAAATAGATTTTTTTTTTTTTTTTTAAATATCTATCTCATCTTTGACTTGAAATACCATTGCACATGTTGTTATCTACTATAAACCAACAGGTAAACAACGGGGGAAAATTAACAGAAGCCACCATACAAGAGGCAAGAAAAGGAACTAATCTCTTTTGTGTTTTGTAGGCACTTCCCAGTATTTCACGAGGAAGAAGAAAACATAGGAACAGAACAAGTCAGAGTTCCTGAAAGGATTGCAGCATCTGTGGACCACCTGAATAAATGTATCATCAGTAGGCAAGTGTGAACTTTCAATGTTGCCATGAGATCCCTACGAAAAGCCCAAGAGAGATCCCCGAGCATTACAACTAGTTCTGCTTCTGCATCGCACCTGCATGAAGCCTGTGCGTCAACTTGCCGCTACAGTTACCCCCTGCTACCCTCCTCAAGACCTTTTCCAAGACCTTTTGTAGAGGGTAGATCTACAAAAGGAGGGTAGGTAGATCCGCTACCCTCCTCAAGACCTTTTCCAAGAGAGATGCGAGACAGTAATCTACTTGTCAACTTGTTAGCACTGGGCGATAGTTTCTTGTTTTATTTATTTCTCAATGAGGATGGGGTTTTTAATATATTTTTTTAAACAGGCGTGATCAGAAGTAACATGCATTTTGACAGATAAAATTCTCAGAAAACATGTATTAAGAAAGCTCGCTGTTTATGGAATAGCAATGCAATATGACCTTGGCTGAAATTTTCCCACTACTAGAATTTCCATATTTGCTAAGCATGTAAGCTACTGCTGGCTTCTTTTATACAATTATAGAATTCAAATGCTTTTTATAGGTCTGTCCGCAGTCTCTCATTCAAATCCCAATGTGTAAGAGAAAAACATGTTGCTAAATTCAGATTAATTTTATGCACATCAAAACAGTTGGGATATTTTAAGACCACGCAATGTGCTTTACAGAAGGACAATATCATTCCACAATCAACTCAAGATGCTTTACAATTCCTTCTGACAACTTTTGCAACCCCTATGTACCTCACACACAAATATTGTTATGAGAGGATAAAGCCTGACTCAGTAATGGTTAATGCCTTTTTTTTTTCCTCCCCTCTTTTAGTCACAACCATAGTGAAGATTTAACTGGGCATTTGACAGCTCGTTTCACTTCCAGATCAGGAGAAAAAGGTGTCTAAAAGTATACTGTAAGTTGGAAACAGCTGCTGTGGATGTAATGACCAAAAAAATTGGAAAAGTCATTATCAACATTAAATAAAAGCATGTAAGACACCTGTAGCAGAAAAAGCAAAAGTATTTCTATAAGGTGAGTTGGCTTAATCCACCATCTGCATTAAAGAAACATATTCATCTATTCATCATATCTACCACAGCAGTGATCTTAACCTGTGACAAACACCACCATGTTCCATTCAAAGATTTTACTGCTGTCAGATTGTGGAAGTGGAGAAAGGAGGGAAGGCTCACAGACTCCAAATAAGACGCAACCCCAAGAAGAGCTCTGGGATATATGTCCTTCTGAATATCCTTAGCCTATACAGCACTTTTTGTTTGTATCTTTACGATGCTAACACCTATCACAAGACACTAAAATATCCCACAATGAAGACAGGCCACCATCTGGGAAGCACAATACTGATTAAATGCTCTGATAAGAGTTCTAAGAACTGAAGCAAAACTACTTTTTGCATTCAATTCTGGAAATCTTCTCCTTTATCACTTTCAAACATAAATAAAGCAGAGTTATTCTGACTTCACAACTTCCGTCATCCCTGATCGAGTGCCAAATGAAGCCCCACAGCCTCTTTCAAGGAGCAGCACCAGCACTTACAGCAGATGCTCTCAGAGCTACTGAACAGATGTCCCAGGGCAAGGCAGCAGGCACAGATGGCATCCCTGCGAATATGTACCAACTTGGGGTTGCCATCTAGTCAAAACACTTGCGCATCTGCTTAACATTGTGGGGGAGAAGGTCACAAAACCACAGGAGTTCAAGGATGGAAGCACCGTTCACCTTGCACGCACTGCAGCAATACTATGATGTCAGGTCTCTCAACAGCTGGAAAAAAAAAATCACTGCCGTAATAAGAATCAGGCTATTACTGAACAGAAGCTTCTGGGAAGTTCTGTCAATTTGGTCAAGGCACAATTTCTTATATATTTTTTTTATATCAAAGTAAATTCAAGGGAAGTTCAGAGACCAGCCCATTTGATGTCATCAGCTAGAGGTCTGAGAAGCTTCTGTGCAAATTTGCCTATTTGGACATGTTTGTGCACATAGCTTTTTCATTTCACAATAGCATCATGCCAAGCAGAATATCAGAACATTTAATGATGTTTAATGATAAAAATGGCTTCGGGCAAGACTGTGATTTAGCATCTTTGCAGAAACATTTCTTGATGTATTCACAGACAAACAGCCAACAAATCTGCATCCATTATCACACAGATTTCAGGATTTTCAATCTACAGAGCTTCTGTGATGAATCATAGATCATTACACTTTCGGCCTTTCACTGTTCCTTACCACAGTGGTACACAGAGCACACTTATTTTGGTTGTGCTGCCAAGTGGCTCCGCCTGGACACCAACATAAAAGAAACTGAGATCTTGTTCTAACGCTCCCCGGCGGAAAGCAAGTCAGGCCAAGAACACACACTGGGTACACTATGCTGCAGATAAGCTGGCAGGCATATGCCCGAGACCATCGCCACTGTCAACGAAGCCATATAGAACAAAAGCAGCGCCTCTGAAATGAGAGAGGCATCTGACTTGAAAGAAAAGTAAACATTCACCTTGCAGTTGTCACCGCGGTTCTGTATGGATGCAAAACCAGAACAACCTACAGCTGTCACTGCAAATATTTCAGTCACTTCCACTGTGCTTGTACCCTACTTACTATAAAGTGACAGGGTAAGATCCCAAGCTCTGAAGCATTATGCATTGTCAGACACTGGATTTTGAAGAAATGCTCTCACACGCTCAAGTGTGCAGATCTAGTCCTCCGCTACATATGCATACTTACAAACCATACACAGCTACTTGTTACAGCTAGTTTAAATATGGACAGATTGAGAGGCTGCACAGCAAAACCATACATGGCAAATCTTCATTTATGTGGCATTAAAGACTTACTACTGTGGCAGAGATTACATACTGATATCATCAAAGCTTATGAGCAAAATCAGACTGACATCAGGTAGCACAAAAGGTGTCGTGAATAGAAGCAGGATCATCTATGACAATGAAGGTATCTAGCTGAAAAATCAGATTAACTTTCTACAAAAGAAAATGCAAAAGCTGAATCCCATACGTTGCACAAAGACTCTGTCGTCACCTACTGCATTCCAAAAGTATACCTCCTATACAAGCAAATCCAAAACAAGCCAAAACTTAATACTAAACTCTTTCAAATCTCTCAAGTAAAAGCCTGACAGTTCAACTTCACTGTGCTGTTGGCTACCTAAACAGGATTCTTTCAAATATTTGTATCCTTTCATTTCAAACAAAAGGAACTAAATCCAGTCAATTAAACAATTTCCATTTGTTTCATTCCGTTCCATTATGTTTGTTTTTCCATTCAGACCAGTCTGAGGACAACAGGAATCATGTTATATCAGCCTAGCTTGAAAGTTTTAGCAATAAAAACCCCCACACTGACATTTTCTATAGTAAATATTTTGTCTTTTGTTCTACAGATCTTCTACATGGCAGCTGGGCATGCAAGCTGCAAGGCATTAAGCATTTATGATGCTCAAAATATGCATTTGTGTACCTGCAACTAGGCAAAGGTCATCCAAATACAAATTTACTTTCTTCTTTGATCATATAAAGAAAAAAAGTAACCTCAACTTCTGCCTGCCAGCTAAAAGACAGCTTGAGTCAGAGCTGGTGCAAAGCAGCTACTCATTTTCATGGCATGTGTTGTAAAGATTGACCTTAAGCATTTTTGTTTCCATTTCATATGTCTAAAAATCTGTCTTCACCGTGGCTGCTACCTGCCTACTACCTGAAAAAGACCTGGGCTCTCCCCTGCTCACAGTAAACCAAGTAGGTAGTACCACACTGCACCTAGGAATAGTACTGCATCTTAGCAGGCTTCAGAGCTAGCACAGTCAGCAGGGCAGAAAAGAGTCTATCATTTGAAGTAAGGCGAAGTCATGACTCCTTAGCTGCTGCCTCTAAAACAAATCAAACAAACAAACAAAAAAACCCCAACACATATATATGTGTATGTCCTCATACACACATAGACACAAACACCTAGACACAAACAAACACCTAGACACCTCTACTAAAGGTAGGTATCTGCAAGAAGTGGCCAAGTAATGGGAGAAATTTCATGTTATTCCCGCACAAAAAGCAGAGGTGGGTCTCTCAGTAAGGGATGCAGTCTAGTGTAACCACTCCTGAAAGAGATGGCCTCGCTCTCCTTCCTGCTTATTCCTACCTCATCCTTTGCATCAGACTTAGCCATTCAGATGCAATGAGGCATGTCAACTCAATGAACTAGTCTGACAGAAAAGTAACCCGACACAAGAAAAGAATCATTTCTTTACAGATCACGACTCCAAAACCAAATCATCTTGTACTCATGCTACCGCTGTAACTCTAGCAAGGAACACAATCCACAGTTACACTCTGAAGTAGTCCTTGAAAGGCTCATCACCCATAACTCTTGACCAAAGGTTAGTTTCCCCAGTGCACCAGCGGACCATTTGCAGTCCACAAAGCATTTGTATCTGAGGACTTTCTGAATGGGGGCCCGTCAATTTTTTAAGGCTAACCTGGGACTCTGAGCTGGCATTAGCTCAGGGATCATTGCGGGTACGCAAAAGCCTGGAGCTGCCAGCATGACCAGAGAGCCCCCAGCAGAGCTGTAACCAAAGCAGAGCATAGCCCCGCTCCTTCCCTCTCTCATGCTCATCACTGCAGCAAGAACTCAGCTCAGGGGATCCCCAAATCCATAACCTCTAAATACCAGATTTTAATAAAACAAAAGAGGATAACATAGCCTTTTCAACTACTGAGGTCTGCCACCTGCGTCAGACTACAATACTTGACAACAAATTACCCTAATTGCTGTGTCCTTGCAAGGAAGGTTCTTCCCTCTGATCTTGCTCTCAAATTCAGCAGCTTTTCAGTGATTTCTTATGTTATGACAAATTCCGTGTATTTCTGCTAGATTCCCAGCAAAAAATCTTTTCCTTTCCACTCTCTCAAGGCCCAGCCACATGTCTGCTCCCTGCTGCTCTCCTGCAGGCCTCCTCCTTCCCCTCCTTCCCTCCCCACTGCCACCTGAGCGCTGGCAGCTTTCCACAGCCGGCAGTCACGGGGCAGGCACTGAGACTCTCCTCCCTTTCACAAGGCAGTACCTAGGGCAAGGAAAGCACACAGGCATCGTTACTAAACTGCAAACAAAAAAATAAAAACCAGACACATCACCCAGCCTAATGTTCAACCAAGCAAGCGAATCCATGCACCAAGCATCTATGAATAAGACGTTGCGAACATCTAACTATCTTATTAACTGGGAGAGTTACATTCTTAATGTAACTGGTGCGAGTACAAGCCCAAATTCAGGAGACGCAGTTTTCAGAAAGTTGCCTTCAGTGTAAGTTTGAGATATCTTGGTGCTTTGCCTATATCAGAAGGTCATAAAACAAGCAAACAGAATAACTCAGCATGTTGGAGAAGACTCCTGCGGGACCCACACATCCTGCTCCTGGCTGACCACAACATTTCTGCACTGTCCAAATTCAGTTTTAAAGAGTTTCAAACTGTCAGCCATTCTGCTCCAATTGCCAACAAGGTCCAATCAATGTGTTTCAACAGCTGGTTGTCAGCGGCATGTTAATGCTTCAGAGAGACAACAATTGTCAGCCTAGTGTACATAAAACACCTGCTCTCAGCAGGGAGCCACAAGATGGAAGGTAGTTCCTCAAGCACTAACTCCTCTTTCACAACACTTAAATCAGTGGAAGATGTATAGAATATAACAATTCTGCCTCACTTTCCTCTTTTGCATACTTCAACCCCAGCACAGAAGCAGGTGGGCCCAATTCTATTTCCATTTGCATCTCTAAAGACCTTTTGGGGAAAAAAGAAAAAAAAAAAGGAACAATTCTGGAAGAAACAAAGCTCACCTGCTTGTTCCACTATGACCAAAAAAGGTGTGTAGATGCCTCACATATTGCACATCACCTCATTCAGAGAGACAGAAGTAAGGCTGGATTATTCTCTGTACAGCTTTTCGGTTTAGCAATTCTACATATAAATATTAATGAAGATGTGACCTTTACCCTAAAAGAAAAAGGTTAATGGATACATTTGCAGAGTTCTTCTTTCCCTTTTTAAATATTGGGCATCTCGGAATCCAATATGCATATACACATTTGCAGAGAATAATCTAAAATGTAGCATGGAGTAAATCCAATCTTTCAGGTTTACAACTAGGGTCAGAAGTCACTTGCATAGGTTTCTTTTCATTAATTAGGTTTCAGTGTTTAATTTAACTAGCTTGTTACGCTTTTGTGTTTTTAATCAAACATATTATGGCCTGGTAGCCTTCCAACTGCTATTTGTGAACATACAACCTTCTATCTGCTCCTCAACAGTCTCAGAAGTTGTTCATGGTGTCACTGGGGGGAAGTATTCAACAATGTGCTAAAGAGTCCATGCCTGTTTCCCCTCCCCACCCAAAACTGACTTGCTAGGAATAAAAATCGTTCCCTATGAGCCTAACAGATTTATCAGAATCCCCCTGAATATTTATACCAATACAGCTTGCTGTTACATAGTGAAGGGCCAAATTCTCCACTCGATAAATCTATTTCACCATAGCAGTACAATTAGCTTGCCACTTTCCAAATATCTGGCGTGGCAGAAATTTCCTGAAGTTCAGGTCCTAGGCATAGGTTATAAGCATAAAAACAAAGAAGAAAAGAAAAAAATGCAGAAAATTTAGAAAAAATAAAGTTTTTAGTGCTCCCTGTAAGAAAGTCTTAGAAACATTGATCTTATGACTCGCTCCCTAGTTCTATCATGGTGGGATCTCCCATTCTGAAACGCTCTTCAGAAAGAACGACAACACATGGACAGAAAGTTAGTATTAAGAAGCATGAAGCAAACAGAGCAGACAGACATGGGACACACACAAAATAGTAGGGAGGAATAAGCAACTTGGCATTTTACAAAACAGTTTAGTTTTTCATCCTGTCTCTTTAGTAACCAGTAAGAGTAACAAAAGCAACAATGACTTCTTTGGGAAGGCGGGAAACAACACACAAGACTCAGGGACCTTGAAAAATGCACACAAGGAGACCTTGTGGAGAAGGTCAATAAAGGTATTATCCTATTTCTTACGGGTAATTCATGGGTAATGGCTCCTCTGCTTACTAGTTTAGTTTTGCATATTCTGCATTACAATGCCCGGTTTCTCTGCTTTCCACAAAAATAAATCAATGGTTAAGAAGAAAAATCTTTCTTTGGAGGGCAGCTTGTTACAGAGCAAGTAAATACCCAAGAGGTTACTTTGAAAAAGTCAAAGGGAATTTTGCCTGATGAAAGATTAGAAAACCTGATCCAGAGTTATGACCTCCCACGACATGACCAGATGACGGCTTGGCGGCCAGCTGCCGGTTATGTGTAACATACTGTAAAGATTGTATTTCCTCTTACTTCCTTTCAGGTAAGTGCCAGAGTCCCAGGTGATGTGTACTTGTGCTACTCATCTGATTTGAGGACGTTCAGATTTGTACATTAGCAGAAACATCATTCTGGACTCAATACTTCGTGATACCTTAAGGCCTACTGTGCTTAGCCACGAGGAGTGGTTCAGTGGTGGCTACCTCCAAAAAAATCCCCAGCAATTAAAAGGTCATTGTTGAAAGTTCAGGCAGCAAATGATTTGAAAATGTTCTAAGCTAGTCAGCGGGGTGATCACTCACCAAAAGAATGCTCACCACTCTTTTCCAGGTCCCTTACCCTTTGTTTCCAAGCACCAAAACACTTAGAATGCATTCAAAGTACACAAATGCTTTCCTTTCCCACTCACTGTAATTCATTATTTTTATAGACACAGTACAGGAAGAGTTTATGGCTTTTTTTGGGGGGGAGGTGTCACAATTTTCACATCGACAAGAACAGAAAATATTACAGCCGTCAGTTGCTTTTAAATTGTGCCCCAGAATAGTCAGGAAATCATAGTCAGCTCCTTTGGTGAAAGCCAGTATTTCAAAGAACATTAGCCTGGGTACCTGAACATCCTTGACAGATTTCTCCAGATACTGATCTTGGCCAGCAGTGGGAAGGAACCATCAATATACCTCCAACCCAGCAAGTAAACAGCACAAAGGCAATGCTGACTCCATCTAATTTATGTTCTTGGGCTTTGGACCATGCAAGGCCAGAGCAGGTAAGGAGCAGGCAGACAGCTTCGGATGAAACTGTCTTAAATCACTGTTTATAGAATTTGTTATGAGTGGGATTTTAAATATCTTGATGGCCTTTTCCAAGTGTCTTGGTGGTCTGAAGAGTCAAAGGTTGTGAGCAACATAGCTCACAAAGGTCTCCCAGGAAGAACTGGCTAGCGTAATTCTCCAATAAAGAAAATAGTTTCCACCTTCTGCATCCCCAAGTAACATGTTTGTCCATCCTGTATTACATTTTGTTATCTACACTTTAGGAAAAAAAAAATTATAATCTTCAGATTTACCACTGTATTCCAGATAACTATGTACACAGTCTGCACATGCTATCAGACTGTTCAATTAGACTTAATCTGCGTTAATTAAGCTTTGCATTTTCCTAGCTGTATTTTCATACATTTGGATCGTGAAAACAAAGTCTTTATCATCATTAAGCTGATTCAACAAGATAAAATATTAACAAAGGTGCCTTTATCATCATTGTAGTATAAGTCCTGCCCAGCCAACGATGATATAAATTAACAGCAAATCTCTAATTGTTGCATAATATCCATTTAGTATAACAAAACAGCATATCTGAATTACCAACTTCAAGAAAAGTTGTATTCATATTATTTTAATACCTTTAGTTTCAGAGGTCCATGCTATTAATGGAAAATAAAATCCTGCTAAATCTTACTAGAGAAACGAAATATAAACCAAACATTCTATGTATTACTACCTTATGGCGATCATCTCCACTGCATACATCATGCAAAACTGCCTTTTGAACTAGTTATGCTGTTATGCTGGTATATGTAATTTAGAATATATATACGTGTGCGTGTGTGTGTGTGTATGTGCACATATACACACACCTTGTTGTTGCTTGGAATAAAACCTATTTGTTAACTATTAAATCTGTGTGTGACAAAAAAGACATCTCCCATAAAGTTATGAACTCTTCTACCAACAGCTAACACAGCTTCTTTTATTCAGGTGTTGTTGACCTCCTGCATGTTCTCAAGTCTCAAACTTTTAACTTTGCCGCTTTTGGTATGTTGAGAAGTCAAAAAACATTATGTCCTTAATTACAGTATCTCCTATTTTGTGCGTAAGGGAAGAGTTCTTGGCTTTTCCACAGTCAAAAACTATACTGGTTAGGTAGTAAGTGTACCCTTATACTTGTTCCCATAGGTCTTAATCATGCTGAAACATAATGATCTTTCTTACTATTCTCTTTGCATTGTCTGTTTTCACAGACACATGGAAGGTTGAAAAAAGCTTGACAAAAAAATGGACATCACCGGAACAGAACCATGATAATGATGAAAAGCTTAGTAGGAGGAACAATTTTAAAAAGGCTTCCCCTGTGTCAAGGGCCGGCACCCCTTTCAGTTCACATGCCAAGCTAAAGACCAGAGTGACCTGAGCAGTTAGAGCAACATCAAAAAGATATCAGCAGAACTTTCAGCTTATTACATTGATCATAACGTAAGCAGGGTCCTCTTCAGTAGTGCCCCAAATCTTTGCTCTCTACTCCTCGTCAGTGTTAAAAAGTATTTTAACACTGTCATCACAGACCTAAGGGTTTGAAAGCACTCTCCGTATCAAGGACCAAGTAGCAACTTAAGAAGAAGTTGCTAGAGAAACAAACAGTGACTGTTTTAAGTGATAGACAATGAGTCCGGAAAAGAAGGATAATTGCAGTAACTCATCTGACATTCAGAATCTAACAGCAGTCATTAGCAACACTGGACATGCCTGTTTCGACTCTCACATAGAACTGCACAGACTGAAACTACCTCGTTTACTACTCAGAACTACGAAAGTTTAAGTGAGACTAGCACCCAATCCTTCAACGATATATATATTTTAAACAGATGTCTATTAATTTGAAATACTAGAGAGAACCTCAGTGCCAAGAAGGACATCAGCAGCGCATTTTGTTCAATCAATCCTGCTCCTGCATAGCACATGTTTCTACCAGCCTCTGTCTCTGCCCGTCAAGATAGAGGAGTTAAGTAGCTAAATTCAGAAGAGGCCATATCTAAAACTCCACATGCCTTGCATTGTATAATCATCACTGCCTGTCTAGTCTGACCTTGGATTTTGCTGAGTGCATGTGTCCCTACATGTGACGGTGTTCCTCTGTCAACGGCTCTCCTCAGTGTTCTCTTTCTCAAATAAAAAAAAAATATATATCCCTTAACATGACAAACTGATCCTGTTAACCATGACTTCAGAGAGCTACAATGGCCTGGAAAAGCCTAGAGGAATTAAAAAGTAATGACAAAAGGAATGACAGAGAGAGAAAAGGAAAGCAGGAAGAGTTGGAGGGAGGGATCCTTGTGTAATGTAAAACAATGTTCTTACATATTTAGACAACAGCCTGGAAAATGAAAGAAGGAATAAAGTAAGAGACCAATAAGAAAGTAAAGGTGGCAGAAAAGTGTGATGATAGAATAAGGAAGTAGCAGAGTCCTCCCCGTAGCTATCCTTGTCCGGATAGCTCTGCTGTTGTACGGGCAAAAGCCATCATTGCCGATTTGGTCATTAAAAAGCCACTGCCTTCTCCTTCATATACTTTCTCAACAAAAGGCAAGACACTGGGCTAACAGTTGCGTATCATGTACATGATTAACAACATTAAATACCAATAGGATTTTTTTTTTTTCCCCTAAAAGAAACGCTGCAGAATGACTGGTATTAGATTTGAAATGGGAGCAACCAAAGAACATCCTATTACTTGTATTAAAGCAGAAAGTCAGACTAGATACACAGGTCCTTCAAGCCCTAAGAAATTATAAGAAGAAAAGCATTCACAAAGTGACAAGTAGGAGACTATTTGATGCAAAGCACGCTTTGAAACATCAAAACATCATTGAAATCGTATTATGGGCCATAATACAAGGTACACTGGGGTTTGTTTTTTTTTTCATAAACTGGTGTCTGCCACTATAACAGCTAATGAAAAAGAACTCTTTTTTTTTCCTCCTACACTAACAACAAAAAAAAAGAAAAAAGAAACACACACATGAAATAAGAATATACTGTATTTATGCCAGGAAGAAAACATACACATCACCATACGGAAGCACAAGTAGCTTAATTGCTTAATAACTTAATTGCTGAATCTCAAAAAAGAAAAAAATATTATTTGAAAATGTTATAAAACATAGTGAAGCAGGAAACACGGATATTTAACTTTTATGAAAAAGCAAACTCCAAAGCGCATATGATAAACTAGTAAGGGAAATTGCATTACAAGGTTTGTAACTTCCAAAGTGCACTGCGTCAATACTACATTGGTTTTGATCTTTCCATTTAAGTTAATTTATTTTACAGACCAGCATACATAAATAATGCATTCCTCCTGTAACAAAAAGCAACTAGCAAAAAGTAGCAAATTGCAAACTATGAAGAAAGGCTTTAATTTTCATGTCAGATTGTACATCTACCATTTCAACACATTGTCAAAATGGACCACTGAGCGCTCAGTATCTTTTATGTAGCTACTGCTACAAGAGAGAAACAATTTCCTCTTACCTGTGCTCTAACTCTCGGATGGACAGTATAACTCCAGAAGTCGATGCTTTCTGTTGCAGGGTGGCCAGAAACGTGAACTCGCTTTTATTCCGGAAGAGCTGAACTAACTTCTCACTCACATGGGGCGCTGCATGGATTTCTCTTTCTATATCTAAGAATTTTATTTAAAAAAAGAAAAAAGAAAAAAAAAAAAAAAGAGGTAAACAACAGTCCAGTAAAAATGCTATGTCAGAAAGATTCAGATTACATTTTTCATTTTCCCATCAATATTTTTCATTTTTGAGAGTCATCTACCATGCTCCACCACTGCATTTGTTCCATGAAAAAAACCCAAATGCCATCTCTGTCAGCATGCCCACTTGTCACTTTGACAAGTTCACAACTGGTCAGCTACTGATTTTCTGACAGAATTTTTAACGGGATGCTGAGCCATTTGTGTCTGCTGTGAGCAGATTAAGTTGCTGTAAATAAGGTGTGCTGCAGTCAGATAAATAGGCTCCTAAATTCTGAGACATCTCAGGCACTGCCTCTCCCAACACAATCCACCAAGCTCCAATTTCAGTTTTTACCACTGACTCCATTACCACCTCTCCGTCGTACATCAGAGGAAACCTGTCCTTGCACTGTGTAAGGCAGAGATGTATTATTGCTAATAATGCTATACAGCTGTGCTTCTGCCCAAGAAATAAATACAAGACACGCTTGCAAACCACTATCATTTCAGGGATTTCTCCATTTAAACAAGCAAAGCGTGACAGCTCATACAATATTTATTAAACTACAGTCTGACCAGGCAGATCCAGAAATATTTCAGTCTCACTAATCCTGCTGATGGCCAAGCGGCAGCATGCCTTCTGGTATTTGATCTTCTAAGATTCAAATGTGCTGTCTCCCACCACATTCATTTTTATCTCATCCTTTTATTCGCCATACATCATCACTATGAAAGATGATTAACGACAAAAGGAAGAAATCACGGCATTTCACCTTCCCACCCCTTGCCATGTCTCTCATGCTGGGCCTTTGTCACACATTTGCAAGACCTGTGCCACTTGCGGTTCCTGGATGTCACAACCAATTAGAAGCCCAGCGCGCTTCTTTTCGAAAGGTTTACTTTGAAGCCAGAAATGCCGGCACAAATTCTCAGCTGGTAGAAAACCATATAACTCTACTGAATCCTGAGAATCCGGCCCAGCGTGAATGCTCTAACACACAAAGGAGTGATGAGATTTACAATTCAGAATTTCACTGCAGGGAAAAAAAAAAACATTGTGTCATTAAATGAGGCTTTGCAGACAGAAAGGGGAGAGACTGGCTTGAAAAACAACCTGAAACTCAGAAACGCAACTACTGAGGGAATGCCATGGACTGAAACCAAACTCCAAGGAAAAAGTATTCAAGCATGTTTTGTAATTGGGTGTCTCAATTTCTCCCGTGCAGCTTAAAGCCCTTCAAATGAGCCTACACACTCAGAATCCATAACACACTTGAACTCTGAAAAGCTCACCTCTGAAAAGTATTGCAAATCAGACATCAGAAACCACTAGTCATCATTTTAGAATCTTTGCCAGAGGCTCAAATTCACCTGATAAATAAATATAATGCCCACTTTACAGCAACAAACTATTTGTCTGTTCAACACCACTTTTACCATAGCAGAGGATAAAGCTTCAAAAAACACAAATCATTTCCACTGCTATCAGAAAGGGGAATGCAGGAAGAAACAATCCCGCACAGAAGACCAGATGTTGTCTTTATCTACAAGATTTCATTATCTGTATCATTATCTTCACCTAGCAGGTATTATTACTGGTCATAAATACTATCTGGTTTCTTTAAAAAAAGCTGATGCAGGAGACACAAAACTATGTGTCCCATTCACCAGTAAGTTCTCCCATATCCAGTTTGCTATCTGCACAGACAGACAATCCACTGGTACTAAGTTACAAGGCACAAGTAAGACTCTAGAGATAAAATGTCCAAGAGCTGACAGTTGAAGATAATTAGCCTTGTTTTGAAGGTTAAGAACCTTAGTATCTTACAAAATTGTATACTTTTTTTTCTTAAGGGTGTTGCAATCACCAGAAATAAAATATGACTTATCAAAGCTTTCAAAAATTCTTTCACATGAAAGCATAGGCAGTGCTGTCAGTGGAACGTATATGGTAAAATTTCAGTCAAGCCTTGCAAAGTCCAACATTTTCTCATTATAGGGGGACCCAGATATAAAGCCACATCCCACCATCTATCCACCAAATTTTATACAACAATATAGGACTCCTTGGTCAGAATCATGAATGAATAATCAATGCACCGACTACTTCAGTTAGAAACATACTTCGCAATATTGTGCTATACTCTACCACCTCTTCATAGTCATGAATACACCAAAGCCACATGCAACACCTTCTATTCATTCTCTGTTGATTTTAATCAACAAGATCCTAAGATCTGGAATTCCAGAATCTTGGGTTCAGACTACTAGATAACAAACAGTATTTACGTACTGCTTTGCAACGCTATTCCAGTGTAATTCAGACAAAGGAAGTTACATAACTAGGCTTTTAAAAATTAACACACTTCTAAGTATGGTGCTATTTGTTTGGAATAGGTCTGCTCATTACCAGTGCCCAGGAACACCCCTTACTGCTAGAAAACTGAAAAACATACTTGCAGATGCAAAAACGTCTACAGAAATGCTGTTCTTCATAACTCAACCTCAGTAACCACAACAAGGGGAGTTTCCCAGCAATTCCGAGGCGCGATGGCAAATGCAACCCAACAGCCCACGACTGGACCTGCAAGCTGAGGAGCCCACCGAGGCTCGTGAGGATCCGAGGGGCATGCGACCTGGCATTACGGAGAGGATAAACCTGTCGGGGTGCCGAGCGCAGCCCTGGGCTTGCAACCTGGCGCCCGAATGCTGGGAAGGAGCTGCATGAGGCCTCGCTGAGGGCATAGCCCAGCCGGCACTGCACCACCCCAGTTCCCGTGCCCCATGGGACAGTCCCTCTGCACCTCTCCGGCAGTGCCCCTCCTCATGCCGCGCGATCACCAGGTACGTCATCTGTTTGTGTTTTGCTCGATTTCTGCAGAAAGTACCACACAAGTGAAACTGGGAGTACGATCCATTTAGAATAAGAGCTTTCTATTTTCAGGTTGATTTTCACACTTCAGAAAAAGAAAAATTGAGAATACATACTCTACAAAATACATCTCTACAGAAGACGTATAGATGTGGCACTTAGGGACATGGTTTAGTGGTGGACTTGGCAGCGCTGGGTTAATGGTTGGACTCGATGATCTTAACGGTCTTTTCCAACCTAAACAATTCTACGATTCTATGATTCATACACCCCCTCACCACAGGTGCCTGAAAGGGAAAATACTTTTTATTCTCTCTATAAAAATAATTGTCTGCTTATAATGAAATGTCGTATTTCCTACATAATATAGAACTATATAGGTTTATACAGTCATCTTCAGTGAAACATCGCTTCATGCTTGAATGATAATGCAATCTCAGCAAAATAAATAAATAAATAAATAAACATAGATACGACTTTCATATGCCCTTCTATGTGATTATATTTTCTTAATTTGAAATACTGACTGTCTGGAGGGGTTTTTTAAACATACCAGAGTGTTTCTAAAATAAAATAAGCAAAAAAAAGCAAGCACACACAGTTATTTGAAAGTACAACAGATACAAATCATCTCGGAGCATCAAGTAAAGGCAACTTTCTACCTTCAGCAAAACAGGGAAGCAGGAGACAGACACATCTGTGTCAGACAGAGAGCATATTTGTTGCTCGATTTTAATTCCTTTTTTTTAAGCCACACGTCCAAGGAAGAACTGCCAAACACAAAGCAATGGTGCAGTTTGCTGGGACAGCCAAACCCATTTAGCCCCTGCCATGCCACATTTCCCCGCCTGGTGCCATCTCCCCCATTCCCGGGGACACCACCTTGCCTTCTCCTGGCTGCTTTGTCCCACATGAGCCCATTCAGCCCCCGACCAGCACAGCCCTACCAAGCCAAAAGGAGCTACGAGAGGAACCAGCACCCAGGGCTACCCTTATGCAGGGGCTCAGCAGCTGCGGCACAACTCTGGCCAGGCTCTGCAGAGGAAGACCACAGCAACCCTGCTTAGCTGCAGCAAGCTCTTACACGCTCAGCCACCTTGATGAATCTTACCTGCAACTGCAATTACTCACGATACTCATTTCCAGCACCTTCAAAATAAGTCTCACATTTTTATTTTAGCATGCGTTTGTTTTCATTTCATAAGAGCAGTCCAGCTGAAAGGTAGTGCTGTGCGCCGGGGCCGGTGATGTCAGGGCAAGCTTTACCTTGTACGTATGAAATGTACAGGTATTTCAGTACACACAAACCCTATGTGACAAATGGAATTAAGAAGGTGCAATAACTCAGGATTAGGATCAGTCCTTACAAACGTGATTTAGGCCCTCAAGGATCCACACGTCTTCCCGTGTGGATCCACTGCTCTATGCATCACCAGCTCTGGCAACTAAAAATTAAAACCTTGGGCTTTTGCCACTTGTAGCCCAGAACATACGAGACGCCCCAAATAAGAGAAAGGGAGATGTTGGCTTCAGCTCCATTAGAAACAGCGTAAGACAATTATCACCACACAGAAGCAGACAAAATGAGTTACAGAAAGAAAAGAATAGTGCTAGGAAAGCAGGCAAAGTTCTTGCCAAACTTACTTTGATGACAGCATCAACAATCCACCACAGAAAGGGAAGTACCTGACCATCTGGGCTGGAATTCTAAGCAATGAAAAACGTGCACCAGTTCTTACAAGCTGAATCCCAATCCATCTGGGAAATCATTTCTCTTCAATAGATGCTTCCATTAGAAAAAAAATATTAAAATTCAGTTGTAAATCAACTCATGTTTTCTGAAGCAACAGATATGTTTCATCATTCATGAGCCTGCTTGAATACCTTTTCCTCTTACTTCCCTACCTTGGTAGGAAACATACTGGAGAACACAGTGCTTTATTGGTACCTTCAATCATTTTAAAGCTATTTGTTTCAACATGCTTTCAGGAGAACCTTTGCACAGTCACTCGGGACAAGCAAGTAGAAATTAACCCTGCAACAACAGAGAATCTAGATTTCAGCTACAGCAATTAAAGAATTGAATATTGCAGCATACTGGCTTTTACTTTGCTGTGGGCAAAATCCAATGAAACTGAAATCACAGAATCATATAGGTTGGAAAAGACCTTTAAGATCATCGAGTCCAACCATAAACCTAACACTGCCAAAACCACCACTACACCATATCTCTAAGTACCTCATCCAAACGTCCTTTAAATACCTCCAGGGATGACGACTCAACCAGTTCCCTGGGCAGCCTGGTCCAATGCTTGATAACCCTCTCGGTGAAGAAAAATTTCCTAATATCCAGTCTAAACCTCCCCTGGCGCAACTTGAGGCCATTTCCTCTTGTCCTATCACTTGTTACTTGGGAGAAGAGACCGACCCCCACCTCTCTACACCCTCCTTTCAGGTCGTTGTAGAGAGCAATAAGGTCTCCCCTCGGCCTCCTTTTCTCCAGGCTAAACAACCCCAGCTCCCTCAGCTGCTCCTCATCAGACTTGTGCTCCAGACCCTTCACCAGCTTCGTTGCCCTTCTCTGGACACGCTCCAGCCCCTCAATGTCTCTCTTGTAGTGAGGGGCCCAAAACTGAACACAGTATTCGAGGTGCGGCCTCACCAGTGGTGAGTACAGGGGGACGATCACTGCCCTACTCCTGCTGGCCACACTATTTCTGATACAAGCCAGGATGCCATTGGCTTTCTTGGCCACCTGGGCACACTGCTGGCTCATATTCAGGCAGCTGTCAACCAGCATCCCCAGGTCCTTCTCTGCCAGGCAGCTTTCCAGCCACTCTTCCCCAAGCCTGTAGCGTTGCATGGGGTTGCCGTGGCCCAAGTGCAGGACCTTGCACTTGGCCTTGTTAAACCTCATACAATTGACCTTGGCAAATCTCTATTAAAAAAAAACAAAAAAAAAAAAACAAAAAAAAAAAAACAAAACACAACCCAAAACCACCAACAAACAGTGTCCCATTTTTTTAAGTCATCAGCTTTCCAAAAATGAAACCAAGAGTAGAAGGAGGATCCAAAACCAGCAACTCTCAGTGTAGATGGTTTCTAAAAGTTGCTCAGGATGAAAACACACGACAGCATCGCAAAACCCTGCTTGCTCACTGAAGGCAGGTGCTTCATGAAAGCCTCTGAGTCCAAGTGGGATCCAGCACACAGACTCCTTTCTCCACATTGATCCCACAAATCGTCTCTCAAAGAACTGGGAAAAAAAAAAAAAAAAAACAAAACCCAAACACCAAAAACACCCACCAACCACCAAAAACAACCACAACAAAAACAACCAAAACACTACTGCTGATAGATGCCCACTCCTTCCTGCTCCTCTAAAACTATTCCTCAGGCCACACACGTCACAAACCGATCCAAAAGTTCACAGAAGGATGCTATGCCAACCATGAGGATCTTCTCCAGAAAGAAGTCATTTCACTGCCAAGCAGGGAAACACTTCAGGTAGCTTTCCCTCCCCGCCTAGCAAGGGCAAAATGTAGTTATCTGCAGATAGCACCATTTTTTATTTTAAGCTGTGGGGAGAAAATTCACACAAATTTCTCCTTACATGCAAAAAAAAAAAAAAAAGACTTTGCAATATGCTCCTGTCACAGGAATAGGCACAGAGCCACGTACCTCCCTCAGAGCACTTTGGGTCCTCACTTTGGCTGTCAGCACTAAGGCTCAAGACAGCCCACACCGCGCTGCAGAGACCCACCAGCCAAGTAGCAGCATACCTAGAAATCACGTAAGCACAGACCCAAATTCATCCACCGTGCCTGCCACTCGCCTACGCTGCTTTCAAGCCAGGCTAAAGCATGGGTTTTAGCAAGCTGTGGGGTACTGCCAAGGGAAAACAAATGCAAGCTTACATTAAGGTCCTGAGCAGGCACCACGCTGCTCTCAGGGGCCCCCTGCACCAGCACAGCGGGGACCAGCCCCGCCTGTCCTACCTGCCAGCAACTCGGAGAAAGGGATGAAAACGCCTCGCCCTTCTCTTTAAAACTATGCTACCAGGGAGGACTAAAGAAGGTGTGATGTTTTCTCATGAGTACGTCTCTGCTTCTAGGTAGTGTCACCGGTACAAAAAGACGTTGTAAATGCTATTGCCTTGCTAGCTCCGCTCGGAGTCAGTAATAAACAGTAGGAAATCATGTTCAACAGCACAACTTTCTAAATTATGATTATTTATTATAAATCACTTTTTTTATATGTTGCTTCAAACGCTGTTTCTCAAGAATAAGATCCGTCTGCAGTGAAATGCTTGGTGAGTTTAATATGCAAACCTCCTACAGAGATGATGTCTCATTTTAATTATTGTTTCGGTTTAATGGGTTTTCATTAAATTAGAGGATGGAGCAATTACCAGGGTGAATAGCTAATGTTACAAAGGTAAGTTCCCATGACTATATAGCAAAAGCAGTTCTGCTAGAGAAGGTGGAAAAATAGTATAATTCAATGTAAACTCCTTTTGCAGGATGCAAAACTACCCTGGCAATAAGGGTTCATATATTGCTGTCATTTTGATGTACATGTTTGTAAACTAGTTTATGACTAGGTCTCTCCTAACAAAATTAATCTAGCATTTAAAATTATATATATATATTTCATTTCTTTCAGGAAGCTATTGCAAACCCAATCCTAAAACTCCAGATGCCAGGGACAGCAGAATTTTGAGTCACTAAAGAAATCAAACAGAGACTACTTATCAAATCACAGTTTCTCCCCAACCAACAATTTAGTTGATTTAGTGGCTTAATGTCGGACTCTGCACTTCTCGAAAATTGGCCCGACTAGAGCACTAGCTAGAATGACCACACTCAAGTTAATTAAGTAGTTGTCAGAGAGTCTAAGTCCTTTGTTTGCTTTATCAGCATTTCAAACTGAACCATGGAAATTGAGTACTCTGGAACGAACAGAGCAGCAGATATTGCACAAGACTTGGAAATGAATACATGCCAAGAGAGAAGAGGGCCACCTACGTTTCTCAAGCCCCAGTCAGCGAAAGGTCCCCTAGGTGACAGAGAAAGCACAGCGGCAGAAAGCTGTAGCAAAGCCTACGTTGAGAGGAGAGACTGCCCCTCTTCTGCCGCCTATGGGTTTCATATCTCCAGGGCTCCGCCCTTGCCTTTTGCATCCAAATGGACGGAACGACCAAGGAAAGCGCTGGAGTCATCTCTCCAGCAGCAGAAGGACGAGCGGCAGGCCTGGGCACACGTATAGCGCAGCAACTGATGCCGTCCTCAAACCATTTGACTGTTATGGAGCAAAATCAGAAAACTGCAGTAAGCCGAATGGCTTTGCAAAAAGCTTCCTGCCGAGAACAACGCCGCTCACCTTGTTGAGCACTAGATATCACCTGTTGTTGCTCTGGCAGCCACCTTGCCTTGTTTAAAATATTTTAAGTGGCTACTGAGCTCAGGCTCGCCTTCTCAAGTAGGCTCTGTTGTTTCCTCAAGAGACTTGTGCTGAAATCAAGCCTATTTACAAATGGACGATCCCTTAAATTAAACGGCTGTAGAAATGCTCCAGAAGTTACACTACCACTAAAAACACATAATCTGCTCTTAAATCATGTGAGTTAATCAAATTACATGCATTGTTAGTTAATTAGTTCAGGAGTCACCGATTATAACATCTTTTCCACTGTTTATCTGTATGAGTTAAGGTATCACATCACCGTGACTAGAATGTTAAAGACTGCTATTTGCAAATTTGGAAAATAACAACAACATTTTAACAGAAAGAGCATGGACTACGCTAGCAACACTGTCATGTCTGAACAGAGCCAGTGGCAACGTATACAACATTGGGAAAAAGCAGTACTTGCTAAGAATCGTGACCAATATGCTGTCCGTTTTGCAGGAGTATGGTCCACTTCAGGAATATATTTTGGAGTATGTTAAATGCTAATGTCAAGCAAAACAATGAGCCATCCAGAAACACTGTTTCTATTCTGGCTTCACGCAAAAGCAAGCTAAGCAATTTTTTCCTCCCCTTCTACAAAACAGTTTCAGGTACGCTCAAAGTCACAGACCCAAAAAATTAGAAATTACTTTTAAAAAATGATAACATAGACTGAACTTGACAAAACACATTCTTCAGCCGCATTTGTTTAAAAGAAACTTAAGATGCTACCAGAAGGCGAGGAGCATCTACAACCAAAAATCAGGTATAGAAGCCAAGTTTTGCAAATAACTACTACTTGTGGTTTGCACTTATTTCCTCTCACTATAACCCTTAGTGTGTTTGTAATCTAGAAACAAAATTTAAACTTTTTCAATGGAGCACGCAGAGGGATTGATCCATTTGTATTTTTAAGCTATTATGTAATAATTCTCACTTCTCATTTAGCGCTCTTCCTTCTTGCAGGTAATAATAAATGCTGCTCATACTTTATGGCAACAGTATCAAAAATAAATAGTAATATCAAGTACTTCTGAAGTGCTTTAGGATTCCTAAATTTAACATGAACATGACAGATACAGCCAACAAGTAACCCATAACCTGGATTTTCACAGAAACTTGAAGTACCAGATTCCACTGAAGCAGGAGAGAAGCTGAATGACTAAACTGTTTCAACGCTGTTGAAAATCCCAGGCTACCATCAGCAGGGCCACACAGAAATCGAGAATTTGCCTCCCTGGTGAAAACCTGCATTCTTAAATGTGTAAATCAAAACACCAGCTTTAAATAGCTCGTTAACAGGGAAGTTTCAGCAAAATAGAAACCTCTGACTCCGTTTCTTCACTCGCAGAGAGAGGTGACAATGCCTAATGCTACTTATGGCAGCTAACAGACCTGGCTACACCTGCACAAAGGTTTTAATTTCCAGTCCAGTAAAGCCTTTCATCACATTTCATCACATAATCCAACTAAAGGTAATGAAATTATCCATAAAGTTCAAAGTGAGCATATGCTGAAGTGCTCTCTTGGTTCAAAAACGCCCAATTATTTGAGACTCTCAAGTTTTTTGATTACTTTTAAAGCATTTAGCTCATTTATTACTAAAATTTTATGGTTTTTACTTTATTCTCTATATACAATTTGTACAAGCATTAAACAAATGTGTTTCATGAACTAATTCTCCCTTCTGTTTTCTTTCCCTCAGAAAAATCACTTCCATGTTATTGCGAAAGCAAATTAAATCCTGGGTGTCTGTTTTATTTATTAACTGCATGATAATAACATGAGGCATAATACATTTGTCAAAGCCCTTCTCTACTGAAGTATAATTTCTGCTGTCAGCCTCTTTACGTTTATATTCAATATTCCAGTTGTCTTTGTTTCTTGGAACACACATAAGCACACATTTATATATTCTCCCAAAATATGTATAAATGATATTTGTGAAGTGTTCCACACCCCACCCCAACCAAGAATCACAAATATAGCTAACATACTTAGTCATTCTCCGCAAGTTTTATATGAATTATTTGAGAGATTTAAGAATTTTCAAAAATGTCACAATAATAACTGTTTTATCTTTTTACACCATAATTATGATTTGGAGCATTGCTTTTCTTATTTCACCCAAGCATACCACAACTCATGAATAAAATATGACAACTTTGATAGCATCCATTGCTGTGGGTTCATCCGTAACAGCAAACGTGCTTGGGGTACTAAGCGCTCCCTTTTGCTCCATAAGCCTTTGTTTCTGAAAATAAGCTTTTATTTAAATAGAACTGCCACATGTGTCCCCCTTTTTTGCATTTCTTGCCGTTAGCAATAACACCAGCAATAATGTTTACTTTTTTTTTAATGACTACATTTTGAAACAATTAGGATGGCATAAAGCTAGAAAGGCAGAATATCCCATCTGAAAGCTGGTACTCACAAGGCATCAAAAAACATTAAAAGCACTGCCAGCATCAGAGGACAAAAGGCCAACACAGAGGACCATGACTTTTAAATGTGTAGGCAATACTGTTATAAAAAAGAAACTTAATTTTGTTCTGGCTTCATAATTAATTAGAATGAAGTAAACCTAAACAACTTCCACCATTTCCCTAATGAGATTTCTGTACCTAATACGGCAGAGTCCTCCTACCACAACTTGTCAGTAGATTCCCTTAAAAGGAAGACTCAAGATAAAGTGCAGTATGTGAGGATTCCAAATCTCGGCATTTACCAAATTATCCTACAAATATCATGTTTTAAGACTGTGCTGCTTCATTTTCCAAACAGCATGATGAACATCCGTAGAGACCTCTATAGACCAAGAAAAATCATGACACACACACACACAAACCCCACTCTCCTCCCACACATCTTGGCTTTGTTATTTTCCCCAGTCCCCAAGAATAGGCTTTGAAATTTCAACATTGTTATGCACAATGAGCCAAAGTGGAGAGAGAGAGAAGCAGAAGCAGATCTGTATGCCATCTGTAGATAGTCTTTCATTACAGAAGCAATAAGTATTTAACCTCCAAGATCCAGTTTTATACGTGTTGCGCTCTCAGAGCATCTTTGCTGCCTTCCAGTTTACAAAAGACGAAAAAAAAATGAAAAGAAGAAAAAGAAAAAAGAAAAGGGGGGACACGACACAGAAGTAAGCTTTACAACACAAACTTGTCCTCTGTAGGAGGTGTCTGTTCCCACTGATGCCAAATGGAAAACTCACAGCTTCAGAAGGAGGAGCCACCCATATGTGCAAGGGGAGGACAGACTCAGGAAAATAATTTGTGCAGCTGCAGTGATCCTATACTATTTTTTCCTATTTATAGCCCAGAGGACCAATGGGAAACTCAGCTATAACTATGTAAGAAATGTTATCACACAAGAAGGAAGGATGGGGGACAGGTACACAATTACAGCACAATTATTGTCTCCCAGGAAAGCAAAAATAACTGCCAAGGACAGAGGCAACGTGTGCTCAGGATTCTTTCCTAATCATTACAGACATGATGGGAAACCCAAAAAATGTCAAGTAACAGAAGGCAGCATGACAACTTTCGGGGGGGGGAAGTAGAAATTGGTCACTGTTGTTTAATGTAACTCGGTTTCTATGTCAGTCTACACGTACTTGGGCAGGGGGGTAGGGGTGTTTGAAACAAGAGGATATGGAACGAGAAACTCTGCGAGGATTTACAAGTTATACCTTCATATCAATATGCTGGATAAATTTTACTCCTAGACAGGTTTCTAACGTAATTCAAACATTAAACAAGAGTGGAAACGGCCAACACTGAATGGATATATACGAGTATTTTAAACACTGCTTCTGGGAACTGACAAAGTTAACAGTAGTTTATGTATCTTCAAAGCTTCAAAGCATTGTTCAATAATTATGTCTCAAGTGATCTTTAATTTCCTCCACTGAAGATGATTCATCTCACTCATCCCCTCCTAGCTCATTGTATTCCAACTCCAGATCATTTCTCTGTTCTGAAAATGGTCAGTTTTGCAAAGGAAAACAAACACTTAGCCTAATGATTTCATTGCAAAAAAAAAAAAAAAAAAAAGGAAATTACCTTGTATATACAAGACACATTAAAACATTAGCTATATTAAAAAAATATATAAATGCTAAGTTAGACAGGTGTTAGGGTTAAAGTCTCACAGGCAAACCTTGCTCAGCCCGCCAGGATGCACATTCCGACACTGTTCTTAATTTGAGGATCACACACCACTTTCCAGAGGGCCCCTGCCTCAGTCAGCGCACAAAGTAAAGAACAAAGAGCAAAAAATATTCATTTAACAAACAAGGATCTGAAGTTTTGCTTTGTTTTTATTGTTCAAGGCTCACCTTGAACAGTAAATCTACCGTATTCAAATCCTCCTCTGAAGACAGAACAGACCGTGACCAAGTTAATTATTCCAGCACAGTATCCGAGACCTCTACAAATATTAATGAATGCTTTTCACACCACTATTTTTAGAGGCAAAGCCATTAGTACCTCAGCTTTACAGGTGAACAACCAAAGCACAGCAAAATTAAGGTTCTAAATCACTAATAAAAAAACACATTATCCAAGTTGTATCCTCCAAAAACATTTGTTAAACGTTAGCACACATCACAGATACTACACAGCACTACCAAATCTGAACTTTCAGTGCTCTTCCCTATTACGCTGCCCTAATGCTGCCTCTACCGTAAGCAAACCCTTACCCAGCCCTACCCACCCAGTCTAAGACCGCAGTCCTTGGGTTTCCCATCCAGGCCCTAGCCCCTTGCCTCTCTCTCCAGGGCTGCTTCTCCCAACCGCTGTCCACGGCTCTTCACCCCTGCACCTCACTTCCTTCCCCGCAAGTCAGAGTCCTTGTATCGTCCTTGTCACAGCTTCTCTGCCCGGCCATCACCCGCTCCCTTCTTGGCCTCCGGCTCCTCACCACAGCTGTTTCTCTTCTCTCACCTCCACCTCCCCATCTGAGGCCCCGTCTCCTTGCCCTGCCTGTCACAGTTCATCTGATCTGACTGCTTCCCACCGCCCGCTGCCCAGCACCAGCCTGTATCAACCCTTGGCTCTCAGGGGAGCCCGTTCACCCCAACTATATTATTGTCATTTTACATACCCGGTCCTTGCCCCTAAAGTTCCAGCTTTATTTCCCTCTCCTTTCCAGCTTCCACAGAGGTCTGGGAAGGAAGCGGGGAAAGCAGAAGCACCCGAGATCCCAAAAAGAGATCAAGACCTTGCTCTCCACCCGGCTGGTGGACACAAGACCAGAAACGGTCCCCACCAGAGAAGTCACGCTTTCCTCCATCCCCTCAGGCACGGCCAGCCCAGCCGCTCTGCAGGAAAATAAGTGTACAGAGCTGTGAAGGTACAACACACGCCCAACCGCTCAGGCAGTTCACCCGTTAAACTGCAACAGGCTCAAGCATGCATGCGTGCAAGCTCTTTGGTGAATTTATCCGCTAAAACTCTCTGGTATCTTATTTTAACTCTTATTTTAGCAGTGCTTTACAGAGCAGCTTTGACAAAGGGCTGAAAGCACTGAGGGAACTCTCTGGCAGCTCTCCAGGATGGCGGGCAGCTGCCACAGCTCCTCCGGGCCAGGCTGAAGCTCATAAAAGCAGAGGGACAACCCAGGGGATGAGTGCGGAGGGCGGGTGAGGATCCCGCTTTCCTGAGGGGCCCCATTTCTCACCACCCCACAAACCTCCGTCACGGGGGAAGACACATGCTGGCCTGGTCCCCACCATCTCCATGCAGCCGCAGGTCACGAGCCACCGCCACAGGTGAGCAGAGGTGCCCATCTCTGCCTTCAGAGCCACCGAGCCCTGGAAGCAGATCAGCTTCAAGTAAAGCATCAATCCTACTGTCCTCTGATGAGAGGAGGATCTCCGAAGGGAGATCTCAGTGGAAAGAGAAAGGAAATGGTCAAAACTTAGCGCCAAGAAACCAGCAACGGCAGAAACGCTACTGCGTGATCGGGGCGAGAGGCTGACCCACACCTCAGATGTGGGTACTATTTTTGCTTACACATACAAAGGCTTTTTATTTGATGGCAGCTGCCTTTCCCTCCTGAGGCCCCAGGAACCCGGGACAGGCACCCCACAGGCACCACGGGGTAAAAGCCCAAATTCACCCCTTCCCTGTGGAAACCGGCACAGACCTGCACGTCGGGGCATGTAACAGGGAAAAAACTCACTCTCCCCTTTAAAAAAAAAAAAAAAAAAAAAAATTTTCACAAGTTTGAGGAGCGTGCAGAGCTTCCATGAAGATACACCTGTACCGGGTGGCGAGGTGCAGGGTGCCTCTGTGAGGAGAAACGGGGGCTGCCCCATGCCAGACACGGCCGGTTCCAGCCAGTTCCAGCCCCTCGTCCTGGCTGTGGCGCCTCAGGCAAAGCGTATTTTAAAAGGGCAAAAAACTCATCCGGCTGGAGGGAAGCCGCGAGCGAGCGGCTGCACAGGCGCTCAGCTGCGAGCCCAGGTGGGCAGTGGGCAATACCTGGTTTTAAAAAAAAAAAAGTTCCATTCCTTTCCAACAGCGTCGTCTGCTTTGGCAACCGCGCCAAAGCGCGCGGAGGAGCGGGACGCTGGCAGCCCCGGGAGGTGGGGAGGTGTGCCCAGAGGCTCTGCGCCACTGCTGCCCCGAAACCTCCCAGCACCCCAGCAAGACGGGATATTCAGATACGCCGGGCTGGAAAAGGTAGTAGAGCTACTCTCTTGTACGACAGCTGAAGGCAGCACAACGATTTCAAGCCACCCATGTTGTGCCTTCCTAATTTTTCTGCTGCTGTAAGATTTCTGCTCTATAAAAACGATACTGCTTATACTTAATATTTGCTATAAACATACCAGGAGAGATCCCACAGAAAGCAATGACTCGCATTGCATTATGTCGTGTAAGGAGGGACCGAAGCCCTGAACTCCAAAATCAAAGTTTATCTCTCCTACTCACTGCAGACCTCCCTGCCGTCCACCCCGGGAAGAGTAATTGCAAGTTTCCTCCTCGAGCCCTTATCTGCTTCCTCTCATTCAGCCCCTGGCTCTTTTCTGAGCTCTGCAGCTCACGCACCTTGCACGTTATACTGGCATAACTGAGCTTTAACACTTGAAACGGATTAAAACCTCAGCCGGAGCACACGGGTCACTGAGACTCAGGTGAGAAGACGTTCACGCACGGATGAACGAAGGCAGCAGCCCACTCACCCGGCCTTTGAATTTACTGAGCGCACCTCGGCGCTGAGCTACTGCCCCGCACACAGAGCCAGGGCATTACAAGTGTAGCCCGAAGACTGTCCTAGCAGAAGCAGAGCTAACCTTCCTGATAGAAAGGGTATGTGCCCACAGCTGACGACAAGATCAAGGTATGCAGTTTTCCTTATCCTCCAATCTCAAAGCGTAGCCAAGCTGGCTAGCAATCAAACCCCTTTGACTTTGGCACCGCAAAAGCTGACTTTTAAAACTTGGACTCCTAGAGCGGGATCTGGAAACACCTCTGCTCTCTAAGCGAGGAATTAGCAAGTCAAGGAGGAAGGTGTCTAAAAAAAAAAAAAAAAAAAAAAATCAGGATCCATAGCACACTGAGAGGAAACACCGACAGAGAGGGTTGTACTGCATCTGGAAGCTCAAGCGAGTGTGCTGGGAGGCACTTCTACCTCCCTTGGGACTGCAGCTTTGCTCTCTCTTTTGGCCTGAAGCAGGACAGCGCTTTCGTTTCAGGAACTCAACAAGATTCACTCTTTTCTCATAAAAACACTGCCTTCCTCTGTGCTTTGAGATACTTGCTATTCTTCCACCTTTCCTGGTGGAGCCACGACTGTGCAGAAAAGAACTCGACAGTCACCGGTGCAAAGTGGGAAGAAGGAGCATGACTGAACTCTGCGCTGCAGGAGCTGCGGGCCAGGCGTTCCTCTTATAAATCCCGTGGCTGATTAATACAAGTAAAGAAACAGTCAAGGAAGAAAGGACTACATATAGTTAGACTTTTAACAGGACTTGGTGGTTTATTTTACTGAGTGCTATACATAGCATACATAGTAAAAAGACCATTCCTAATTTAAAGACCAAGTTGAAAAATACTGCCAGATTGCTAGGAAAGGAAACAGCAAAGCCTTAATAAACTTCTTGGGGAAACTGCTTTATAAGTAAAGGCTTTAAGCCTCTGTGAGTTCAAAAGAGATATTGAGAGAAGAATTATTAAAAAGAAATGGGCATAGCTGACAGGTTGTAAAAGGAATAAAATTTTACTTCCCCAATGAGAACTGAGCACAGAACAAAAGTCAGACTGGTTAAGGTAATCACATAATGTAACAGCTAGGCTAAAAATTGGGCTCAGTCTACCTAGAAACAAGACGACCAGTTAAGCACTTCCCCTTGCCTTATTTATAATGAGAGCCTTTCTCTGCCACTGAACTCAAGATCCTGCTGAGGTTTCCACCTACAGGGTCAAAACAAGCCCTGCTTCCCTGCTAGCTGAAACACAGAACAGGACTGAGCCCCACTAAGGGAGCCATGGCTCAGTGTTTCTTAATATACTCAAATTTATACTATAATCCCGCTCTAGGAATTTCAGTATCATTTTGTCATGTTTGTAAGCTACTATTTACAGGCGTCTTTCACTCCATGTTTGTAAGATGTTATGGTAATGCATTAGGTGGACAATTAATATTTTCAATACATTTCTTTGAGGTAGATTTCCCACCCACCCCCAGAACTGTTTCCTTGAATTCTTTGGACTCCCGGGTGGAGGTGAGGAGATGTGGGGTCAGATACCAAAATCTGGGGTGCCCCGTTCCCCAAGAGCACTCCAGTCAAGAACTCCACTCGCCCTCCTTTGTCCCTTCCTGCTAGAACAACCCATCTCGGCACAAAGACTTTTTCCCCCCTCCACTCTTGTTCGTATAAATAAATAAAAAGATAAATAATTAAGATGCCATAATGTTCGGGCTCTTAAGAATCAGACTGTTTGCAGAACTGCAATTACGAGTTATATATCTACATTTCATTTAATTCACACTGTCAGTACTTACACTGCTTTTTGGATTCCCTCATTCCCATTTCAGAGAGAATGGAACTGAAACACACAAATAATGGAACTGATCAATCAAAAATCCAGCTGAAATACTCTAATAATCGAAGCCCATGCCCAACAGGACCACTCAGATGACTACACTTAATTACAGGTTTCTATGCTTTTCTGAATTAGGAACAGATTTGCTTGCCCAAAGGCAACCCACATCTCTCAATTGCCACTTTGGTTCTCTCATGCTGTCACACAATTTACAACGGGGCTGAATTTGTTTCTTTGCCTGTAAAGCTGCTTCACACGGAAATCTGAGTTTCAGCTGTTGCTCCCAATATTATTATAAAATCAGAATACTCCACTGGCTTCACTGAGGTTGTCTTGGACTGAAATCACTAACTCTCCACGGAAAAAAGTCCTTCTACACTTTTTTCTAGAATAAATCAAATCATGACATCACTCCCCAGAAACTTTGTAACAAACAGTATGTCAGTTACTGCAAGAGAGCTAACATCACTGATCAAAAATCTAATTAAAAATAATAGTTTCTCCCTCTTTTGGGCATATCTTTCCATCACCCCCTTTCCTCATCTCTTCTTTTTGCCTCTAAATGCAATTGAAAGGATGTCCAAAACTTATAAAGCTTTCCGTTTCAAAGAGTTTAATTAATTCACAGAATCTTGCTTCGGAAAACAATCCGTATTTTCACTACAGCAGTATACATAACTGCCTGGGTTGGGGAAAAATTACCATTTCTCTACCTCAAAGATGTAGACTTCCAGGGACACCCAAAGGAACACTCTCAGTTTGAACAGCTCTAGTAAAGCCGTTTTAGGAAATACATCTTACAGGACAGAAAATGATCCACGGGGAACCTTTGTGCGAGCGCTGTCACATTGCTGTAAGGACACTGCCAAAGGCGGCGGGCAAAACCATCCCTATCAAAACCGCACACCAAAGAACATACTCACAAACTCTTCTCATTTCCTGAACTAGGAAATCCTCAGCGGTGAAAGCCTACGGGCGAAGAGGTCTTCTCATGTGGCTGCGTGTTCAGCAATCAGCCTGCCAGGTGAAGCAGGTCCTCCCCTGCCCAAAGCCCCAGAGGCAACACTGGAGCAGCGTGGCGCAGCGAGGCACAGCACGCATTAACTACTCACATACGGTAAGAACAAAGCAAAGCTTTGCTGAAAGGACCACACCTTGGAGACTGAAATAGCTGGTCCACGAGGATACAGTAATTTTGAAACTAAGCACTAACTTCCAGTCTTTTCTTTCCTCTGGGAGCGTCCTGTTGGCTGGATTTTTTTGTCAATCTCTGTGGGGAAAAAGGGTGACTTCTAACTTAGGCATAGCAGTTCCCCATACATTGCCCTGAGTTCTGTATCAGTTTTACTGTATGGCAAGATAAAAATCAAAATTAAGTATCTCCTGGTTCCAGCCAAAGGACCTGGCACACAGCCAAACCGTAGTTGTAAAGTAAGTCACCTCTGTTAGTAAAAGGGAATTCATAGAGCTGCTGGCATACTGCTGACATTTAACAAATAACAGAGACGAACAAGAAGGGAAGCAGCCAACGGGGCAGCCTCGGATTTCCATCCCGTCTGACAGCAGCAGCAAAAGACCCCTCACAGACCTCTCTCAGGATGCAGTAGTAGACCAAAGGTCTTCGGTCTTTCTCCCAGCCCAAGGGCTGATGAGCTTAACTGAAGAAAATAATTTTCCTGAGCCATCTTCCAAGAAGTTTTATACTAGAGGCGATACCCAAGCACGGGGCTATTCCTGTGTGCATCAGCAAGAAGAATTTCTGTTGTGGGAATTAAAAAAAGCTTTATTTACCTAACTACAGACTTCAAAATGCTTATACACTTCGTACAGTGAATTTTTGTTCATTGCTTCCCATGAACATCTATCTTCCAATTTATCTCCTCACGTGAATTTTACAAGCTCTACCTTTTTTACACTAGTCTTCTCTAACTTTGTAAACTACGGGTGGGGTCCTCCAAGGCAAAAAAACCTGAATATCCATAACATCTTCACCATTAGCCTTTCAAAGCTACTTTCAGTATCAACTGTTTCAATCGGTGTCCTGAGAAACACATCTCGGTCTTCTTCCCTGCAGCTCTGACCACCAGTCTGTGAAAACTCACCATGAGAGTTTGTCAGCGTGGTTGCAATTAGCTGCATGGAGTAGCAATTGGTGATACCGAGATATTTTAAGTCAGTTAGGCCAATGCAATCCTTAGAGCAATGACTGTACTTTAATATTTTTTATGACTGTACTTTAATATTGTTTGTCCATAATATACAACCCTGGAGTCAGGGTATCGGAAGAAAAACAACAGATATCTTTATATGAATAAATTAATGCTCCTCTTCTGGACATTAATCTGGGAATCAGTTAAAATTATGCTATTCATTGTATCAAAAGATTGGAATGACGACTAACAAATTCTGAGAAGGGCTCCAGAAGTCTCTGCTCTGGCTCCTAAACTGGCCTTGGCCAGGTAAAGAATGAACTAAGATTATAGACCCGCTGCTTTTATTGCTTACAATGAAGTCAGTTAGCATTGCAGATTCAGAACTAAAGCTAAATGAGATCATAATCGTCTGCCTCTAAAAACAGCTACAGAGGATAGATATCAAGAAGTGAGACATTAACATGCACGCTTCGACACAGAGTAAAGCACAGTAAAGAAAAAACAAACATAGGAAGTCTCCACAATATAAAGGTTCCCAACTGTGCTTTAATGTGCATGTTAATCTCAACTGATATAAATGTCTTTCTCGCCTAGTAAACATATTGTAGCAACTCCGTGCTTCCACCTCACAGGACGTTGTCTCTTAATCTGGACCTTACTTAAGTCCATGGTAAAACTTGTTAATTCATCCAGAATTTCACTCACTAAAAATACAAAAGAAACCCAACACCATTTTAAAACACTTCTCAAGCATTATCTTAGAATATTGAATGAAAAAAATCACAATTCAAAGTGACTTACTCTGTACCTGGTACTCAGCTTGGACAGTGACATACAATACTGGTCAATTTTCTCACTTTAACAGTTTCCACAAAGTTGATGGAAGACTTGCTACACGTTACTAATCAGTGTCAACACATTAAATGCCTTCTCGTAGTGACATTGCTTCTGCTCTGTGCGTCTCTGCACGTGTACGATCACAGAGAGAAAGTACACAAGAATACAACCAAGTCCATGCCTTGGAACTGCTCTGACAGACTTACTTAGAAATAACAATTGGGGAGTGTTGAAAACCTATCTAAAAATACCTCCCTAAAGATCTCTAACCTCAACTACCTGACAGCACACTAAAAAAAAAAAAAAAGCCATATGTGTTTCAGGAAAGCAACAAGGACTATTTCCAAAAAATAAAAATAGAAGAAAGCGACAGTTAAATAAGACCACCATTACATGGAATCAGGTAGGCATCAAAGTTCTTATGAGCTCATGCAGACAGAAGCGAGATAAGAGAACTGAGGATGTTTGTCTTACCTTGGAATAAAAATGCTTTGCTGGCATTGTGTAGTCCTGACACTTGTGTTACCCCAAGGGTTGTATTCACAAGATCCAGTTCTGTGATGATATCAATTTGTAAGTCAGGATCCATTCCAAATCCTACAGCTGTTGGAGGCACAGAGAGAGAGAGACAGAGAGAGATCAATTTTTATTTCCAATCAGGTAATGAAAAGAATGGAGAAGAATATCTAGTGCAGACATTTCTAGTACCTTCACACTCACACACACAGTATACAGTAATTACTTATAAGACAGTAACTTTGCTGCAGGAAAGAGAAGATATTCTTTCCCAATTCTTTCAAATAAACTATTTCCTTTCCACAGATTTTACTACACACAAGTTAAAATATTCTAAAACTGATACATGAATCCAGTATCTTCATAAGGCTAAAGAGTAATAAATAAATAAAAGCATAACCACCTATGCAAAAAGATCAAAGAGATTTGCAGCATTCATCTATTGGCCACACTATTGCCAGGGAGACATGAGGACTGAAAATTCCTCTCACATTTCATACCTAGCTGCGGCTAACAGATCAGGCTCATAGTCTAAACATAATCTATTTTCCCAACTGGACAAAATGACCCTGGAGGAGATATGGTAGCAAGGCAAAGGACGCCATCCCGTAATCCAAGAGCCCTGGGTGACTCACAAAACTGTCCGATATTGCTTCGGAAGTGCACCTCTGTACTTCAGCGCGGCCGGTGCCTGTACAGCGTGCCAAAGCCTACCTACAAATAGCAGGCATTCATTCACCTAAACCAGCAGTAGCACCTTCTGGTCTGCAGGAGCACCTACTGGAGAAGCACAGATCTAAAGCTAAAGTTTAGAAATGGCTTATGCCCAGGAAAAGACTGGGCACTCCTGGAACTACTAGGGACTTGATGGGATTGACAGAAAAGACACACGCTCAAGCAGTTTGAAGTTGCTACGTTCAAAACTTCAGGGCAACTTGATGGTTATGGCACACCAAGTTGATTAAACATATCTCCTTTTTCTAGGGATGGGAAGAGGCCAGCCTGACCACGGCGTGTCTCTCAACATAGCAGTAAGCGTGGCATGAGATCTGTGCCTGAGACGTAGGTCAAATATCTCATGGGGGATCCAAGCACTTTCGTAATGAAATTTTTCAGTAACATCATTAGTAACAGGAACAGGCTCCGAGAATGAAATCCTGACACAGCTGAAGTCAATGGTAAAAGTCTGACTGACCTCCGTGGAGCAAGGACGTTACCTGTAAGGCACATCCAGACTGATTTCCACTGAGTGGACTTCACCTTCAGCTCTAAATTGGTTCATTTGTTATTCCAGAACTGTGCTTCTGGATCAGTTAAGCAGCAAATATTCTAGTCTGATTCTTTGAAAGGCTCTAAGAAATTACTGAGGTGTACAGAACGAACAAGAAGTTACGTATTCTACTCATAAATCATCTGTACCACAACACTTTCCCCTTTCCTTTACTCAAGTATTAAAACTTGTTGGAATAACATGTTGTGCTAATGCAGAGGAGCGCGCTAGCGCAGTAGTAACCGCGCAAGGGGCAGAGTAGTAAAAAAATATTGAAAAGACAGCTTCAGGAGATCTCTAGCAACCTTACCCTACAATGAAAATTAAGATCTAGAGGCCTCTGGCAGAACTGAAGCTCCAGGAGTGCTGACGTATCCAAGTGTGTACATACCCAGTGCTTTCATAAGGATGTGGGCATAAGTACCTTTTGTGCAGAAAATTAAAATTAGAGAATATGAACCCAGACAATCTTCTCCAAAGGTAAAAACTTCCCAGATAATCAGGCTTTTAGTACTACCTTTGACTTCACCCACCCTAGACACCGAGTGACCACAACTGACGCTGCGCATGCTGACGGACCAACTGATCAACAGGAGAGAACTCATCTACCTATTGATTCCCAACCTACAGCAACTCTTCCAGCACAAGGGCTGCAACCTACAAATCCCAGACACAAACACATATATAAATACGGGGAGCAGCCTTTCTGGGAAAAAAACCATAAATGCAAAGATTGTTTTAAAAGAAAAACAGGAGGGCTTATTATCTCTTCTAAGGTTTTCATTCAGAAGAAAAGCAGCACACTGCAAATTGTCCGAACTTATCTATCAGGAAAGATAGCGTCTGCTGTCCCTGCCAAGAACGGAGTATGCTGTTCCTCACTTGAAAGGGGTTAGATCTATTCAGATCAGCAAAAACCTACTCATACGAAGGGAGGTCGAGTAGGGACTCAAACTCGCTCAATGGAAAGGACAAACTATGTCCAGTAAGACAAATCTTGACCCCATTAAAGTCAGTGAAAGCTCTGCCACAGACATCAACAGGGTGAGGACAGAAACCACATCTAGCAAGTACAGGCACTCCCATAAATCACAGCAGCTCCGCTGCTCTATTAAAGCTGTTTATTCCAGCCTGAATACCCGAGGCTCAACAAGTATAGATCACTGTAGCTCCACAGGCTTTGATTTATGCCAGTAAAGGATCATGTGCGACAACTTCAGTGTGCCCCCTTCCAGCTTTTAAAATGCTTTCAAAAACAGAGACTATTTCTAATGTCACAGCAACTATTTAGCAAGAGCATACACTGCTTTAAATACCTAGTCCTTTTCCTGTGCTGGCTCTTCAAACTGCAGCAGGCACTCAAAAGCCCAGTTAATAATTAATAAACAACAAATCAGCAGCTTCAGTATGATAACCAAGTCTCCTTTTCCCCTGTGGTCTCCCACAGTCTATCAGAAAGATACCACAGGCACATCAACCGCACTTGCATCTAGTATTTTATGCTGCCCCTCTTCAGCGGAACAAGAAGCAAGAAATACCGTTTCTTCCTGAAGTAAAAATTAACCATCAACCCGCCTGTTCTCACTGGAGAACTGTGCAACGCTTGGGCCCGATCCTGACTGATGTTGCTTTCAATTCCTATTTAAAGTAATTGGGCCATTCCCCTTAAATCAGTGGCTTACACAAGCAAAACTCCAGATGATTCAGTCAGGTGGGCGGGAACAGAAATCATCTCAGGACTTGGTGGATTTGGCCCAACGTGAACTGAAGGCACCACAGTAGATTAGAGGATTAAACCATATAATTATGAACAGTGTCACTAGGAAATCCCTAAAAGAAATTAATTCTGCCTTACAGCTCCAAGAAGCTCGTATCCTCTGCTTGCGCCTTTATCACCTACACCCAAGCACCAGCAGTCATGCCACGCTCCATCTAGCTAATGTGCAGCCATGCGACGGATGCGGCGCACTGATAATTTCCTCGACACGTGTAACGTGCAATTTGGGGATGGAAAAACTTTAAGTAAAAGCACACTCAACACAACCAAGTCGTTTCCACATACCCATGTGCAATCATTCAAATGGCAAAGAGCAGGCTCTAGGAGAGGCATTTTGCTCTTTCCTCTCACAGCTTCAGCAGCAATTGTTGCACACAAAGAACTTTCCCAGTGGCTTCGCGAATCCAAGTAGGAGAGTTTTGGGTCCTGCTGACCATTTCAAACGTCTGTGTGCGCTACTGGTGGTAATGCCACTACGAAAGGGACAGGCGGTATTTTCTTCCAATTATTTTTACGGCACACTTCTCAAGCGCTGTAGATTTTGATAAGGTAGTAATTACCATAAGAATACTTCTAATTTTAAAACATGGATTCCTTTGCACTTCTGATAATTGTGCTGGGTAATTTGCTTGAGAACAGCCACAAGCACCACCGAGAAACGTCCCCCTCATGAGCTCCAACCGAGGAAGAGCGGTACCCGGGGCAAGAGGAAAGAGAACAAAGCCTCCGCAAGCAACAAGAAACGGTACTTCGGTCGCGCAAGGCTGGAGGAATAACGTGGCGGGCACAGCGTCGCCGGGAACAACGCACCTGCATCCCGCCTGCCGCCTGTAACGCGGCTTCCCCCAGCCCGCTACGGCGGGCAGCACCGCGCACCGCCCGGCCGGACCCCCGGCGCGCCCAGCCCGCTCCGCCCGCAGCCCGCTCCGCCCGCAGCCCGTCCCCGCGGGGCGCAGCGCGCACGCCGCTTTCGGAAAACTTTCCCTCGCCCACCCCACGGCACCCGCGGAGCGGCCGACCCCGGGGCTCCCCGCTGGGGACAAGCCGGGCTGCGCCCCGCGGGGACCCGCGCCCGCTCCGCTCCGCGCCGCGAGGGACGCCCGGCCCCGCCGCGGCGGCAGCCGGCAGAGCCGGGGCCGCTCCCGGTCCCCGCAGCGGGCACAGCCCGCCGCCGCCGCCCCGCAAAGTTTCCGCCCGCCGCCAGCGCACGCCGGGCGGCGGCCCCGGCCCTCGCTCCCCGGGGCGGCGGCAGGGGCGGACAGCGGCCCCGCAGCCCCGGCCCGGCCCCTCACCTGCCCCGGCGGCGGCCGCACACGCCCAGAGGAGCAGGAGCAGACCCATCGGCGCGGCGCGGCGCGGGCGGCGGCGCCCGCCTCCCTCCCGGCAGCTGCTGCGGAGCCGCGCCGAGCCCAGCGGAGCCGAGCGCAGCCTCCGACGCGCGGAGCGGCTCCGGCAGGCGGCGGCGGCTCCGCCCGCTGCCCAGGCGCGGCCCCGACGCCCCCGCAGCGGGGGCTCCCCGCCCGCCCCCCGCCGTGACGCGCGGCCCCCCCGGGCCTCGCCAGCGCCGCCGCCCGGCCGCGGCCACGCCGCGGAGCGTGGAGCGGCCCCCGGCGCAGGGGGAGCCCCACGGCCGGCCCCGCTCCCCGCTCGCTCAACCGTTGGGGCGGGGGGCGGAGGCCGGCGGAGCGGACCCGGCCCTTCTCCCCCGAAAGACGAATTCCCCGCGGACGAGAGGTCCCCGCTGCAGTGCGGTGCGGGCGGCACGTCCCGCGGCCCCGGGTGGGTGCGCGGTGCGGCCACGCAGCTCTGCCGGGGGCTGCGTGAGCGCGGGCCGGCGGCGCGCACTTTCGCCACCGCCTCCTCGCTCTCGGCACACAAACAGCGAGAATCAACCCTGATTAACTTCGTAATGATTTATGCCTGGTGCGAATAAACACAAAGAAGTTCTGAGATGTACTACGGAAATCTGTACCGTTCCTCGGGCTTCTTGCACGTCCTAGCTCGACTCACTTCACTGCTCTCTCTTGCATGCCTCTGAAGTGTAAAAGGGAGGTAAAGGATTTAAAGGTACTTGCGAGTCATCTGACAATCTGCTCTGATGGCTGCTTTAAAAACCTGTCTTCAAATATTTCTTCCCTCCAGCCTTTAATTGGCTCGACCCTTGGCAAGAAACAGACCACCCCATGCATCGATTATATGCAGTGACTCTCCCCCGCAGAACACCTGATTTAAACTTGAAGTGGAGATTACAGGCCCCAGATCAAGTCCCCACCGCACTGAACAGGAGCAGAGTGAGATTTCCAGCCGATCTAGCTTTGCTACCCTTCACATCAAGCCATTTCAGCTGTAAAGCCAGAGGATCCTCCTCTCTGCTGCCTCCCCTCACCACGTTGTGGTTTGGTTCTGCACCACGCAAATTCCAGCCATCTTAAATATAAAATAAGAAGCTGTACGTTTGGATAAAGTGAGGATGGCACCAAGAAAATCATGTCCGTCTTAGGGGGCAGTTGCATTCGCACACCTTTACATTAACAAGAGCAGAGAGTATAACTTGGTTGCCTAATTACTTAATCAGTAAGATCTCTGAAAACAGCGGTTCCCGGCTGCGAGCAAGGCAACGCAATGCGCTGCGGGAAATCTCTGGGGTGGTCATTCCAAAAGCATCTCAGTACTTCACCCCCAGTGTATCAAAAGAGCTTTTACTCAAATATAACTTTGTATCTTCTTACTTTTGTTTAGGGTGCCGTGTCATTAGCACCACTCTGACCCACGGGGCGTGGGGAAAAGTATATACGTGGCATACGAGTATATGTGTGTATATATAGATATACATCCATAGCAACAAGAAAAAGAGGCAACGGTACACCAGCAGGTGAACACGCACCCTTCTACCCCATCCTGATAAAATCATTTTTCTGCATAGTATTTACTCTCTGATTTGAGAGGAGATTTCTTTCTGTGAAATAGGTCTATACATCCAATTCATGTTAGCTTAGCTATGTCTGTGCTTAACTGGTAGTAAAATCAATTTTAGCTACACACAAAATTGAGTCTAATTCAACTCAAGTTTTCCGTTTTCCAGTTGGCGCAGAGTCTTTAGTGGGTATACAATTTAAACTGGTCATAGATGGATTGTTAAACAGACCTGGTATTAGCTTAACCTAAATCTGGATTAAACACTATTTAAAAAAATTACTGTGGGTACATCCAAAAATTTGCACCGAGTTATCGGCTTTAAAGCACAGCTTCAAACACATCCTGAACAATCTCATGGGTAAAGACTGCCCAAATCATTCCTGACTTGTTCTTCTGTTGTCCAGAAACACCCAAAGAGCCCACAGGTACTGCACAAAGTAACACAAGCAACTTGGTAGGAAGCGCTCTGAACAGAGCTGGTCCCACAAACGTGGTGGGTCCTCCTATAATCCAGCTCAGTGCCCAAATGATCGCACACTGGGAGAGCATTAGTAATCTTACAAGCATTTTCAACTGTTCGTATGAGAAAAGGATAGAACAAATGGATGGACAAAAAAAAACCCAACAAAAAAAATCACATTCTCCCAGCCAACACTATTCTTACACCTCCTCTAATGGTAACAAATCAGCTTCCTTTATCACTGAAAAATCTGATATTCTGATATGATCTTGTTGGAAGTATAAATAGCTGAAAGGCATGACATTCAGAGAAGAATTAAAACTGTGTTCCTGAACATTCTTAGCAATTAAAAAAAAAAAATTAAATCTGATGGCACTTTTGCAAGAGTAAAGCGTTAGTCCTGGCAAGCTAGCTGGATTTCAGCTCAGATAAGATTCCTGTGAAAGATTGTTCTTGCACTCTCAGTCGGATGTTGAATGCTTCTTGATTTTGACCTAAATTATTGTGATATTTTTAACTGTGTGGTGTTAAACTGTTAGTCCTGTCAGCCACAAAGCTTGTGGCATTTTGTAGTTTGATGAAGTATTTTTGACTAGGCCCAGTTATCTCTCAGAGCAGTTGTAAGGTTTTTGCATTCTTTGGATAAAAAGCAATTAAAAGTGCTAAGTATTACTTTAAGCATAGCTCAATGTGTGGACTCAGTTGCCGGCTGAACTGCAAACGCTGGAAAACAACAGTGCTTCTACCTGAGGACAAAAAAAAAAAGCCACCTTGTAGCTGATGGGATAGAAAATGTCCTCGATTCACAAATAAGGCTTGCATCCCTGGAAAGCCTGGCTCCAAAGGGATACTTGCAATCCATGTGGACAAAGTTCCCTCTGCAGCCAGTAGAGGACAAGAATTAATAACAGCACTTACACCTAAATCCTGAGAAAAAGAGTAGATGTGAAGGGAGGGGGGGAATACTGTATGCCATACCTGTCCTACCAACTGATATATAGTTGTAAATGACTATGTAATATCAGCCCAATAGGCTGAAAGGATCCACGTTAAGGTTTACAGTTAAATAAATAACTAACAAATGCACCAGAATGAGGCCTTACAAAGAGAAGTCATTTGTCTACTTTCTGTACTCAGTCATGGAGCAATACCTACTGCTTTTTTCTAATTCCCAAACACATGGTTAGCTAACGTTTGAAGACTGCAAAGTCTAAATTAAATTTTACAACTGATTAATCTATTAGGTTGGTATAAGATGTGCCCTTCGGTCTACACCCTGACCGTAGGAATTTCAGTACCTGAAAGAGTAAAATGATTTCAAACTAAACACATCTGCTAGTTCTGCGATAGAAGATGTGCCTATCTTCCAGTCATTTGAGTAGCATACATTGGTTTAAAGCATGGCCTGGGCGAATCCATACAACCAAGTTAAAAGGACATGGATTTTTATCTGTTCCCATGAGTTTAAAGATTTAAAGCAGTAGTGCCTAATGGTGACAGCAAAGGACTGTCTCTTACTCCAAAATCAATGTGTTCTGTCATTGCCTTACATTGGTTGACTCTGGAGATTTGACAAATTCCACGTGCCTCAGTTTTTCCTCCTGAAAAGGGGACTAATGACACTTACCTGCCTCTCAGGACCCTTACGATGCTCGCTGGTAACTTCAGACTTCTCCAAGATGAAATCTGCCTTATACGTGCAAAGAATTACTGTAGTCTTCCATCATTAGGTCCTGCCATCTCCTTCATCTGCACATACACATCTCAGAGAAATGCAAGCTTACAGGCAGAACAAAGCACTTTTGGGGGGGAACTGATTACCAGAACTGCTGAAACAGTCCTGCCACATAGCTATTGAGCTGTCTTCAGGATTAGGCCCTTGCCTGGAATCGCTGTCACACTCTTGGCACCACACTAGTATCTCTTGTGTTACTACATTTGATGCCACAGTGTGATCAGACATCGTACTTCAGCTATGGAATTTGGGGAAAGCTTGTCAAAAGCTCTTGTCTGCCAACAGTGAAACAGGTTGGATCAGGACCGTTTCCATGGCGGGCTGCTGGGAAGGGAAGGACCTCCTTACCACACCGGTATTGTGCCACACTCGCTGCTTTGCATTGCCCTTACCACACCGCAGGAATTCAGCTTTAAACAAAAGGTACGCTAACATCAGAACGGTGTCCTTACACTTTCCTTCTTCACTTGCTCTTCTCTTTCATCTGTCATTTGCGTCTCCAGCTGATTTGAACCTCTAGTGTTTTTAACAGTTCAACAACCTTTGGGATGATTGAATTGATAGGATAAGAAGGATTTAAGCAAATCCAGTTGGTACTCTGATAAGCAATCAATTACTCCACAAGCTACAGAGCCCTCAAATAGTTAAGAATCCAACCATTTAATTGATACTTGTTTCTGCAGCTGTGCAATATCTCCATTTCTCAAGAGGGCTGTTGCCAGTTGCTGCTCAAGGTTTCTAACAATCAAATGGATCAATTCTGCAGATACCTTAAGGCTGTGTGTTAAGTAAGAACGACGTTTGTGGTGTGTGTTGGGTGGGGAAAGAGGTGGTGGAAAAAGAGACGTCATTCACCAGAAAAATGTCAACGTATTTTCCGTTTTAAACACTGGACATTTATTTAGAGTCTTTAGAGCCCATACATTATTGAATAATTTTAATTTATCACATCCAAATATAATAGGCAAATATATAATACAATAAATTGCATTTGTACACATAAATACAAAATTTGAGGTAGGGCCTCAAGAATAATGATTTCTTAAATTAATAACATACAGCATTATAATATGCACTACATGAGATATATATGATGCATCCTTTATAACACAATATATCTTCTCCATGTATAGCTAATGAAAAAATTATAATGACCTGGTTAGGGTACAAATCTTTATCCATAGGCAGCAGTACCCCATAGAATGCCTGTAAATATATATATATATATTTATATATGACATTACGCAAGTAATTAAGATTTAACCCATCAGCGATGGGTCCGTAATAAAGTGCCATAGGACACAGGGCGCAAATTCTCAGCTGGAGTAAATTGTCACAGCTCCAAACAAAGCTGTGACAATTTATACCAGCTAAGCATCTACCTTACAAGGTAATAATACATAATATAAATGACAGATAACAACGTGTTTTAGTCGATCAATAATTTTCCTAACAATGGAAGATAGCTATAAGGCAAATGGTTACCTGAAGATGTATTTAAACGTTATGGGCAAATAATCATATTGCAAGCAATAAGGTCCAGCCCGGTTCTCACATTATGCTAAACCCATCAGGAAAACCTTCTCCCTTCGGCGACAGGCTGCCTGAGGGTGACAAAGGCAGAAACCCCAAATACCCCTCCCTTCCCCCCTCGAGTCATCAACCTGAGTCCCTCGGGAAGGTCAAGCTCTGACCATTTTACAGATCTCTTATGTGCACACCATTTAACTACAAACGAAGAAACGAGTGTCTCTTACAACAGCGTTACTAGCAAAACGGAGACGCTTTCTGGGATGGCACTTGCCGAAGCTCTGCAGCCTGCAACCCACAATCCCTACAAGTCTGTCTTTGATTGCAAGAAGAAGTGGAGCTGCAGAATAAGAAACCAATAGGAAGCCGATGTCTGCCATAAATAAGCAAGTGCTTTAACACAGGCAACAAGAAATCATATTATCCATACAACTGTACATATATTCAAAAAGACCAAAGGTATTTTAAATAAATCAGGCATTGGAATTTCATGGGAAGAGACAGCTACACAGTGTATCGGAAGCAATGATCTTCAGTGCTGAGGCACATCTAATGCGCTTAGTGGAGCAGAACCTAATCAAAAGACTACTTTGACCCAATTGAAACATCATATTAGGACAATCCAAGTCTTTCTCAATTAAAGGTCATTTTGTTAAACCCATCTTTTGGAAACAAAGTGCTGCCATGTCTAGCTGAAACACAGGTTTTGAACATTGCATATTAAAAACACCAGGAAGACCCCAAAGAATTTGAAGATGGCAAGCATTTGCATTAGGTATAATCTTTAATGCATAAAATAATGCATCTCAGCTCATCCAGAAATTCAATTTCATTTCAAAGAAAAAATATGCAACATAAGTAATTTCACCTAATTTGAACATTTTTTACTCACAAGTTAGATAGATCTGCAAGTACGTATATCACATTTTTACTAATATGGCTTTTTCCCCTCCTTTTTTTTTTTTTTTTTTTTAAGATCTTTACTGGTATTTAATTAGTTACTAAATTTATTTTTAGAAAATTATCAAAGTACATGCAAACTTTTCCTAGAACATGGTAAATGAAGTGCATTCCCAAACTTCAAGGTTACTTCTCATTTAAAGAAGACACTGCTGGTTAATTTAATCTCAACATTCAGATTTGGCCAGTAAAATACTTTAAAAAAAGTCTAATGTGAAAAAAAAAAAAAACTGCTTTTAACATACAGTGAAAACTTCACATCTTCTGTGATTTTTGTGTGCATTTCTCCCCCCTGTCCAAATGTTTTGCAAGCCTAGTAATGGAGGTCAAAGCTGAAGACAAATATCAGCTAGAACAAAATCACTATCATCTGTTTTTCAGAGTTTCAAAGTCAAGCCTAATCCTGTGCTAATGACTTAGCAGGCACAGGAACAACATCTAAATTAAAAGCAAGCAAATTAATTACATAAATCATGGAAAGCAATTCAATTTTTCATATGCATTCTGGTTTGGTAATCCAAGCCAAAGGAAAGATATCGTAACCTCGCAGTATTCCTTCAAATGATATCTTTTTTATGCTTAAGGTAGACAGTAACTGACATCCTTAAACTGAGGTAATTTTATTGCAATTACTTAATCCCAGTTCCAATGCATGTCCTGAGACAAGTTAGTAAGTGAAAGGATTCAGAACTGTTAAGCGATTTGAGTGCGTTTTCTTTTTTTAAAAGAGGAACAAACCTATGGATATTTATTTTTGTTTTAATCACAGTAGTAGTGAAGAGAAACTGGCCTGGACTCCAAAAATCAAACCCAGATGCTAGGTAATATTGGTAAAGAGAGGCCTAAAGCTATTTATTCTGACAAAAATACCTAATGCCCACTAGAGGTGCTGGCTTAGGTTCCTTTCTTCACCCAGAGAAGGCCCCTCAGCCCCACGTAGACGTGGGGGGGCAAATTTCCAGCTCGTCTTTATGGTCCTTCATTACATCCAACAGAGCGTGGCTTCTCAAACCTGCCTCTGCCAGGAAAATAAAAGCCAGAAGTAAGAATAGCAAGCCCCTTATTGAAATAGCGGGCGAAGCTGAAACAAGGGGGCACAGCTTTAAGGCAGAGAAGCTCACACAAGGGTCCCATCTTGCTGCCGTGCGAGACGGGGACCGACAGAGCCCGTGGAGTGGGGATTCAGGGGCCAGCACAACATGTTGCAAAATCTGCCCTCGCTTCGCTCAGTGAAAACCCCTGATGGCGCTTCGCTTGTCCTGCATGAGGATTAAAGGTCTCCAGCAGTGCCTAGAACTGGCAACACTAATTGCCCCGTGAAAGAGGAAGTTCAGCAAAATGATTAATATATTTAATATACATATATATATACACACACACAGAGAGAAAATAAGTTAACGCATTGTGGAAGTGTTACATTAAGGTTTAGGTTTTGTTTTGTTTTCTTCAACGGGATGAAACAACATGTCTACTGATCTACGGACACACTAACTGAAGATTTACCTGAGACCCTGTAATATGAAGACAGACGGACAAAAACGGGGTACAAACAGCCCCCTGAAAGGAAAGAACGTTTACTGGCTACTACAGTAGTGTGTGTGGGGAGGGAAAAAACAGGCTAAACTACTCTAAGCTCACCATCTCTACACTGATTGATAAGATATTTATAGGGACATAAAACATCACTAGTACACACTACATGAACACTGATCACTGTTAAAAAATATCATATATGTATGTATAGGATATAACAAGATAGTAAAGGTTACGGTTTTGCCAATTATTGAAGATATATTTTTCTCCCTCATTCTAGTGCATTTACAATAAATTGGGTTAATTTTCTATTCAGGTAAATAATGTACTCTTAAAAAGCTCTATTTTTACTCTGCCCAATAGGTAACAAAACTATTTAAGTCTAACATTCATATCACCACTTATATCTGATTTCTAAAATGTAATGATTTAGAATGTCCTATTGCTATGCAATGTTATAACGGCCATCTACTAAATTGTCCTCTCCCCCCAACCCTCACATTTTGTACATCTAATATTGCATCCGTGTGGATGACTCCAGCGGTTAATTGTTGGGGTTTTTTGGTTTTTATTTAATGAAAATATTTTAAATGCAAAAAAAAACCCCTATGTACATTTCAGAGAGAATACTGCGTTGAAGAATTGACGTGCTATATATATAATATATAGACAAGTGGGGTTCTGCTATTTCCCCATTGGTTGAAAGAGAAGAATACATCTAAAGGTTATATAAAGATGTTTATAAGACAATGAACTGGGAGTCACAAAGTTGAACAGCACATCTAACTTCTAACAACTGTTGTCTGGTGGTAACTAGACTACACTTACCACTGTAAGAATACAAAGTTAGGCACAAATTATATGATGGCTTCTTGAGGAGATACTGTAAACAAAAGCAGAGAAACATGGAAAACTACGTTCAGAGTATTGGAGCAAAGTGAGTAAAACCACAGTTGCACTTAGTGTGGAGCAAGGTTTCAGACGCTTTGTATAACTGAGGCATTTTTAATTGAAATGACAGATACCAAATTATCAAAAGAAACCTATGACAGTACTTCAAAGAGTGATGCCCATACACCTCAGTCCGCCACCATTTCCAAACTACTTCTAGACTCAAATGCAGTTTAGTCCCAATCTCAACTGATTAGTTAGTCCCAATCTCAAATGATTAGTTCTTTAAATTTTGCTTTCATTTTTCTACTTGGAAAGATCAAATGGATTATTGTGTTTCTGTTCTGATGCCACACGTTGCCTCCTGGTGTGCTGTTTAAAGGGTCTCCGCTTGTTTAAATAACAAGTCCTCAAAGTTAGCATAAATCATAAAAGAAGTGCACAGACACAACGGGTCAAGGTCTGCTGTCAGTGTAGACAAAGCGATGCCGCTGACTGCGAGAGCCTTATGCTGGATTTATACCAGGACTTCAGGAGATCCCCTTCTTGCTCGCTTCCATCCCACCTGAGGGCTGAACTTCCCTTTGATTACACTGGTAACAAACTCCTAGTGCCATCACAGCTACCTCTTACAAGGATGCTTCTGTGAAATGGGTCAAATTCTGCACGTCATTTCCTTAAAAGATTTTTCCATTGTGTTTTGTTTATTCCTGCATAACCTGACAAAACCTGGTATGTCACCCATTGTGCAACACACTTTTGCTATTTCACCGGGTACAGAACACGTCATGGGCATCACCTACACCTGGAAGTGGTCTAGCTAGGTCTTCCCTATGGCATGCAACAGTAAGTCCTACTTTCCTAAGCAACCACTTTCAGGCACTGCGAAAAAGAAAAGAAGAAACGATGGGGAAACAAAATGGAAAAAAAGATCAGAAAAGGCTGACAATGTTATTTCCACCCACGTAATAATTATTAGCATTGGGTCCCCAGTTCTATATCCTTCACTGGCAGTTTAAGTCCCAGGGAAGAGGTTCCCAGCGGATCAATCATATTCATGTAACGTTCACCACGGTGCTTGGCCAAAAACGGACCCCAGTCAGGCTGCGGAGAGCACACCAACTTGAGTCGCTGCAAAGTGGGGGAGAGAAAAGAGAGTCTCATTTGAGGTTACGGAGCAGAATTACAATGAAGAAGAAATGAGAATAGGCTCGTTTGAGATTATTGATGATGGCCCTGCAATGCTCCACTGCTCAGTGTTTGTTTTGCACAAAGTTTGCAAGATTAATAGAGGATAAAGTGCCCAGATTTTAATTAGACATTCTCCCCCGCACCATACGAGGGGAGCTCAGAACCACTGCTACAGATTGCGAGGCTCACTTGCTGAAGGACGTGTGCACAATTACTTAGCCCAATGGTCTAAGCAGTGGGTAACTGCATTAAAATAATTGGATTTCTGTTTAGCATATTTCCCAAAAGTATACAAATGACCAAAAAGAAGTACATTGCTATGAATGAACAAAGATTTTAATTTTGAGATGACAAAATGTTTCATTTCTATCTGCAGGAAAAAAGAAAGAGGAGAATGTTAACCTGGCAGACAACAAAGATCTTCTAATCTGTCTGCTGATTTCTTTATTGAATATATAATTCGATTGGCGCATTTACAGATAAAAAGGAAAGAAAACATATTTCTGATGACTTAAGAGGGAACAATTATATGTTTATTACCTAATAAAGTGAATCAGACCTCTATATCAGTTATTTTAATCTTTGCTTAATTACCAGCTTGCAACTCTTACCTCCCAAATCAACCATAATAATTTTATGCAGCAGACTTGGTATTCAGGAAATACCAGGCTACGGCTGAAATAGCTTCAGCAAAAGCCCCTTCAAAACAGATCCAACTTTTTGGTGTTTCTTTGGGTGCACTACTAGAGGGACAGTAAGGAGAGCACCCTATTTTTGCAGCAATATGTATGGCAGTACTACACATGTAAGTGAGAAGATTTGAAGCAGAACAATTTGTCTCAGTGAGAGAAACTCATGAGACGGTGAACAAGTCAGTCTAATTTCACATTAGCTCATTTCCAGTAGTAGCAGTTGTCTCCTGACCTGTGCACTCCAACGTACACTACACAAGGGCTGAATGGCCCTTTAGACAAGTGGCCTTGTTGTCTAGTGCCAACCATGTACTTGGATGCTCTCCCTAGGGTGTCCCACCACTTAATATTCAACTCCTTTGCTCCATGTGAAGCAGAAAAGCATGGTCTTTTCCCTGAGGCATGTGTAGCGTGACATATTGAGAGACCAAAAGATTATTCTATTTTAGTACATTTTCTCTCCTTTTCATTTTTGAGGCGTATAACAGCCCCGATGGGTTTTGCAGGAGAGCTGAAAAGGGGGGGCGAGTGTCTGTTCCTTATCCCGAGGAGAGGACAGAACTGAGAAAGCCTCAAAGGCCAAAAATAAGACCATTGAACTTCTTCAGATGACAAGGTGAAGGCAACGAAGGGATGAAATGCTGACATGAGAAAGACATTGCTGTACCGCACCCTGCAAGGAACTGAGGAGCCAGCGGGATGGGAACAGCCGGGGAGCGGCGGTGGTGGCAGCTGGGGTGGCAGGCAGGGCCAGGGCACAGAGACAGGGAGCAGAAGGGGACTGCCACGTTTCTGGAGCGGTGGGGGGAAGCGGCAGGAATCTGACTTGCAAAATAAACAAAAGCAGCATAAAAATAAAGTGCCAGAGAGACCAGAGAGTATCAGCTTAGTCAAGAAAAATGAAGAGATGAAGAAGGGGGAGAAAAGGAAGATTGTCAGCTAAGCATTATAAGAGTAGTTGGAGCTGTTGAGCACGAGGCCTTTTCATACATCTTATTCCTGAACTTCATCAAGCGGCACAACCTCCTGGAGCGCATCCCGGATGATTCGGGTCCCCGACCATCTCGCACTCTGCAAACAGGCAACTCCTGATTGACGTCTCCTAGCACTGACTGCCGGGCTCCCTGCGACACGACGCACACCAGCAGTTGATGCTTCCTACATCTACGCACCGCCTTTGCAAAAAGGCCAACAAAGCTAGGAGAACAACTTTCCCTCAGTAACACCATACCGGGGCTCATGAAATTTGTAACGCCTTCTAGTTCTCATAAAAGCAATCGCTTAACAATTTAGGAGCATTTTTTTTGAGGAACAGGGAATAGAAGGTCTGCATTTTAAATCAACTGAGCATCTCTTTGCAGCACAATAACTAGCTTACCAGAAAGTAATCTTAGCACTATTAGACATTCAATATCACAAAAATCGATGTAAAATAAAACAGTCTCCTGTGACCATATTTTTAAGCAGCATAAAAGACAGAAGAATTACCTCAATAAATTTGCCTGGGGCTAGATGCATTTTTATCACAAACATAACTGGGATCCAGATAACCGAGCAGGCCAGCATCAGCCATCCAAGCACCATGGACCAGCCTGGATAGTGGTAAGCGCCGTAAGTCATTGGTTCCCATTGGTAAAAACTGAAGCAAAGAATAAACTGGAAACAAGGAAGGAAAACAAATATGTTTGAATAAGCAAAACAAGCCTGCTATGCAAAAAACGGTAGGTATCCACAGACGAAGTTGGTATACATGGAATACAGATAAAAGTACATACACCTCAGGCAGGGCGCTCCCACAAGCTGTAATAAACAGGTCAGAGTCTGAATCTAATGAGTTTCATGGAAATCTTGCAAAATCCCACAAAAATCACTGTATTTATGCCAGAAGGATTGAAATTAGAATCTTGCCCTTAGAGTAACATGCTTTATTACATGGTCTATTGGCAGTTTTGCCTAATGTGATTATGCTAAGTTACTCCATTTCACTTACTGTATGAATAGCAATACATCTGCTTACATTTGCGCATAATTCAGTAACTTTTGGGAAATGCCTGTGCTCGCAATAATTGCACACGGAAGATTTATAGCAGTATGACTAGGTGAAGACACATATAAAAATGATCAATTTTATTTCCCGAGATGTGGAGTAATTGAAAGCCTAATATTAGAATATCCAAATGTATCAAATATTAGCTTTACAGAGGGCAATAATAGAAAGGAATGTATTGCTTGGTTTTGCTTTGTCTGTTTCCATTGCATAAAAATTGAATTACGACTGATCTCTGTCAATTTGTTTCTCACTGTAAGTTCACTAAATATTACATTTGGAGGGAACAACAGAACATGCGCGTTTGAACTGACCTCGTTTGCTTTCCAAATTTGCTTTCCTTAAGAGACAACATAATTTCCTGTTCCCTGGTTGTGATTACTGGCAGTAGCTAAGAGTGCAAGTCTGATCAGTAAAAGAACCGAGCAATTTGCAGAAGAGCCTTACGGTTCCCTTCAGAAGTGTAATAATGGGTCTAAGGCAGCATCTTGAAAACAGCCATTGGAAGAAGAAAAGAGAGATTAAAAAAAACACGTGCACATGCCTTCATTTTTAACAAGGCCCTCAAGAGAAAACATACATTGCCATTGGTGTTATCCTGATCCTATAGATTAAACCGGGCTGTGTCTTCAAACTTTTGAAAATGGATTTACAAACTATGCCTATACATTGTCACAATCAGACAACAGTTGCCACCGGATAGGTAAGATAGATCTACCTGGTTTTCATGCACAGCAATAATATACTTCAGTGAAGACAATTGGTAAAGAAAATCTATGCGGGAAGGTAGAATATCTTCATTATGCCTGCTGGAGAAATTGTTCTCATTGTAGAAAATTTCTTTCCCTCGCAACTCAGGATTTTTTTGAGCTCACCAAAACTCACTAGTCCCTTCACACATGCATTCCCATCTGCAAAAACTAAACCTTTCCACTTTTCAGGAAAAAAAAATTACCTCATTCCTGAATTAACAATGCCGAAAAGAAGTTAGTTACTTTATCCAGAGCGGTTTTTTTCCCCCCAGAAATAAAAAGATTTACCGATGTTGATGCTGCACTAAAGAACAGCCTGAATAGGAACGTCCCAGCACATAAGCCGAAATAGAACTTCTCTGAAAGAAGTGACTGCCAAGGACGATAGAGTCACCATTTTGCTTCTTCACCCTCCCCCCAGCTGACACCATGCTTACTGTTTCAAAAAGTGCATCTTATCAGAAATTCTAGTAACTTTTCTTATCTTGTACCTAAAAACCTATGACCACTTGTAGGAACTATTTAGCACTGCTGTGAAATGATGAGTTTTTAAACCCCTACTGATAATCTCGCTGCGCCTGTGGTCCAGGCCTGAGGAATTTCAGGCCAAAGTGTGTTCTCTCGAATGTAAAATACCGGTGAAAGAAGGCTCGTTGTTTTACATTGACTTATCAGGCTGAAGGCTTTTGAAATGGCCAAAAGAATTCTTTCATTCTTGTGCCAAAACACGATATGCAATTAAAGACTGTATCTGTACGGAGGTTAAAATGTAAAGGAAACATTGCGTGCGAGAGCTAGATCGTAAATGCAGATATAGTTATTCTGCTTTGACTCTTGGACTTGAAAAAACACGCGTAGCAACGGTAAAATTGAGAGCGTGCCATCTTTCAGACTGAACAGAGATCTACGTTTGCAGTGAAGAATCATTCCATGCTTTGGGGTGGAAATTAAAATAAAAGAAAATGAGAAAGACAGAATCCCAGAATCACAGAATCGTATAGGTTGGAAAAGACCTTTAAGATCATCGAGTCCAACCGTAAACCTAACCCTACCAAGCCCACCACTACACCATGTCCCTAAGCACCTCAGCCAAACGTCCTTTAAATACCTCCAGGGATGGTGCCTCAACCACTTCCCTGGGCAGCCTGGCCCAATGCTTGATAACCCTTTCAGTGAAGTAAAATTTCCTAATATCCAGTCTAAACCTCCCCTGGTGCAACTGGAATCCATTTCCTCTTGTCCTATCGACCCCACAGAAATAAGAAGTAAGAAATAAGAAATAAAAAGAAATAAATAAGAAATAAAAGGACCCCACAGAAATAAGCAAAACACGGCCGCCTTCTGCATTTTAAACCCTTTTGGTCTGTTTTGCGTGCCTCGGGGGCAGGCGAGGCCGCTCCCAGCCCCGCCAGCCCCGGGCCCCCCCGCTCGTCCCCGCCGCGCCGGGGCCGCGCCGCCAGCCGCGGTCGCACAGCGCCACCTGCCGGTGCGGGCGGGGAAGCGCGGGGAGCCTCTGCGGGCTCCGGCCGGCCGGGCTCGCCCGGAGGCCAAGTGGCGAGCGATCGTGCCTCGCCACTTGCTCACTCAACATTCTGCTTCAGGCCAGTGCCTAAAGGGTTTGGAAAGAACAGGGTTTGCCCCCTTTTTTTTTTTTTCCTTTTCTTTTTTCTTAGAGAAACTGAAGGGATTTATATTTGTTACCGAGAGCAGAACTATTTCGACCTTTGCAAAAATATCTCCATCTTGGCAGCTAAAACTTTGTCGCTCAAATTTCCACGTAAGCCTTTCCAAAGCATGTCTCTCAGATCCGTTTATGACTCAGTCAAATGCTTTTTGCCCAGCTCAACCTGAGAGCAGGCAGGAGGATCATGTCATTTCCTCTCCCTATACACACATACGTACGAATTACACATACACATACGTATACGATAATCAAAAATGCCGCTGTGCAATGGTATGCCATACCAGCACTTTGCGCAGACAGGGAAAGGCTACCGTAGCAGCACGTGGAGACTCACCGTCCCTCTCGACCAAAAATACCATCACTTACGCTCCGTTTCGTCTGCGACGCACACATGCAAGAACACGTGCGCACGCGTGTGCGCGTGTCTAGGTATCTGCATCCGAGATGTGATTACTACCGTTCAGAAACGTCATGAATGATGAAGAAACAACAACAAAACTCTTCGGAGAAGACATGAAAAAAATCTTGGCTTACTGTTAAAATAGTTGGGGTCACAAATGCCCAACAGACTCTCCAGAATTTACTTGGCTGGAATCCAATCATCATTTCTATATCTTCACAAAATCTTTGCAATCCTGTAAATAGCAAACGTAAATGCAATTAGGTGTGAAAGAAACCAGCTGCAATTTGCAACATAGCTCTTGTGACCTCCCTTGTGTCTAATTACAAAAACAAACTCTGACTTGGTTGCAAACTTCAAAGGAGGATCTAGCCACACAGTAAAAAAAGGAGACTGTTATGGTGGGAATCATTCTAATAAAATATTTCCTTCCTAAGAAATAAAACAAAATTGAGCTTTTACGTAGAGATTAAGCGTTCAGTATGTTTCGGGTTAAAGCATTCATAGTATGCACTGGTTAGCTGCAATTGTGTGTACACTTGTTATATTTCATTGATAAAGGTGACCCTTATTAATATCTGTAGATCTGTTTCAGCATAGACGATATCTGAGCTTCTCTATACCTACTACGTGACTGGGGTACAACTGTATCACTTAGCATTGGAACTGATAACGTCCTGTTATTTTTCAACTGACATGTAAGCAATATTTAGAATTATTAGAGAGCGCCTGTAAATATTTTAAATTATAATCAATGTTGTTTGAACAAACAGATCGACTGACATGTTAATTCTTCAGCTTATTGTATTGATTGCATCTATAAAGTTACTTGAGTTAATAAAACACGCAAAATGGTATTTTGGCCATCTCTGCAGCGATCTCCCTGGCCATGCGACTGGAAAAGGTGTGCAGCTGCTATTGCCCATCTGATAAAAGCCAGTCTGCTTTCCAGCCTCGGTCTGCAGAGCTGTTGAGGTAAATGGCCCCTACTCAGTACAGCTATTAGTAATTTATCCAAAAGTAATAAAAACAAAATTGAAATTTATTCCAGCTTTTCTAATGATGAGAAGGAGAGGGAGGTCTGGGGTCCAAGGGCTCAAACACTTCAAATTTGGGCCAATTTTGTCTAATAAAGCAGGTGATCGTCTCTGTCATTTAAATTTTACAAAGCGTTATGCTACAGCACTTAGTCTAACTTTTATGATGTGAGGACAGGGATGGAGCTTAAATATTGGAGAGAAGTCATTGAGTAAGGGAAGAAATACTTGGAACAAAAGTAATAAACTGCTTTATGTTCTTATTGCCCTTATAGCCTGCCACTGCAGCTACTGACTATAAGAAGGGATAATCCCCCAGGCTTGATCCACCTAATTTTGAAGCCTTTCTGTTGATATCAAGGAGAAATAAATCTATCCACCTGACTGTTCCAAGAATTAAGAAGGCAAAAAATAGCAATGGTTCATTATTCGGTGTCTTCTGGTGCACCTCTAAGAAAGCAGCAGGCTACGTAGTGCTAGGGCAGCCCTAAAGGCCCAGCTCAGACGGTGAGCACAGAGTAAGCCAGGTCAGGCAGATAGCATGTCAGAGAAAAGCTAAAAAACCTCTGTTACGATAAGAAATAGAGAAGAAAAATCCAGAAATTAAACAAGAAGGTGGTATTGCAAGAACTGTATTTCGGGGAAGGGAAAAGTACAACCTGCAGCGGATGTAAGCTTAGAAAACTAACCCAAGGTGACCCAGATGTCACATTTCTTTCTGTAACTGTAATTTCTCTCCCTCTTTTTCTCTTTTCCACTGACTACAGCAAATGCTGTTCTTCAGAAAGCCTCTCCTCTGTAAAATACATGTAATTTTTACAACCCATGGAATCACCGTACTTCAGCACCCATCTGACTCAACATGCGCTTCTCCATTTTGTAATAGAGCTTTGTACGCCTGGACCGACCGTAACCCCCAGGGTCACTGTCTTATGGACCTGAAAGGAGATCTTTGCCGCAGCTGAAGCTTTGCCCCTATGTTTTATTTACCTGCTTATTACAGTTCAGTGTACCATCTGCAGCAAGCTACTTGGGGGATGCTCACACAGCAGTCATCCCTGCAGCGTGCTGCGGTGGGAACAAAACTAGTTTTAAACTAGTTGAAGCAGCACAAGGTGTGGGCCGAAGGGTCTTTCCACAAAGTTTAAAGCTCATCCGAGCGTCTCTGCTTCAGCCGCGCTTGCTGCTGCAAAGGAGTAATACCTAACTGGATAGTTACCGGGGCTTAGGCCTCCAAAATTCATGCAAGCTTCATGCAAATCTCACAGATTTGTTTGAAACTCCAATAAAAAACAAAAATAGTTCCTTCTTGGAATCATCAGTAGATATGCACAGCTTCAGGCAGTTTTAAGTATCAGCAGCTCAGGAGTCAAATGCATGTAAACAGATACAGGGATTACACAGCACTCATCTCTTTCCCGGTGAAAGACTGAAAATAGGTTCGTCAAGTTCCACAGAAAAATGCAGAGGATGCTTTAGTTAACAGAAAGCCGACTAAATCTCAGCATATCTGGTCTCTCTCTCAGATCAGTCAGGCCTGCTGAATAACTTTGGGAAATAAACAATACATGATATTCCATATCTCAGTTTCCACTCTCTAAAGTGGGATGATGTATTCATAAGTGCTGCAGATATAAAATCCATTAAAAAGGAGAATGCAAACCGAGACAGACATCTACTTCAATATTCTGCTACAGGTAAAATGTTCCAAATTACTAACACTTTCTACAAATACACTGCAGCAGTTACCACTCGCTCTGACGATGAATCTTCCCAACAACAGACTGTCAAAAAACAGGTCTAGAAGGAGCACGAGTAAAGTTAAAGTCATACATTTTCAGCTTCCAACAGTGTTTCACTCAAGCGCAAGGATCTTTGTATTTAGCTTTGCGTTACAAAATGCAACAGTGGGAATTATGCTGATGATTAAATTAATACCCGCAGCTCTAAGCTGTTCTTTACCAATCATGCATCATAACCTAAACAACTGGAGAATAAACATCTATACCAGCATGTGAAATAAAAAACAGCATTGGACTGGATTATGTAGCACTGACTCTACTGAAAAATAAATGATTGCAAGGAAATAACCAAGTGTGCCTCTTTTTAATTTAAAAATCTCAACAAGCTCAGCAAGCAGAACATGTAACAAGAACTAAAGAGAGATTTATTTCATCATAAAAGCACCTGCCACTATTGTGCCAACCTGCTTGCTAGGAAGAGGACAAGTATACAGAGAAAGGTGTCAGTGGAGTGTAAAACAGCAATTGTCAGAGCTTGAAAATACATTATGCACTTTTTAAGCACTGCTTGAAGGAATATAACAAGAGCAGCCGCTTCACTTGTATTTACAACATGCAAATCACAAATATACAAGCTGTATTCCTGTAAATAGTCCTTAGAAAAGTAGCTTTAATGCAGCAGAAGTAGCTACGATACATTAGTCAAGCGGATGATGATTGTGAAGTAAATCTTTCTTTCTTCGTGCTAAAAAACTGGAAGCTCTTTAGCCTAGCAAAAGGTTAATTCCAGGGAATAATCTTTGAAATAGTTTATATCAAAGGTTTTACTAACATCTGTCGATTAACAATCAGCTGGTACAGAAAGCATGGAAAGAATGATTCGTTATCAGCAGATCTTTTCCAAGTCTGATTACATTAAAGTAGTACCTAACTAAAAAAAAAAAAAAAAAAAAGTTCTCCTCTATCCAAGTCCTTCCTTTGCAATGCTATAACTATTTCTGTATTATTTTATGGTTTTCATAAAAGTTAGTGTTTTAAGGGGTACTGAATTTGTTGGCCAAAGCAGGCACTAGCCAGAGCGATTTTGCTTATAAGCCTAATAAAATGTCGTTCCACAAAGGCAGGTTTGTCGTGCTTCTGCCACACAGCGTTCACAGGAGGAACAGAGCCAGTATTTGCTCCCTATTTACCTTCATCCTTATTTAAAAACATACAGAACAAAGACATGCTACAGATTTAAGTAGCTTTGGGGTTATTTAAAAATATTCTAAGCAAGGAATTTTTATCTTGCACGCTGATGGCAATGGCTTTAAAGAGGGCAATCTTTTTGGCACAGACCGGGTGATGCTGTAGATACTGGTGGCCAGGAAGAGTGACAACATCTAGTGCTTTAGCACAGCGTTGTTCAGGCACGCTCTCAGCAAAGAGGTGAGGAGGAAGAAGGGGAAAAAAAAACCAAACCAACAAACCCTTGTACTCTTCTTGAGCATTCCCACTCACCATCTCTTACGGAATCGATGTTAGGAAAGCTGGGAAATGGGTCAGTACGATAAGCAGACGCTAACGTCTCAGATGACGCGTACCCGGTGGTGTTTCCACAGGAAAGGGTAGATGCTAAACCTGGTGGTAACTGTGCTTCACGGAAACTGAATTACAGAGCAATGGCACAACTTGCCAGTATTGATTTTCAAACCAGGAGTTCTGCTAAATAATCCCCAAAATCTGTGTCTCGACTTCAGGAGATCTCTCAAAGCATTACACTCGGGTCCTTTGAGAAGGCTGGTTGAATGTAAAGCTGACAGCAGTTACCAATATCATTTCATTCACAGAGATGACACTTCTAAACCAACTCCAGTTAAAATACGTTTCAGGGACATAAAAAACACCAAGCATGTCAATCGACCAAAACACGATCGGTCTAAATCAACTTTTCTCTTGGTGTTTTAACTTTTTCCATTGTATTCTGTAACATTTCCTCAGTAGGTCATATCTGACTCCACTTTCAAACCACTCAGCCTGCTCACTGGATTGGATGTCAGTGGAGATAAAATACACTTCTGTTTTTCCATGAAATTGGAGAAAACAAGGAAGGGCTGGTTCCCTGTCCTGTCTATAACATTCATTTCTCAAGCAAGAGCAACAAATTCTGCATGATTTAAATTACGTACAATTTTTTTAATGCATTTATATTACAGAGTGGACCCCACAATGTAGGTAGATCTAAGTAACCAGTGCACAGGACTAGAGCCTAAGATCGTGCTGCCAATATGCACCTTCGACAGAACATCTCGGAATTGTTTGTGTCTAGCTTATAGAAAATATATAATTCGTTCCTGCCCATAGCAGCAGGGGAAACAGCCTTATCTTTGTTGTCTTTAATGCTGAGATTCAGATCTTCCTTTGCTTTTGAAGACAAGTCTTAAGTGGCTCCACCACACTCCAGACATAAATTAATCATCTGTTTTGCAGGGAGATCTTCACATTTCCTACTAGAACCATCTGAGATCACACATTTCCAAGAATCAGTCTCCTGAAAGCACTGGACAAGTTTGGGAGCAAATCACCAGCTGGTATCAACTGACGTAGCTACAGTACCATCAAGGTAATTGCACTGCTTTATACTAGCTGAGGATCTTCCTCATAATTTAACGTACGTTAACATGGATCAATATAACCGGTGTTGCCACCGTGCATAATTAATCACTCTGAGTAGCTGCATAGTCTTGATTCTGTGTTACAGACAGATGGGCTAAAGGGAAGGCTGGATGCGTACACGGAAAATAAATCCTTCGAAAGTTGTTAAATGCCAAGATACCACTTCTGGCTCAGGAAGTCTCTCAGCCTAAAGCTGTCAGAGTGTGCAAGAGCCCCTGGAGAAGCGTTGCTAAATGCTTGGTCTATTCTTATACTCATCTCTAAGCATTGACTTTAAGCTACTGGTGGAAAGGGACATTAGATTACATGAAGGTCTTTTGAATACTTGTATTTAAAGGAATGCCATAGTAATGAAGTCCCATTATGCTTCTGTTCAAAATAAGGATATTCTGCGGCTTTTTATTAAAAAAAAAAAAAAAATTAAAATAAAGCATTACTCCTCTACTTAAGAATTTAATGTTGCCAGTTACTTTACCATATGGTAAAACGTTACTTTGACATAGGCTGTCCAGTAACTATTTTTTCTTACCATATATATAGGAAACTCCAACGAGCTCGAAGATGGCAATGATGACAAGAGAATAAGAAGCTGCGTAAGTGTCCACAAGCTGTAACATATACATTCCACCCTAAAGAAAAAAGGAGAAAATAGCCATTACTTGTGGCATATAGCTGGTGTCTCTCTTCATATGTCACAACTCTAACTGGCGCTAAGGTAGGCAAAACGGACAGGAGCAGGACCCAGGACTCTCTATCCCAAGTAAGCATCCAAACATTGGCCGGACACAGGCTCATGCTGCGCTATAGTTTCTTCCTTCTGGCCCAATGAATATCAAATCCAACAAGAAAAAAGCAGAGGGTACACCTGAGTCTGGTAGCTAACACACCTTGGGAAGACTTTGGTTTCAGTCCCTTCAGGTCGCAGACTGAACGGCGACCAGACCTTCCAGCAGCAGCGTCTCTAACCACTTAATACTATGTCACTATATACTCACTATATACTTAATGTCAAAAGCAAAATCACCCTTGAAACCAGGAATACTGTACTAGTGAGTCCAGTTCATCTCTTTGGAAAGGATATAATGCCCTATCTTCAGGGCAGAGGTTAAGCAGCATAATCCAAGTGAAGGAAGGACTGAATCCATCCTTGGCTTTGGAACAGCAAAGTTGGGCTGGTAGGTGATGAGGGGAAAGAAAGAAAAAGAGGGGAAAAAGGATGAATAAAATAGTAAAATAGGTTTTGTGCACCTCCTCTTGAAATTGCTGAGAGTTTATAGTGGAAAAAAGACACTGAAGACTATCAACAGTAGATGAGAATTTCCTTATTACCTCCACAGTTTGCCAAGACTATCAGTATATATCTAATCCGGGAGGGAAGGCACCCGAAGCTGGTGTGCACGTTTATATGACATACAAACTTTTTTTTTTTTTTTTAATGAATGCCTAACTTATGTAACTACTTTGGAGATGTTTGGGTAGGGATAAATTTTAGAAATCTGCTTCTCAGGAAGATTTGAACAGCAAAGTCTTTTAAATATATCTCAGTCACAGCATCCATTAAAAAAAAAAATAAATAAATAAGGCTTTCCCGACTCACCCGGTGTCTTTGCGCAGGCGGCAGAATTCAGCTTAATCTTTTGCAACTTGTGCAGGAGGAGAACGGCCACCAGAGGGGGACTGGGGACAGACAGTGATGCTCAAAGACAATATTATTACCTGAGTGATCATAGGAAATCCCATGATGAAAAAGGAGATGCAGCACCCGAGAGTGAACAGTGCCTTGTGCGTACGTAAGTATTTGGGGAACTCATCCGAAACGGAGGTCACTATAGTCTCGATAGTGGCAAACTGAAAGGCAAAATAAAAGGAGTCATTTCAGTGTGCACAATGTACACAAAGTGGTCCAACCGGATATAACGGAATATAAGAGAGTATTTTGAATCCTAGGTGTTAAATGCTCACATGTCTATGCCAAAGCTTCACCCAAATGATTTCAGCATTGGTGGCTTTACTTTATTCCTCTTCTTGCAAAGAGGTTCACTGACCACATGGAAAATAGAGAGTTATCTCATGGTCCTCCAAACAAATGAATAGGAGAAGTAAGAGGAAAAGAAGGGGGAACAAAAGCAGTTTACCATAGTGTCCAATCCAAGTGTCAGAAGCATCAAAAAGAATATTATGGCCCAGAACGGAGAGAGGGGAAGCCTAGTTAAGGCTTCTGGGTAAACCACGAAAGCAATTCCAGGACCTAGAAATGAGAAAAATAAAGGCTGTGATGTCTTGCATGGCGTTAACATTGTTGACTGAATGGAAAAGAGGGAGACGTGAAGAGTCATGTTTCAAAGTATAATACAATATTACTTTGCTTGATAAAAGTAAAAAAGATCAGATTCGGTCTCTCCTATTTACAGAAAGATTTAACTATTGCAGAATTTAGCCTCACATGGTTATTTTCTATTTTGGTTGTAAGTTTTAAAACACTCATACACTCCTACTTTCCAAGCTGCAGAATATATATTTAACCAGTATACTAATATACTGATCCAAATATGAAAAATAAACAAAAATCGTGTACTGGAGCTATGTTTCTTTCCTGCTCTGTGATTAGATTTCTACCACTGTTCCTGCCAATTAGCAAGCCAGCCTTACATCAGCACAGCGATCATCCACACCTCAGTACTACAAGTGTGAATGGAAAAGAAAATACTCTTCTCTAACTCATCAGCACACAGTCAAATGAGAAGGACAGAACGTAACAGATGCACCGAGCTGATACCAGGCACAAGGTAATAACTACCGTGAATCAAAAAAAAATCCACAAGAAATTCTGAAACAATGCACAGCAGAAAAAATAAGGAGATGGGGGGTCTTTTAAAGCCTTAACCAGGAATTTTCCTTTCTCTGTTGGTTTGATATCTTGGGCTATAGTTTTTATTGACTGTAAAGAAAAAATATTTTTACACGTGTGCTTAGATTTGCCCAGGAAAAAAGGCTGCAGGAATGTGGTGGCAACATTACAGTAGATGGCACTTCTCTATTTATCCCAGCTAAAGGAGTGCCCACTTCAAACGCTCCGACGGATGTTTCCTGTCAGGAGAGATACAAATGAGAGCCAAGCTGTACTGATGCCACGACCCACGCCACGAGAAGGGGCTCCAAACTCTGTCCTGGCCATTTCTAATCTAGATTATTGCATCCCATTTCCTACAGCTCCCCATACTATTTCTGTTCGAGAGAGAACTGTTGCTTTCTCACGTTCTGAGAAAAACACAGTTTTAGCAGCATGTCAAATAACCTCCGTGGGCAACTTCTGAAGTATTTGGAGTTCCTTCTGAACAAAAGACAAATACAAGAGTTAACAACACAGTAAAAAAAAAAACAAAAAAAAAAAAAAACAAACAACACTGCACATGACTCAGTAAGTGTTGCTGCCTTTCAAATGTGCTGCAGGAAAATGGCTTTTTGGAATAGGAAGGTGCATGTAGAACTACTATGTATTCATGAACACATTCTTTCATCTCTTGATTAAAGATTTCTTCTTGACTATTAGAGATAAGGGCTCTGTTTGCACTAGCTTCCTGCATGTAGAAGTTTTAATTAAGTCTTGGAATAATGAGTTCCCATTAATCACACTTTTAGGCAAAGTTTAATTATACAATATGAAAGTGCACATCTCTCCATCTCAGCCCCCCATAACTCTCCAAGATATCACACGCCTGGTAGTATCCAACCACAGGTAAACAGTCACAGGGACGCTGGCTCCCATCCTCTCCCTCTTCAGAGACTTAGGCGGGTATGAACTCTTTCTAAACGTCTGTTAAGGTCAGGAAAACTCCAAAGGTTTTACATGTGTTGAAACTAAAAATGTCAGATGACCATTTTAAATTACTAAAGTCTTTCAACTGCAGTATGTCCTTAATCAAACCACGAGAGTAGAATGAAAATAGATTGTCCTGCCTTTCCCTCAATGAAAAGCGTTTTATTTGTTATATGAGTTTTTCCTGAAAGGAAGACTCTAAATGAGAAAAATACTATGTATTTCAGATTCATATTTTAGGATGGGAAAAAAAAAAAAAAAATCCCTTCGCATTTCCATTAACAATTTCATTCAAGGTTTTAAAAACCTGAAGGGAGAGCATAATCATTTCTGCTGTTTTCTCCTTCACTGCAAAAAGAAATACAACTTTAGAATAAAAAAAAGGTAGGCAGGGACAAGGGCTGGCTCTTTTCCCCACTTGATGAATCTGCTTTTTAATTCTGTAAATTCAGTGTGTTAACTCAGTCTGCAATTATCCCTAATCTTCACTCTCTTCCTACTGTACGGTCATCTTCTCGTATGCGACTAAATTTTGTTTCCCCCTATCATGGAGAAGAGCGAAGTCTCACCCTCGTGAAATATTTTTAAATGGCCTAAATGGGCTCTTACAAATGCACTGACAGCCCTACAATAAGATTGTCTTGTGACAGCTTTTTTCACATCCCCTTGAACAGCTGCTGAAACAGCTGGGAACAGAGAGCTCCAGCCCGTGACTAGTCACTCACTCAAAAGACCACCAACAAGCACTCAACAGGAAAGGGTTTGCCATCCCCTGCGCTAAATATTATGCCATCTCCAGGGAGATGAACCAGCTGAACCAAGTGTTTCCTCCACCATCCCTAACAGCTATGTCTCTCCATCGTCGCTCTGTCGCATCCCTTTGGAGCTTCCACTGCAGCTTCACTCAAGTGCAGCTTCTTTGACTCTAACCCCTTACAAATAATTTCAGTGAGTACAGTGTGGTTTAGATTTTGAGGTTGGTTTTGTTTGTTTCAGGATGGAGGTAAAATCTAAAATAAAAAAATTAATGGAAACATTACTCTTAAAACACCTGGCCTCAAATGGAATTTTTCAAACATAATGGTCTAATCCAGCCAGAAAATGGGGATGAGAGTGAAACTTTTCTGTCCCCGCTTAGCTGACTGGCAGACCAAAAAGAAGAGACGAGGCACTAGAGACTGAATTGATATTACATTAGCTTGCAAATGCAGTATCCCCTACTAGTTGACATGGACTAAGACATGGACCTCTTGGAGTGGGTCCAGAGGAGGGCCACAAAGATGATCAGAGGGATGGAACACCTCTCCTATGAGGACAGGCTGAGAGAGTTAGGGTTGGTCAGCCTGGAGAAGAGAAGGCTCCGGGGAGACTTTATTGCAGCCCGTCAATACTTAAAGGGGGCTTGTAAGAAAGATGGGGGCAGACTTTTTAATAGTGACTGTAGCGATAGGACACGAAGAAATGGTTTTAAACTAAAAGAGGGTAGATTCAGACTAGATATAAGAAAGAAATTTTTTAAGGTGAAGGTGGTGAGACACTGGCACAGGTTGCCCAGAGAGGTGGAAGATGCCCCATCCCTGGAAACATTCGAGGTCAGGTTGGATGGGGCTCTGAGCAACCTGATCTAGTTGAAGATGTCCCTGCTCATCGCAGAGGGTTGGACTAGATGGCCTCTAATGGTCCCTTCTAACCCAAACCATCCTATGATTCTACTCGCTATCAAGAAGCAGTTTACTGGCTGACCATCCTATGAAATTCTTCTCTCAGACCCTCTGGCTGAATCCACAGCCTGGTTAGCAGCCCATCCCACCATGGGTCAACTTGTGCAAGCCCCAGACTGACTAACTCCCTGTGCTGAACTGCAGCTCACAAGCTTCCCCTCACCTCAACATCTGGGCTGCCGTGTACCAACCGAAGGAGCTGCAGAAATTCAATGCAACCTGGCACCTTTATTTGCATCTTGCTGAGGTCAGAAGTACTGCAAATTCTGTGGGATTATCCATGTTTCAGTTTACAGGGAAGGAATAAGCAAAAGGAAACTAAGAGCCTTTTCTTTTTCTTAACCAGCAGCAAGATCTTTTTCCCTCCTCTGTTGCTCTCCTCCTTTCACCTGTAGTAGCTTGTTTCTAATAAACAATTAGAAACATTAGAGTTCTGAGAAAGGTATTTTTCAAGAAAAAAAATTAAGAATTATTAATCTGCTTCACCAGCTCTTGGTCCTACAACTACAGGGTTTCCGTGTCCCCAGCTCATGTTGTCTGTTTTCCATTTAGCTCCCACAACAGTGTTAAATGCAGATTAACCTTCATACCTAATTTGTCCAGAATGATCAATGAATATTACCGTACAGAAACTATGGAAAGTTGTCTTGATTTCTATCCCCTGTTGTCAACTCACTGCTACAGTTTCTGAATTACGATGCTCAGCCAGTCAGGTACCTTAGGCTACGTGTAGCACCTTGTGGCATTGAGTTTATCCACACAACAAACCTGTCAGAAAAATGTTTAGTGTCTTGACATGAATGCAGACAGTGAGACACGTCACGTATAGAAGCCATGAGTATGTGACATTCTTTTTTTTAACTCTGCTGTCCTTCTCCCATTCAGAGCCTCCTCTTGCTCTGTGCTATCATGGGTTGGGGGGGATAACACTGGGAACCATCCCCGTGGCTCACAGAGAAGCTGAGAAGCTATTAATCACTTTCTTTCAGTGCTTGGAAATGACTGTATCTGGGCTGCAAGCTAAAACAATACACTTAGCACCCACATGTGCTCACAGAAACAGCTATAGTGGGGGAATCATAGATATGTATACAAGTTATTACAAAGTTATTAAAAATTTATCTTTTTAACACAGTTCAAAATGATCTTAAAGATCTGGGTGTCGGTTGGCTTAGAGGCAAAGTGCTGCACATTTCACAGGAAATGTAGGATTAGACTAAGGTAACAATTATCCCTCTATAATCCCATCAGATTTTTACAACCCTTTAAACTTCTCAGATTCTTATCCCTAAAGCTCCTCCCTTCCTATCTCCCGTTACTTCATACCAAATCATACACGACAGCACCAGTTCTTCAGTCAGTCACGCTATTCCCACTCACATTCAGCTCTACCAGTTAAGACCTTTCAGATCCCCATTTGTAACCATCTCACTTCACTAACCAAGATCTTCTAATTGGTTTTTCAGAAATATTTTACTTCCCCGTGGAGGCAGCTCCTTGCTGCCCACAGTTCGGAAGCTCAGTCCACCTCTCACCATATTTCTCCCACCCCCGACATCGCGAAGCCCACTGTCCTCTCATCCAAGATTCCCACCACCAGGAACACCTTTTACCTTGAAGAGGATTTGACAAACAGCAGCAGACACAAATGAGAAGACCAGTCACTGCTTAGAGTATGTGAAGGAGACATGTCACCCTACTCCCCCATCAGTTATTTACATAAAGATTTGCAATGAGTCTCAGCTTGTTTCCTTCTCAGGCTTCAAGTAATCTCTTGACTTCCCCGTGTACCTTCTCCCGTACAGAAATGCCTACAACTGGTTTATTAATCCACTCCAGTTTGAAGCCATTATTCCCACCTCCAATGTCAGTGTCATCATTAATAATAGAGCTGAAGGTGCCACCAAGTGCCTAAGTAACACAACAGCGGCGTTGTTACCCTACCTTGGTCTGCCACAGCTTCGATATTCACTTTGAGCTCATTTGCCATGAAGCCAATAACTGAGAAGATGACAAAGCCTGCGAATATACTTGTGGCACTGTTGGTACATGTGACTATCAATGTGTCCCTGAAAAGAAAAACCAAGAAGCCATGTCACCTTGTTGCAATACACGTGGGGAATGTTTTGTACGCATTTCAGGAGTCTCTCGCATGAGCACACGCATCCTGTGGGAACGCTGATGAAGGTACACTTTTACACTTATCACCTACGTTTGACGCTGACCAGAGATGACAGAAGTCTTCACGTCACCACCAGTAATCAGCTGTGCAAGTTTCCATCACCCATGTGCCATATAGGAAGCCACAGGCCACGCAGGAGGATAAGCACTTCTGCTCTTGGCCTCTCCGAAGAAGGTAGCAATGATGACATGATTTCTAACGCAGTGTTTTACTCTTTGCCTGATGTGGATATCTGCTCACTGTATTACACGTGGACTAACCACCACTGTCCAGGTAAGAAGATTTTTGTCCCGTATCTTTCTTGTATTTATACACAAAATTTCAGGGTTAAGCTTTCTGTACCTTGCTTCTGTACCTGTACTCACTTAAACACCTGCCCATCTGTAGAGGATTCCCTGGTACAATTTCCCGTTGGTGGTAGTGGTGTTAAGGGAATCTCAAGAAATCCATACCTGAATGCCATAGCATCTAGGTAAGTACATGTGACTTGACGGGAAGCCAGCCCTCATGATCCCCATCCATAATTATTACATTCTTGATAGAATTTTTATTTTTCCTTCACAATATGCGTGTCCGGAAGACTTTCCCTTCCCCTTAAAATACTACAACGTAGGAACAAACAAGTCACTCACTTTAAATGTTTGGCTTTTTTGAAGTTGGTTAGAATTGCCTATTCCTACTGCTATTTGTTTGTCAGGAACAGAACAAAATACAACCTGAAAAGCTGTCAAGAACCTCACTGAGCTGGCAAACTTCTGGAATCTCTAACAAAGCATCTCTTAACAGGAATGTTTAGGTTAATTCTTCAGGTCTACAGAAAAAAAAATGACAGTGTTCTGTTTGGAATCATCATGTGTTAATCTTGCAAAGCCCAGATAAGTTTTAAGTAAAATATTTTAGGTATGCATTATGAAGTGAATATATGTAAATTTACTGCAATTATACATTATTTAGTGATGTTTAAAATGAATATGTAACTGAAAACTACAATTTTATCTGCAGTATTTGAATGTAATTCTATTAGAATATAAAAGTTTAGTTTTTTTATAAAAGTTTATAAAAGTTTTTATAAAAGTTTAGTTTTAAATAAAGTTTTTTATTCTAATTATATAATTAGAATATAAAAGTTTAAAGATAAAATAGTCATGCTTCATTTCTATATTCAAGTTATGTTATAAAATTAACAAGATTAGAAGTAACTAAGCTTTTCTAATTATTTCTGCTTCAGTCTCCCATATGCCTCTCTAACGTGGGTAAAGCATGTATTTAGTATTAGACCTGTAAGATTTTTATACTTTATTACTATGTGTTTCATTCAAAATCTTCATTAACATTTTCCAAACTCCACAAAACATTGCTAAATTAATGCAGAAAGACAGCATGACTCTTCTCCCATTTTTTTGCCCTGATATTCTGAATGTGTTCATTCATCAACAAAAAAAAAAAAAAAAACAAAAAACAAAGCCCAGGACGAGCATTTTCAAAACTAGGACCCAAAGGATTGCTGGGTGGGAGTTACTGAGTATGCAACACTGTTACTTATTCATCCATATTTTAGATAATTTTATTGAATTACTTTTGAACACTAGTAGGAAATGTTTTTGAAATTCCTTTTTAAAATCCTGACCCACATTTCTTTTTAAAGGTAAGTATTTTGTATACGGTACTTCGAATTTATAGGATATGGGAGTTCAAATCCCCAGGAGTGGGTGCTTTCAAGTCTTGATTCAGGAAAGATTTTAAGCATGCCCCTGGGACAGTCCCTGTGCGTGCTCTTGGCTGTCCTCTGTCATTGCAGGAATCAGTAAAAGTTTGCTTCAGCAGAAACAAGATTGGCTTTAAAGACAATAAAATAGCAGTGAAACATTCTACTAATGCCACTTGCTTTTGTGTTTTCCATCTACAGACATTTATCTGGCAAGCTTTTTGATGAAAAGCTATACTATGCCACCAGAACAATGACTTTTTTTCCTTGTAAAAATAACTTTCAGTGATTTCAAATAAAAGTGATTTTAAATTTCACAACCTGAAATAACTTTGTACATGTAAAACCACAATAAGAGTAATTGAAAAAAACAACAACATTTAGGAGAGACAGGAATCACGTCTATAGAAATCGGGTGTTAAACTCATGCAATGTCTCACAATGGCAAACTTCACCCCGTTCTACACAGGGGTTGTTCTTCAGCAGAGGCTGGCAACGGGCACGGTTTCATGCCACTGATCCCAGCTGTTGACAGCTTCCCAGATTGCCTTTCAACCTAAACCTGCTGAGTCTGAAAATGAAGAGCCGATAGGGACTATAATAAGCCTACGGTTCATCTTGAGACTAGTAGACTAGGACCTGGGGAGAAGACACAATACACAAAACCAAAAAATTAAAGAAACAAAACAAAGGAAAGCAAAAAGGAAAGCAAAAAGGAAAGCAAAAAGGAAAGCAAAAAGGAAAGCAAAAAGGAAAGCAAAAAGGAAAGCAAAAAGGAAAGCAAAAAGGAAAGCAAAAAGGAAAGCAAAAAGGAAAGCAAAAAGGAAAGCAAAAAGAGGAGGGTCTTCCAAAGCAGACTTCTGCAAGTTGGAAGACAACTGGTTTTGGAGAAGACCTGTTTAATAAGACTGATGGGTTTCACTGTCACATACCTGTAGCAATTATTATGGAATTTGTTGTAAGAAGAGAGAGTAATTAGACCTCCCCATGCTGCAGATAAGGAGAAGAAAATCTGAGTGGCAGCATCCTTCCAAACCTAAGTAAGACAGACAGGAGAGGAAATAGCATCGGCTTCAGGAGAGAGTATTAGAAAGATCGACAACACTATTAAATGTTACTGTTAGGGGATTAACACATAAGTAGTTTAAATAAACTGTAGAGCAATGGATGTCAATAAAACATTTAAAAGCTAAATCCTGCCCTGAAATACATAGTGCCCATTTGATGGGGAGTACTGTTCTTGTTGAGCCCATATAAAAAGACAATATAACCTTTGCCATGTATGGAAGGCACAAATATTCAAGCTGTATTGCTTGATATGTATCAGTTCAAATACATTCAGCAAGGAAAACACAAATCAAGAGGAAAAATCTGCATCGGGTGCTGATGGTTTATGCACCAGCGGTCCTAAATAATACTTTATCTTTGTGATAAAAGAAAGAACCTCAATGTTGCTCAACGTGCTACTTATGAATGAGATAACATTAAATTTAGGGTAAATTTCTGTCATTAGGTGTACAAAGAGCATAGTGTAAGTTAGGGCTATTTGGACACCAGGACCAGTTTCCTCCCATCAGAAGAAAAGGCATGTTCAACCAAGTCTCTCCTAAAAAAAAAAAAAAAAACCAAACAAAACAACCAAACAACATTGTTTGTTCTGTAACAAAGTTCTTCAAAGCCTTAAGCACATTTAGATAAAACATTTCTAAATTGCCTGGAATTTCAGAGGAGTTGGTCTTACTTATCACTTACGAAATGTTCGAAGCCTTGGTATTTCTATTTATAAGCTTTCCTACAAAGTCTGATTTTCCACCCAAGTCCACAGTGCAGAAATGGAGATACATGTACATGCACAGATATACAGGTGGACCTATACACACACTACCCAGTTGGAAGATATTACTTAAACACTACTTTAAAAGTTACCAGCCAGCAAGCAGTCAATCCTTCATCTAGCTGAGCATAATATACAGCTCTTAATTAATGTTAAAACTGCAAATAAAATTAAAAACGGAAGCTCGCCTGAATATTATTGAACACTTACCCAGGGTTATACAGATACTTAGTGTATTCAGACAGCCCCATTTTGCAAAAGGCACCAGTTCTCGCCTCCTTTACTGCACAATGTGGGATCCAAAAATGCTCACATTTAATGCAAAATTAATTTCTGTATTGTTTGCAAAAGATGTAATACTCCCATCACCAAAGGATCAAAATACCCATTATTGCAGAGATATTAAGGAAATTAAGATCTGCACAATTCATCCAGGAAATTGATTTCAGCTTTAATTATCAATCTTTCAGTGTGATATCATATCACTATTGACAGAGGAAAAAATTTCTTAGGGGGAAGAAAAAAAACAAACCACCAAACCAAACAGTAAATTTCCTGAGGTGTTGCTAAAAATCCTTCTTAAATTTCTAAAGAAAAAAGAGCCTGAATTGTAACTCTCAGCTCAGGCTCCAGTTCAGTCTCCAGAATCCTGCCTCAAGACACTTAAGACCGACACGCGGGCACTCGTGTGCCACGTCAGACAAATATATGATCCGTGGGTAGATTTACATCTACACAGACACAAATCCATGTGTATTTTTGGAACACGTTTTACTGGCTTCATTGGCAACAAATGACTTTTTTAGAAATCAGTTGAAATCATGAGTGAGGGAGCAGAGCTGGAGCTCCATCTCATACAGCCAATGCTTAAAGAGCAAAGCCAGGTACCAAGTCCCTTAATTCTGTCCTCTCCTACACAGCAAGTAGCCTTGTTTCCTACAACGCGGGTCGGATAGCGATCACAGCTGCTCTGTGCCGGTATATGTGCTACTGGGGAGTTAGATTAGGATGTGTAATTTGAGTTTGTTTTATCTAATGTCTCGTGCATTATTCAGAACAATCTTTGCTCAACGAGTAAAATACACCTAGTCAGAGCATTTCTCAAGAAATGCAGATAGCTTTATTAAGTTACCTATTAAGAGCTTCATGTGCTTGTTCAAGTCAAGGCAGCATCCATCAGACACCAGCGTATGAAAATCTGTACTTCCTTTTTAATTCCCTATTTTCCAAATGCACCTGCTCTGCGAGATTCAGGTGAAATATTAAATGTGACGTAAATACCGTTTCTATAATAATATATGTAAAAAAAATGTTATGTGCACACAAATAACAAACGCCCATTCCAACATCGCTCCACGTAAGATGAAGAACAAGTTTCCACAGGCGACAATACCGCCTCTGCCCATAGAAAATGCTTGCAACAGATATTAAGAAACCCGTATGAATGATTCACCCTAGCAGAGTTATAAGTGCAATAATAAGCCCACCATAGCATCAATTAGCTTCTCCCACTTTGGTGTGATGAAGTACCAGATTCCAGCTCCAGCTCCAGGTAGAGTTACTCCTCTTATAAGAAGGATGATGAGAACTACGTAGGGGAACGTAGCTGTAAAGTACACCACCTGGACAGACCAAAAAAAAGATTATGGAAAGGGCTTATTTGGATCTATAAGAAGAGAGGAGGGGAAATACAAGTGCTACACTATTGCCTGAAGAAAGCAATTACTCGGGCTCAGAGACAACAGGGTTATTTCCCAGGAAATCTGAAATTTTACAGCTCTTCTTGCTGCTGGAAACAGGAATAATGTCAATAGCAACAGAGGTAAGAGTTGGGGTTCTAGAGAGAGAGGGAAAGAAAAAGCAGAAAGGAAAGTCTGGAGAGGAACAACAGGAATTTATAGCTAAATGAAAATATCATTTTTGATCCTTGCTCAGAGGAAACTAACACAGCTCAATGGAAACAAAATGAGCAATGCCATCCAATACCACTTAAGGTTCTGATTTTTCCTATATATTTCTCTGTATCTAACTAAGCCTAAAGAATTTTGATTACTGTTTGTACCTCTTAATCATTACATATCACCAGGAAAATATTTATGGTCCCAATGCAAAAAAAAAGAAAGTCAGTGGAACGATCCAGATAGACCTAATCATCATTATTTCTAAATACACAACAGAGGTTGCGAGTTTAATGTCTTAATAATTATCTAGTACAGAGCAGAGCGCTCTCTGTGGTCAAATAAAATGGCTACATTATAACCAGTTAAGCTGTACACTCTACCCAAAAGCATTTCAAATCCTTTTACACTTTAACCTCTGAATCTTACAGGGACCAGAACCATCTGAGCTGAAATGACTTTTGAAACTGCTTTCCCAACTTTCTCCTTGCTGTTTCAAGAGGCGTTTCAAGAAGTTGCCCCAATGAATTTTTGTGCTGTGGCTATACTGAACTCATCTGTGCATAAATGCAGGTTTTCTATCCCTGACACCAGGAGTCACTATTTTTCTGGGCCACGAAGGCTCACTTAAAGAAATACCTATTGCCACATCCAAACCCAACTTATTATTCTCTACAACTTCTGTTTCTTGGCTCTGGCCTTTCATGAAACAGTTTTTCCTATCACACTAAGGTGGGGGGGTTGAATAGATCTCAACTTTCCCCTGGCCCTCTGAGTCTCTGGATTTTCTGAAAATTCCCAAGCTACCTCACAGCAGATGTTGTCAGCTTCTAAATGCAAAGGAATGGCTTCGAATCAGAAACCCTGTGCCCAGCTCTAGAAAATTCATAGCTGTCTGTGCATATCCACTATCTTAATCCCAGGAAATACCTCGTTATTTTGCTCCAGCTTTTTTATCTTTTCAGCCTACTCTTTGTAAATAAGCTACATATATGCTATGTCATCATCTAGCATTTTAACCTGTGTGCTAATTGCAGTGGCATTGATGGAGAAGTCTCAGCTATTGCATTCCTGCAGGTTTCACAAAAAAACCCACCCAAACCAGTGCTGCCGCTGAAGAAAAAGCTGCATTTCTCTGCTCTGACGGCTGCCCAGCCAATTCGTATGCCTCTACTTCCATGCCAATGAGAGGACATGCTCCCTCTTGACACGGTTGCTAGTTAGGAGGCATGGCAGAAAGCTGCAGCATTGGGGGGTGAGGGAGAAGGTGACGTGAGACGTCAGAGAAGCAGAGCAAGGAGCTGGGTTACCGCAAGGAGCAGTTTTAGAAAGATGGCACGCAAATATTTGGGAAAAGAAGATACACACTGTCGCTGCTCACGCTCACCATAGACCAGTTTAAGTTCGGTTCTGATTTTAAAATACGTTACTTAACATCTTAATTTACATCACAGTTTCCCCGATTACAGTGAAATGTGAGATGATCGCAGAATTTTCATGAATGCCACACAGAATAGGGAAGGCTGCTGAAGGCACTTTTTTGCCATCCAACTGCTGAGCGCAGCTCAAGGGCTCATTTTAAACTTACTGAAGATTAGGGAACAAACACTGAATGAAAATTATCTTTTTGTATGTTTTGGCTAGACAGGAAAACACAGACAGGAAAAAGGCATTTCATTAACACCTAGCCATTTACTGAAAATAATTTTCAGTAATTCACTGCCTTAAACAAGAGTGTGATCCCCTTAAAGCAGCATGCTGCTTTCTTGCAAGTGTACAATCACAAATATTTTTCTTACTTTTCCTGATGACTTGATTCCTTTAGCAAGGGAGGCATATACAATCACCCAAGCTAGGAAAAGAGATAGTGCCAAGGGCCATCTAATCTCACCAGGATATTCAATCCCTGCTGAAATCTTCAATACAAAGTACCTAAGAATAAAAAAGAAATTTAAAAAAAATAAATAAAAAGGAAAAAAATTAATTACAGCAACTGCAGGCAGTAATTCAGTGCAAAACCTTACAGTATTTTGTTTTGCTTCAGCGTTCTCAGTGGTTTCTCTAGAAGGTTCCAGTGATTCTCACCATGTATTATTTTATTTATCTGCATTGCAGTAGTAGATAAAAATGCCAGGCATGGGCCAACACCCCAGCTGTACTAAGCACCACAGGAACAGAACACAAATAATCCAGCATTTGAAATTTAGCTTTCATCGTTCCTACGTGTAAAAAAATGAGTATCATTTGCTGTCCTTAAGTATTCTATTTCTAGTCTTCCAAACAGTGATTTGTTGTCTGTTACAGTGGATTTTAGAGAAAGATTAACATAACGTCTCTAAACAAAGAAAGATCTTACTTGAAGTATTCCTCACTTCCACTGACAAATGTTTTGTTTCCTTCACTGGTGAAGTTAACCATAGTCAAGTTTGGATAGGCACTCATACAGAAAGTAGAGTTCTTGATTTGTATTTTTGGGTGGTCACCAATAATGCAGGAATCTAGGAAGAAAAGAAAACGAAGAGAAAAATCACTCATCTAGGGGTTTTTTTCCCCCCCCAGGTTGGGTGTAAAATGACAACAAAAAGCATTAGATCACACACATTACTTGAACTTTTGCTCTGTGTTAGGTTTCTGGAACACCTTGCTTACAGAAGCTATAAGGGTCCGAGAGAACTAGGTCTTAACATCTCTCGTGATTTCCCCCCTTCATCCCAAATGTCTAAGGCGTAAAAAGAGTCTGAGGAAGTGAAAGACCCCGGGGGTCACCCCACCCGGGGGCAGAGGCCGCTGTGTAGCCCCGAGCCGGATTAGGGAGCGCCGAGGGAGTCCCGGGGAGCCGCGTCCAGCCCGGCGGGCCCCCGGCCCCGGGGCAGGAGGGCAGGGGACCCGCACCCCCCGCCGCTGCGGAGCCCCGGCTGGCAGCTCTTCCCGGAGGATACTTCCTCGGGGGAAGGAAATAACCGCTTTTCAGGTCGTTGCATGTTTGGGCCGTTTGCAAAAACGGGTTTTGGTTTGGGTTTGGGGTTTTTTTTTTTCGTTAAAAATAAGCCGCACTAAAGCCCGAGAAGTTGTCTTTAACAGACACCAGAGGCTGCCAGCTGTAGCATTTCGTTCCGTGATTTACCCCCTACACAGAGTTTTTACCGGGGGGGGGGGGGAGAAGTCTGGCTTTTTTTAGCATTATAGTTGAAAACTCCCATTTCTCCTTGATGAGGAAAAATGTAAATGGGGGGGGGGGGGGGGGAAGAAAAGCGCCCGGACTACACAGATCACTTGGGAAGCGACGGGTCCTCCGTGCTGGGAACCTCGCCCGGCCACGGGCACCCGCAGTCTCCGCTGGCATCTCCCAGGGGCGCAGCTGAGCCGGAGAAAGCTCTGGAAACCCAGCACGGCCACAAAGGGCGGGGGGGGGAAGCCTGTCCCCACTTACCTAACAAAAGTTTGTTTTTATCTTTACAGTCTGGTGTGTTCCACGGGTTGTTACAGGAAGCCCAAGGTAGCACAGGTACGAAGGACGCAAAAAGGTAGAAAAGCGTATAGCACAGGATAATGTTGTAATATATGGCTATCAGAACCGAGATGATCAGCATCGCAATGCCACAGCCTGAGAGAAAAGAGAGGGAGAGAGGAAAAGACCGGCGTTAGTCCCCGGCGGAGGAGGGGAGCGGCGGGTCCCGGCGGCTGCACCGGCTTCGGCTGGGGCAGGACCCAGCGCATCCCCCGCCAGAAAGGGCTCCCGCGCGCAACGACCGCGCAACTTGCGCGCTCAGAGCCGCCCGCGGGGCGCCGACGCCCGCTGAGAGACCAGCGGGAGAGCCCCTGGCATGCGGCTGCGCGCCTGCGGACGCGCCGCGGAGCGGGGGCGCGGGGCGGCGGTGCTTAAGCCATGCAAGGGGGGGGTGCAGGTCATGCTCCCCCAAACCGGGCCGGCTCCTGCTCCGCTCACCTTGCAAGGCGGGGATGGCTTTCCAGACCGACACGGGCCCCTGACTAGCAAACTGCCCCAGGGAGACTTCCAGGAAGAAAATGGGGATCCCAGCTAGAGCCAACATCATCAAATAGGGGATGAGAAAGGCACCTTGGGGGGGAGGAGGGCGAGAAAAGAGAGAACAACCTGAATCATCGCGCGTAGGCGGGGGGCCCGCGGAGGGGCCGCGCCGCTGCGTTCATCCCACGGGGGTGAACTCGCCCCCTCCGCGGCGCGCTGCGGAGAGCCCCGCGCAGCCCCCGCGGCGGCTGCAGGCTAGGAACGGGCTCTCCTCGGGCCGAAACGGGTCCATTTCTGCCCGTGATGCTGGGGACGGCTCAGTCAAGACCTGCAGCTACTAAAGATTTTCTGTTGCTCTCGATTGCCGGCGTCCCAGCCTCGACAGGGGCGAGCAGCTGTCTGCATCTCCAGCGCTTGCTCGAGACAATATTCTTGTTACACGAGTATGGTAACACCTCCCACTTCTAAGTTCTTACACGTAAAAAGGAAAAAAAGCTTACTTTTTTTTTTTTAAGAATTATTTTGGTTTTAAATCGCTAGTTCTTTCACATAAAATAGCTCTTACAGCCTCTACACAACTGTTTTCAACGGTCGCAGCACCAACAGCCCCTGCTGATAGTCCTGCGCAGAGGGAAGAGGCTTACAGCTGCAGTAGGTTGTAGCAGTAACACCCACCGGTTCCCAGTTGAAATAAGAGCCTCTGTTAGGAGAACCTCCGCAAATAAAGTTGATTTTTTCCCCTTGTAAACTATTAACGGCACAACCCCTCTTCTAACTTTTCTTCTCCTCTACTCTGCTGAGCAGCACTCGCTCTATTTCAAACGATTACTTTTCAACCGGCTCATTGAGAGATTTAAAAGAAATTCCCCAAACTTAACGAACTGACATAACGGCTGAACTCGGGTTCAAACGTCCTCGGGTGACTTTCCCGACTCGAAAGTCCTTTGTACCGCCCTCTCCCCCCTCCGCTTCCCCCGCCCCACGGTTTGCGGATTCAGACCCGATTGCGTTTAAATTCGGAGAAGGGGGGGCCGGAGCCCCGGCTCTGTGCCAGGGTGCGATCAGCCCCGCTCCTCATTTTCCTCCCTCTCCGGCCAGCAGTAATTGCAGGTGTCTTTAAGGCAAGCGCTACCTTCTAAGGACATCTTGTCGGAGCTTTCCTACTTTCAGAGCTGACCGTCAGGAAAACCCAGCCGGGGTTTCCAGCAGGTCGCGGCTGGTCTGGAGGTGCCCCCGGAGCTCGGCTCAGCCCGGGGCTCGCTGCCCGGCTTTGCCAGGCAAACGGGCACCGCCGGCCCCCGCTTCCCTCGTGTTTCTCCTTGCCCAAAAAGGCAGGGGCCGGCTCAGCCACGTACGGTACTGCAGGTAGAGAGACAGGAAAAAGCCATCATACCTCCCCCATTCTTAAAGGCCAGGTACGGGAACCTCCAGACATTGCCCAGCCCCACTGCATAACCCACCATGGAGAGGATGAAATCCAGCTTGCTAGACCAGTTCCCTCGGGCTTTATTTTCATCCCCTACATCGTCTTCCTAAACGGAGGGGGGAAGAAAAAAAAAAAAAAAAGAGAGATCGGAAAACAGCCACTTTTGCAAACGAGCATCACGGTGCCGGGGCTGCCGCCTTCACTGCAGGGAGACCCGGCGAGCAGCGGCCGGGGGAGGCACGGGGGGACTGGGGGGACCCTCCCCTGCAGCCCCCGCCCGCTGCTGCCCGCGCTCTCTTCTGCCAGAGAAAACAGGAGAGGGGCTTTTAAACCCCTGGCCCTCTCTCGGGCTGCTTCCGAGGGAGGGAAGGCGGCGACTGCAGCCCGGGGGGGCTGGGGGGGTTTCAGTCCCCGCAGCGCGGGCACCCCGGCCCAGCTGTGGCTCCTCCGGGAGAGAAATGCGCAGGGCTTGGCTCGACGGCTCCCTTCGCGGAGGCTCCGGCCACTGCAATGCGCATCTCCCAGCCGTGCTGGCATCTACACAGGGCCTCGGGAGGTGTGGGGGTGCGTGGGTCCTCATTCCCTGGTGCACGGGAGGTCCCATCGCCCTCTCTGGGGAGCAGAGCCCTCAGTGCCCTTGGATGGGTAAGGACTGACCACCGGTCCCCAGCAAAGCCCACAGGGGCCCAGCCCTTTCCCCCGGCACACACGAACGAAGTGAAAAACCGCTTTTACAGAACGAACCCGTCCCCCTCCCCTCCTTTCAGGGTAAACCTTCCTGGCCTCCCACCCCACCAACGGCAAACCCCTCCCGGGGCGCAGGGCCAGGGCATGGGAGGGTTTGACGGCTTGTGGGGTTGGGTTGATTGATTTTGCCTTATTTTTTGATTACAAGCTCCAAGGCATTCAGCCGCCCGGGGCTTGAGCAGCCCGCCGAGCCTGAGGAGGGGAAAGGCAGGGCATCCTTTCGCATCTGATGCTGGGGAAAGGACTTGGCCTCATGCAGGGAGGCCTAACCGGTGTGCGCACAGGCGTACCGCAGGCTGGAGCCCAGTTATACTGACAGGCACGGCTCAGTGGACGCATTGTAATTAGCAGGGAACTATTCATTGTAATTTATACCGATATTACATTATTAGCACTTGCCAGCAGTACAGCACTTGATCTAAGACCCTCCTTCCCCCCTCCCCATCGTACAGCCCCATCCCCAACTGATTTGGGCCTGAATTCAGAGTTTTGGCACCAAATCGGTGCTGAGTGGCAAAGACCTCTCCCTCCCACAAGCTGAAGCGGGGGAAGAAACCCCGTAAGGAGCCAACTTACCCCCTCCACTCTGCCAGGAAGAACAGAAGTGTTGCCATCTGTGCCCAGTACCACGGTACTCTGGCTCAAGGTCACCCAGGCGCCTTTGGCATTGTTTTGCTCCAGTGTGCTCTTACCAAGGTTTAGATTAGCGTCCCCGTCTGTGCTTTGCAAAGCGGGAATTTTGCAGTGAGGGATAGCAGCTTGCCCGGCAGCCCCTGCCCCAGGGCTGTGCTTGCACGGAAAGGTTTCCACAGATTCCCTCCGGAGCGTGGAGTTGGCTTGCACCGGGGCGCTGCTGAGCTTGCAGATTCCGACTTTGGTCCTCTCAAAATCATTTGGTTTAGCTTCTTCGGAAAGACGTGTTTTGCTGTCGTTCGAGAGTGATCGGGGAAGCCTGGCCATTGCAGCAGGAGCTTGCGATGGGGCGTTCTGTGGCTCATTTTCAGGGCTAATTCTTAGAACTCCCGCACCTTCATTGGGTCCAGGAGCAATGGCTTCAGGACTGTTCACAACCTGCTTGCTCATATCACTTTGACTGGCATAATCCTAAAATGACAACATCACATATTTTACCAAAAGAAAAAAGGAAAAAAAAAAAAAGGTTGGGGCTGCAGAGATTCTAAGAATTTCTTTCCTCGTGCACAAAACACGTGCACTAGAAAATCTGGATACAAAAGTGTTGCAGAATTTCGAGGTGCCCCGTCTCGCCTGCTTGCCCTTTCATTCAACGTTAACATTCTGGGGGAGAAAACAGTAAGGTACACAAAAAAATCAAAACAAACAAAAAACTGCACCAGCATCTGCAAACCTGTAATTCGAGTTTAAATAAGTGTTGCTACAGCACTGCGCCGCCAGACCTCGTTAGATTTCACATCACGACTCTAGGATGCTCCCTTCCCTATCACCACTGTAGAAGGATTCTTTAATTTTACGCCCCATTTCCTTTCTGTCATTCAACAATGCACATCGGCTTTTTTTTTTTTTAATATATATAGGCAATAGACAAGCTGCCCTGTAGGCAGCCAGAGATGTTAAAAAACAAGCGAAATAGCTCTGGTGAGCATTTCTGAGCTGGCTGCCACCCTTCAAAACCCGACAGCAAGGCAGTGAATCGCAAAAACAACCACACCAGCACAGCGGAATTAATGCCAATAACAGCTAGCTTTCCCTATACTTTGTCTTACGTTTCCAACTCGTACACCTCTAAAGATTTTTTCAAGCATTCCTGCATTCCTTAAACAGATTACTGACGACACTCCCACATCCCCACACCTTTCCCTCCAGTTTAAAATTCTATTTTAAAATGCACCTTCTTTTTATACCTTAACCCGCAGACAAACCCTACCCGCTACAAACCCCATCAGTTTGATATTAGCTTTACAAACACACCTTCTTTTTTAGAAGAAGGTCTCACAAAACTACCCATCGCTATATCCGTTGCAAGTTTTCTCTTCATCTTCTCTCAGCGTCCCTGATGCTGGGAGACCCCATCTCCCAGCGCCAGGGATAAGATCTCCAAGGACTCGGACGCTATCCAAGCGCACTTCGGGGTACCACCGTTTCCCCCGCGCCCCCTTTCCCGGCCGCAGCCCTAGCCCGGTCCGCGGGAGGCTTCCCGCGCTGGCTCCGCGGACAGCACCGCGGACAGCTCCTCCAGCACGGCGGACAGCTCCGCCGGCAGCACCGCGGACAGCTCCCCCTTGGGCACCGCTTCCCTCCCTGCAACCCTTTTCAATAGCAAAGAAAAGAAATCAAGCACTTACCATGTCTTAAATAGCCACAGATTGACTCGGTAGAGGTAAAAACAGCAGTACAGGCAATTGACAGACTGGATTTCGCCCAGTCCAGAGCAAAGCTTTCTATACTTCCTTGGGAAAGACTGGGTTTGCGTCAGTGCATAGCAAGGTGCCCTTCGTTTGACATTTTCTTGATAATAAGAGCTTGATAAATCATTACCCTTGGTTTCAGATTTTAAAGGGACAACAAGAAGCCCGAGCGCCGGCTAGCTGTCACTCACGCGGCAGTGGGCTTGCGTGTTCCGTGTGACTCATATGGGGGCTGATCACTAAACCAAATCCAGCAAGAGCACGGAAGAACTTTCTTGTGGGTAATTAGAGGGAACATGTGAGAAACACGTACTACTGCACCCAAAGCAAGAGACAAATGGGAAGAAACCTTCTATTTCTACCCCTCTCCCCCCTCCCGGTTATTGTAGTGTGTGATTCATCTCCCCTTTTTTTTTTTTTTCTGCATTTCTGCAGTTCACAGTTGGATCAGACGTTATAATAGCTTTTATCTATATATAAATTATATATTTTATTATATATTTTTACACATACATATCCACATACCTACACACAGAGAAAGAAGTTCACTGCGTATAAAGTACACAAATATATTTTAATTGTGTCTTCCTTGCTCTCGTTGCACCAGACAACACTATACCGTCTATTTTTACTGTGCCTCGTGGGGGTAAACCCTCAGCCCTAATTAAATTAAAACGATACACACAATAAAGCAATCTTCTCGTTCATCAAAACTATCTTAAGAACAGTTAAGTGGGAGCAAAGATGACGGCAACCGCAGTCAAGTTGTTGGTGTTCTTCCCCCACCCATCAAAGCATTTATGTCCGAGAACTGGGGGGGAATTACTCATCGCTAAAAGTCAGATGTTAACCCAGAATCGTTTTTGCAACGAAGTCATTCACCCGTAATCACCTCCCGCCGGTGTTATTTGCTATTTGAGGGGCTTTCTCAAAGATTTGTTGCGAACAAGGTAACTTTGTTCACGCTGACAAAAATAAATAGCGCGTTGGCAAAGCGGGATGCTCCCTAAGCAACCTTCCCAGTTGTTTCAGCGTCAGAGATGCTGTTCCTCCGCATACGCTCTGCTAGCGTCAGCTTCTCCGGAGAGTATGTTACATTTTAGCGTAAGCAATGTGAAGCGTGCGCCGGATCGGGGGAGGGGAGGGGAAAGGAGGGGAGGGGAAGAGAGGAGCGGGCTAAACTCGCCAGCACCCCATGCATTTCTTGTACGTCCTTGATTTTACGGGTTACTAACGTTTGCTTCAGCGGACAGAGTAAATAAAAAATTCGCAGTAGCCCAGAGAATTCTGCAAAGCATCTGGCTGCCCGGTGCCGGCATGAGCAGGGGACTGAAGAGCTTTGTTCCACTGCAGGCAGCTGCCCGCAGCGCCAGGCTGCGGCTCGGCGTGCAGGGGCGGCTGCGGAGGCTGCCCACCTCCCCTAGAATTCAGCCCAACTCCTTTACATTACACCTGGGCATCGCGGACGTAAGCAGAAATTCACCTGCAAGAATGATTAAAAGCACCCGCGCAAGCCAAGGAGCCGGGGGCTAGCAAAGCCGAACGTGGGAAATCGGGTTTTGCAGAAAAGAGCACCCCGTCTCCCAACTGAGAAATGCTTTCGCCTTACAGCAGAGCTTCAGAGCACGTTTATAACACAGCCACCATTAACTTCTTGTGCTGTTGCTTAGAACATATACAAGCATATACGATAGGTATATAATACGCACATATAGGTATTTTTACACCTACACGCGGTGGGTGTGGATTGTTGTATGTTCCTCTCTTCGAATACACTCTTCTGCCTCTCTTCTACCATATACTCTCCCCCCGCTCTCTCCAGAAATCGAGGGGCACACAGAGAAGCTAGTTTTATTGGGGAGGGGGAGAAACCAGCGGTGTTTCGCAGTGTTTCCTTCTGAGCGCGTCCTCCCGCCGCAGAACAGTCCGTCGGGAGGGAGCAGGGCCGTTAGCGCGGTTGTGCTGCCCTTCAGGTTACATTAATGCCTCTGAAGGCACGGACCAAATTAAAAGCGACAAGGCAGCAGTCCAAGAAGTATTTTGGTGGCTAAGACCCCCAAACCTCTCCTACAATCACAGGGTTGACTTATTTTGGTTGTTGGGGTTTTTTTTTCTTCAGAAAATTGACAATATTCACTCTTCACGTTTTTTTCTAAGCGATATTTTTGCTTTCTCTATCAGCACTAAAAGGTGAAATCGAAGTTTCACCCCTGGAAAAGAGGAATCGCTCTCCTTTACTTTCAGAAAAGGCAAGAGCCCCCCCTCTTTCCCCTGCGCCCCGAGAAGGGCGCTCTCGGTGGGGTACGGCGGGAGGTCCCGCTGAGGACCGGAGCCAAGGACCCGTGTTTGGGCAGAAGGGAAACCCACAGAGACACACGGATCGGATTCAAATATTTTCCCTTGTCTTAACCCCCCCGTCGCCGGCTACCGGGACTGCAAAGCCGAGCTTCCCCCGCGCCGTGATCCTGCCCTTCGCTTCTCACCACGGTGTCAGAGGGAGGCACCTGCCCTTGGTGGAAACTCCTAGTCTGGAGTGATGGTTCCTTTCAAAAACAAAACAACTCCCTCCGACGTGGGGTTTTAACGCCCCAGTTAACTGCCTGTAAGTTCATTAAAATGACTTTTCTGAGCTACTTCTTGGTTCCTCATCCTCCCTCCCAAACGCCGGTCCCGCAGGCGAACCGCCCCTCCACAGCCCCGAGCGCGTACCTAAGGCATTAAGGCAAAGGAGCCGGCTGAAGCTCACACCCAACACCCACCGACCTCTCCCTCCCTCGGGGGGGTCACCCACCCCCGACAGAAGCCTGCCCTGCCTGGAGGGGTCCCTGCCTGCTTCCCAAAGCCGGGGCCACCGGCACAGCCCCCCGGGGCCGCCCACACCGGTGCTGGGAGGGAGGGCGGCTGCTCCGGGGAGGGGGGGGGGCTCATGGTTTTTCCAAAAAAAGGGCAGACACCCCTTCCCTTCCCCGAAACAGCCCCTTTGGGGTCCGCCTGCTTGCGGTGATCCCTCCGCGGAGGCAGGGCTGCCGGCAAACCGGCACCTTCCGCGGCCTGCGGAGCGGCCGAACAAGTGCCTCCGTCTTAATTACTTTGTCAAAGATGAAAAATAGCAATTGATTTCTTTTTTTTCTTCCCTTGCTCGCCATCCCTCCTCTTCCCCTGCCCTCCCTCTTTGCAGATAAGCAAATGCGCAAACGAAGGGGGGAGCTGGCCCCGCCGGCGCGGAGGGTGCCCCCTCCTCCCCCCCCTCCCTCCTAACACGCACTTTCCTGCCTTTACGCCGCATTCGTGCCGTGCCTCAGCGGAAAAAAACCCAAGTCACGACAGGAGCAAGCGATGACACCTCTCCACCAACACCCCCAACACGCCGACAGACACCCCCGCAGTTCCATCCCCACCACCACCCCCACAGACACCCCCGCAGCTCCCATCCCTGCGCTCAAATCCCCCGTCTTGGCTATTTTATGACTGGCTTAAGCCGTGCAGCTCTTGATCTTAAATCTGTCTCCTTCCCTCCCACTGGAAAGTTTGCCTAAAATTGATGGAGGCGGTGGCAGCAAGACACTGCACCCTCTTCCCCCCCACCCCGCTTTCTCCCAGGATTTCCAGCCGCAGCCTTTGCGACCTCCCCAAGTGCCACACTCCGAAGTCACAGCTTGTCCCGGGGTCCTCACTTAGAGGCAATCAGCTTGTGTCAACCAATTCATACAGCACGTTAATTCATGCAGCTGGCGGGAGGTTTCCTTCTTCCCTCCTCTCCTTGGTCTCACCTTTTTTTTTTTTTCTTCCACGGAGCCTTCCGGCAAATCCAGAGAAAGCCGCTTTGGTGGGAGTCCTCGGCCATTTAAACTCTTTTCTCCCTCAAAGCTAAAAGGCAAAGACAATGGTAAGGATGAGGAAGGGTGTGAAGACCTGAGGGAACGCCTTTAAATGCCCAGTTAAGATTGCAATTGAATCGCTTTTTTATTAAAGGTAATTAGATTAGAGAGCTGCTAAACGTTAGCTGGGAAATGCACTGATTCAATCCGTACCGCGCACTTGGTGGATTTGACTTGCAGTCAAATGTGTTTTCCCTCTGATGGTTAGACTCACGGGTAGGTGACCCCGAATTCCGGCAAGTCCCCAGCAAGTGCCAAGAGCTCTTTCCGCAGCTCAGGACAGTCTCATTTGCAGCCCGAGAGATGGGCAGGTCCCCATCGCCTCTCTGAGGATGCAGAGCTGCAAAGCGAACCTCGAGCTGCTCCCTGGTGAATAAACCTGCCCTCCCCAGGGCTTTGAAATCTTGCAGGGAAATTCCAGTTTTGGGTGACGTGGAAATGTTAGTATATTTATACGTGTAAAAAAGATTACGGTTTTTCTTATGTTTTTAACCACTGACATGATTTAACTACAGCAATACATAATGCAAAGCCAAAAACAATATTGTATTCACTCAGCTGAGTTAGAAATCAAAACCCGCAAAACCAGGTATCAGTAAGCCAGATCTTGTGAAGTGATACTTGACCTTCACTTTCTTGTATTTCCCTTTTCATTCTAACTATATATGTGGATTTTTATAGCCTTAACTTAACCGAACAGTTTCCCCAGGCAGAGAGCATGGACCCTTTCTTAAGGCAAAGATTCACCTTATCAGGCTGCAATATTTTGCCCCTCTCGGTTAATTATGTCCAAATAATGAAGGGACTGTAAAATCTTTCAAGTGATAATTACCTGTGATTGTTCTCCTGTGAAATGCCTGAGGCTCATCCTGCTATTTATTAGCTCTACTGTACACTTTCTGATGAGCTTGCTTCCAATTGCCTTAGCCTATATAACTCACTGCATGGCTCTCGGATTTTCAGATAATTGTCCAAGTCCTGCATCCTCACTGTGAAAAAGGAGTCAGTTCCCTGAGAGATTTAACTCCTTCAGTGGAGACCACTGTAAATAACAGAAAATTAAAAGAAAGTGGGATCAGGTGGGGGAAAACAGAAGCATCTGGAAATTCCTGCACCACTGGCCAGGCATTTATGCTCCTACCAGCTATTTAACCCATATATACGTGTTTCTTCATTTGTCCAGACATTTTCCTTAACCACAGGGCGTAATTTCAATACAAGGCATAATAAACACGGGTTTAAACCCCCACTTTACAATAGGACAGGGCTTTAAAAAAAAAAAGCACATATTTAATGAAAAATTGTAAGTGCTATTTAGAGCTCTAAACATATTTCCATGATTTACCCGTGCGCAATCAAGTCAAGGATATTTTTTTCTGGTGCCACAGTAAGCTCCAGACTTAGCCTAGCCCAGTCACTGAACTCAACACTTCTCCCTATTCAGGTAAGAATGTACCTGTCCTTACATTGCAAACAACATTAAAAATACATCTTCTTGAACCAGTGGTGCTCAAAACTGGATTAAGAGCAGTAGTTTCTTCTAACTGTACAAATATGTAATAAGTAGGGTTAGCACAGAGAACAGACAAATAAGCCTCCTTAAATCCATGCTGGCTCCGTGCCGGGAGAGCTGTGGAAACAACACATAAAGGAGAGCTTTGTAGAGCAACCCAAGTGCTTCTGGATCCCATCAACTAGGTCGTTTTATCTCAGTCTTGGCACAAATCTAAGAGGGGTGATGGACAGTGGCTGTGGCAAGCGTGGGACAGAGAGGCTGGAACAGAAGCAGATCCTGGCTGTGAGAAGAGCGTGGCAGCAGCCCCGATACCAGAGACAGCAGGTCAGGGATACAGGGACAAGGAACTGCACGTGGAGGGACACTGAACCCCAGCACGTTCACAGGGGAGGTTCACTTGCAGAAAGGTGCCTAAACCACCTGCAAGGAGGTTTTGCTTGGCAAGAGGGGAAGTTTGGGAGCACACAGACTCATCGTTCAGCTGTGAAGCATCAACTCAGCTAAATTTCAATGTTAATAAAGATTAATACTTTAAACATCACTATCTGAAAAGAGTAATTCTCCCAACTGTGGTATTTTGGTCGCTTGTTACCATATGAACATACCACACTAAGGTTTGAACTGTTGATCAGAAATTTGGAAAGAAAATATCACAAATATGACAAAATGAGAGAAAGTTGATTCTCTAGGCAGATGCCCTGGGAGGACACCATGAGCATCACACAGAAAATACACCAGATTCTAGCTGATGACCAGTCCATTTTAACACCTTTCACTCACTGCCTTATTCACTTTTGACTGTTGAGTCAAAACCAGTAAGAATGTAAAATCGTGGCATGCACCTCTGTGAGGCTATGGGAGCTTTCCCAGGAGTCAGCAACATCGACTACCCAGTCCCATTTTAAGAAAAAAACATAACAAACATACTAATGCAACTACTTCAGTATTTCACAAGGCAAGTCATGATAGTCATTTGGATTTCTGATTGAAAAAAAAAAAAAAAAGAAAGCCTTAAACTTCTTCTGTGGTCTCTCATAGGAAGTTCTTGGTTTGTTTAAACCAGAGTGCTCCATGTTCTTTTTTTTTTTTCCTCTTTCACTGTGAAAGGGGAAATCCCCCAATACATAGTGAATTGGGTAAGGCGATTGTCATACAGAGATAACAAAACTGTGATCCCTCTGTCAGCATGAAAAAATCCCACGCTTCAACTTGCAGAGTGCCAGATGAAGAAACGCATCTCTTCAGGGTTGATAAGTCAACCCAGTGTTGGGATATAAGTCTAAATCAGTGAGTGGCTTGTAGGACATTCATAGAAGCACTGAAATTTTAAGATCATAGGTTAAATCTAACTTGATTTTGTCTATAGAATAAATGCTAGGGGCAAATTTTCAGCTACAGCTTCTCTCACTGGGACACCCATTTGGAGGACATTAGTAAGGACTCCCTTTCCTGAACCAAACTGGTCCCAGTGTACTTGGAACAGCTCTGTGGGAATATACTGGTGGAAACGCTTCACCTAATCACATCCTCCTTGGCAGACTCCCAGTGTAAGTCCAGACAGAGCCCCTGTTCTGGGGTCTAAGCCTTGGGTACGAGAGCGCCGGGTATGCCAACGCTGTGGCAGCTGCGAATTACCCCGTGGTTGAGGAACAGAAGATAGGGATATATTACATAGCCACTTTTCAGCTCCATTACACCGTCAGATGGCTCAAAGGGGCTGGCATCACAGCAGAGAATCTGGCTTACAGCTTGTACACATGTGGCGGTTATTCAAAGCCTTCTCAGCTGTTAATCAAAGCTACATAATCCCGTAATGTCTGCACTTCACTAAGCGCAGACCTATGCTCTATAATCCCATGGTGCTTTTTCTGGTCGTGCTGAATGGAATTCTGGTCTGCTAGACTTGAATTGTAGCATACCTTCAGCTTTAATTCTGAAGAGATAACTCCAACAATATTTGCAATAAAAAAATTACATTACAAGTACTATTTACTCCCCAAGACAATCTGTGCATTCCATTTAGGGTATTGGATTTAAAACAAAAGACATCGAATTGCTTAAAAACAGTTAGAAAAAGCAAATAAACTTCTACCAGTTTACATATTGAAATCAGTTTTAAGCATTCCCTTGAGCATAAATCTACAAGTAATTAGGATGACACTGCTCTCCTAAGGTATGAGATTCATTGTTTAAATGACCACTTTGTTAATTCCTATGGTTCATCTTCTGAAATTCTGGGTAGCTTCAACACTGAGCTCCAAATATAGTTAATGCCTTGGTCACGTGAAAAATTCAAGGTGATCCACTATCTAAGGTGACGGAAAACTGAAGCCAGACTTCAGTGTCAAGACCATTTTCTTATTAAGCTTCCCAGCCCACTCCTACACATGTCAGTGAGGTGGTAAGAGATGCGAAAAAAAATCACCAGAGGTATTTCAATAGCCAGTTTCTCCCGAGCACCTTTTCATTTCATCTTTCTTTACCCTTTCCTAATAAAGCCACATTTATCTGCAACACTCAGACAACATTTTCTCATCACATTGCAAAGAACTTAACAAAATACAGCTAAATACCATCATTTCTGTTCTGCAGCTAAAGAGGCAGACAAACGGGCCCAGCACAGACAGGCAGCGGATGAAACTGGAGAAGGGAGGAACCTACCAAGGATGACGTGAGACTGGAGCTTCGCTCTGCCACAAGCCTCCCAGGTGACCTCAGGCACATCACTTCAACCGAGAGTTTGAATGCACATGGCCAGTAACCTCCGTTCTCTCTCCTCCTGTTCAGCAATATATTCTTCTGAGAGCAGGGCTGACTCCAAGGACTTAAACCAGTTTCATATCCCCTTGTGTGACCTCTCAGTAGAGAGGCGAATAGTCTGGGGTAAAAGCATTTATCTACGTAACTTTAAAAAGTATTAGCCATCTTCATTTTAGGCAAATGCGTGAGTATAAAGTATTGTTATGCTGGCAGCCAGGATGAGGTTTCACAGGTTTAAGGAATTAAACCCTCCCCACTCCTCCAAAAACCTCTTTCTGTCAAGCCTTAACTGAAAGAAAAATTGGTACAATAACCCATCTATGAATCAGTCCTTATTACATATTTTCATAGTGTCTATAAATACGGCACTGCAATATAACTATGCCTTGAGGCCGCTGTGCCCTGATTAACCCATACGATGCTTTCCAAATTGCATCATACTGCTAGAAAACCTTCCTCTAAACTTTAGCATTTTTAGCACCTTGGCATTAAATGTCTCCTTTCCAATCCAGCAATTCATTTATTTCTTGTCCTTTGCACAGAACATCAGCTGACGTGGATTTATTGGCATTGTCCCTTCACCGCAGCACCCCACACTGACACCAGAGACTAACTCTATGTCCAAAAATAGCCAGACATTATCAGGAAGCAATCTGCATCAACAAAATCACAGTACTCAGCGTTGTAGAAAAAAAATCTATTCCAGCAGCCAATTCAGCCCTTAATAACATGCTGTAACTTTGTCAGCCCTGAATTGGTCAGGCAATTGGACTAGATGATCTTTGTAGGTCCCCTCCAACTGAAATAGCCTGTTCTATTCTATACGGATCCCGAGATCAGGTAATGAATCATCCTGAGTTCAAAGTACAAGATAAAAAGAGCCTCACCCTTGTCCAAGGTAACAGTCGCCCAACTTGACTGGTTACATACAATTACAAAGAAGCCAGCGCTATTCTGTAGCTGAAAGACAGAATTCACCCCAGAAAGGGATCTGAAGCAATCTAAAAGCGGTTTCAAAATCACGGTGGGTAGACAGGCAAAAGGGACTATAAATTAATGGAGAAATTGTGATATTGGAAATTACATGCAAAAAGTAAAGCTTGCCATCTGCTCGTGGTCTTTAATCGTCAAGTTAGTCAAGTGACATTAGCGCAAGAGGAATAGATTCAAAAGAGTAAGATCTAGCAGCACAGCAGCCAGTGCCTCCATACGCTGGGGTCTCAGGTCTTTGTCTGTCTGAAACTGGAAGTTAAGTCCTAGATGGAAAGGACCCAGAGAGATCCTAGTGACAAGCCTACCTCCACCAGCTTTGGCAAAGCAGCATTATTGTGCTTTTTAAAAATTTTTTGTTTTGTTTCCTCATTACCGGACATTTTGCAAGTAGAGTCCCGTTCACCATGACAAGAATCACTGTCATTCATTCAATCATTCATTCAGTGTCTGAACAGCAGCTTAGGCCACCGGAGATACAGGCTGAATTCTTACCCTTCCCTCACGCGTCTTTCCCCCCTCCCCACCTATTTTGCACTCCTTTTCTGAAATGCCTGGCCTACCAGCTCAAGCTTGGCGGGTGGATCATTGCCATGGACTTCTGACCAGAAAGGCAGCTAGACAGGCGCTGTCTTAGATACCTCATATTTTCCATGTCAGAGTATGGATGAGACGGTGTACTGGGCCTCTCTCCCATCAGCGGTAAGATTGCAAACATGAATCAGCACAAGATAGAGAAGCTGCCCTGTCAATCTTTGCTTTCTTTTTTTTCCTCCCTTGTGGTTGTTTTTGTCTTGTTTTGTGTTTTTTTCACATTGTTGTTTTGGTTTTTTTGGGGGGGTTGTGTTTCTTTGGTTTTGGGTTTTGTTTTTGTTGGGGTTTTTTGTTTTTTTCGGTTGTTTTTTAGTAGCACTTTTTTTTTTAAAGTAGCATTGGATTCTAACAGCAGCAGCAATGGAAAATAACTCCAACCTCTCACTCGTTTTTGTTGTTTTTCCCAAAAAGAAAGTGCTTACCATCTTTAAAACCTTGTGAACACCTAATTGAGAGGATTATAATATTTCCCTTTTGCCATTTGTTTCCTTCACATATCTTTAATAAAAGATCAACACCCCCCCCTTTTCAGTTAATCCTATACAACCTTTACTTGCAAAATGTCAGACTTGCCTTACTGTTTTACGTTGTACAGCAAGACATCCGTGCTAACCTCTTTCCTTCTCCGGATTTATGATGTAAGTATAATATGGTCACATTTTCAAGGAAAGATCTCTTCTGAGATGAGAGGTCAATGCTCAGCATCTCTTACAAATATATTTGGGCCTAGGCATTCCCAGCTGACCACCCCTCTTTTCCTCACTAAACACACCCACAACGGGGGAATCTGATGGCTGTGACCTGTTGTCCTGCCGCTGCTCACACACGACTCCCCCATTTAAGAAAAGGTGAAAACTTGTGACTAATTGACACAAGAGACACCTATGCAAAAACAAGAGACACCCAGAAAGCAAGATTCCTCCATTCAGAACACCCCCAAACACAGGCCCTCAAAGCCACTTATGGATTAATTCTCTGCCATTTATCTGCTATTTTATTTTTTCTCTAGACATTGTGCAATGAGGGAGCAAGTTACACTCGATATTCTAAACTTTTTTGTCTTGCTGTTAGGGCGAGAAATCTAAGAAGTCTTTTGGGGGCCCTTTTCTAGTTTTAGCCCTCAGCTGCTAAAGTGTGTTTGCCTGGAGCTCAGGACTGTCCAGCCTTACCCAGGCCATGTAACACAAGCTTTTACACACCTGCTTCTTCATGGCTAGCTTCAGAATAACCCCTCTTCAGAACAGGTAGTCATTTTTCACAAAACACTAAGTTACAACAGCCAAGAAGAGCAGCAGAGAAAGGCAAACCAGGACCTATTAAGGAGGCCATTTTCTTGACTTCAGTAAACCTCATACAACATCTCTTGACCGTGCCCTTACCAGCCACCCTCTAGAGCAGCCCAACCTGGAAAAGCAGCCACATGGGGGGAATGCTGCAAAATCCGACACGGAAAAGAGGAGAGCCTTAACAAAACCAGCACACACGCCGCACAAGAACAGATCAACAAACAGACCAGACCCTCGAGGCTGTGGAAACACCCACAGTGCAGATTTCCCAGCCCCTGGAGGTGATCAGCCCCTTCGACTCAGCAGCCTCCCGTCTGAGCAACCCACCGTGGGTTCACTCAGACTCTCCGGATTCAGGCAAAGCCCAAAATCTTTGCTCTACCCATCGCAGGCATGGAAGGCAAATGATTCCTTTCCTCTTCAGAGGAGGTTTGTGGTCTTTTAAAAGTCATATTTAAAGTTTCATCTCCCTTGCTCTTCTCTACCTTGAGGTAAATAGCCTCAGTCTATTCACTGCTTCCTTAGCAGTCAGCTTTTCTAGGTCTGTGCTCACTTTTCTTTATCCATATTTACTGCAATTGTTCCATCTCTTCCTGAAATATCATGTCCCAAGACATTACGCATCTCTAGCTACAGACATAAAATTAAATACAACTTCTAAAGCATTTAAATATTTTCAAATGTGGTTAGAATTTAAACACTGCTCAGTGGTTTTCAGATAAGTTAGATGCTCGTCTTGCTTAGAAATTTTAAAAATCCATCTCACTTCAAGACAAAGCTTTACAATGAAACTATTTAAATCACATAAACAAGCTCCCCCTCTAATTTAATTCTTTTACATATTTGCCTTTTTAATATATGTGTAGTAACACACGAGTCAGAAAACTAAAGTGTATATTTTCAGTTTGAACTTCGCAGATTTGTAAGCAAATCGGTTACTGGGGTTTGGGGCAGCGGTAGCAACATGCATTGCAGCTACCAGTTCACGTATTATTTAAACATGCTAAAATATGACTCAAATCACACACATTTGAAGCATAATTCTCATATTTTAACAATATGGTTGCCCTCGTTATTGCACTCTTCATTTTACTTTAGTTATATCTTATGAGGTTTACTTTTTCTATGAGATTTTATTCTAAAGGTAGAAGGATCTTGCTTGGTGCCATGTGTGTGACCGACTTATTGGCTTGGTGTGATTGGTGATTGATTTCATCTTTGATGTACCTCTGCATATATGTTTTCCACTTCAGATGATGTAAAAGCAAAAGAATCATATTACTTGTGAAAGACAATCATAAATATTCATAAACAGAAATTTTTATACATAATACTTTTCAAAGCAGTTCTGATATTTCAACCCAAACTTCCAATTATTTTCATGGGAGATACTCCTATCATTTGAATAGATGTGTCAACTAAAAAGCATATTTTAACACACTTCTGTTCCGTGACAAGATATGATGAAGGGGTTATGATTACTTTCAGTCCCCCTTGCATAGTTTCTAAGGAAACAAAATATCACATCAAATTCTGCTTTGTTGGAGACTGTACATTAAGGACTTTGCTGAAACTTAGCATCTAAGCATCTCCAGACATCCTTACTGCAGAATTGTAGCTTTCTGGATTACAGGCTTCAAGTAAAGTGGTTCTTTGAGCAACACTACGAAGCACTTTTTTCCCCTTCTTTTTTTCTTTTTATTGCTTAAAGTGTTTTGCTCTGCTGCTTTGAGACGAACCCCTCAGTTCTCTTCAAGTTGATCCAAAAATCAGAAGGAAACCTGTAATTCACATACCTGCACCTCCTGCATTGTCACAATAAGGTCTCTCTTACAATCATAAACACATCCCCCTTTAATTGTAACTGGGCAAATGGATAGAAAAGACATATTTAGTAAGATGATATGCTTGGAAGAGACTTTTTGACAGTGGAAATATTTGCTTTTCAGTTCTGGCACCTCAGCATGGGTGTGGGATTTGGCCAGGTGAGGAGATGAGGTAGGCTGGCTGACTCACTCGCCCTGTCTCCGACGAGGAAAGGCCATGGAGCCATTCAGACTAGGGTCTTGCATGGTATGGTGTGCTATACGGTCAAACACTGGAGACAGTTTATGCCTGCACAGATGTATGCAATATATCCACCTGGACAAACCAATTACTTCAGTGTCAGCATTCTCATCTCTCCTATGTCAGAGGAAATTTCTCAGAGCAGCAGTCATTACTTTATAGGAATTGTTACAAAACAGACAACACAGAGACATCTTTGATCTAGAGGATGGCTCCTGCCTCTTTCTACCCAATTTGCTTGGTTTTGAGCAACACATCATCACTCAACTTAGAGCAATAACATTTAGACAGACAAATGAAATTAATTTTGATGTCTGCAGACTTTAACCTGGAGAATCTCACAGAACTTGGCCAGACGTTCCTTCCTCCAACTTCCTGCTGGGATTGACAATTATTAGTGGTTTCACTTCAGACATAAAGAAACCAAGTCTGCTTGGTCTGTAGCAGACAGAGAGGCAAATTCCAGGTATCGCACAGCCCTGATCCTGAGGAAAAGCAAAGAACCCCCAAAGAAAGTGAAGGAGCATACAACCACACACTTCAATGCAATTTCCATTGAGACAAAGACAATTTGGGAGCTTGTGTCAGATAAGGGAAAAAAAAAAACAAAACCAAAACCAAAAACCAGACTGGAAATGAATGTACAGCCTAGGAGGAGTAACAAAAAAGTCTGCAAGGCAGAACTGTTTCTTCTGCAGAGATGATCTGGAAACTACCAGCAGCTCATGGTATCAGCTATCAGAGTCAGCAGTGTTCAAACAGGGCTGACCCAGGATCTCTTAATTTGTTTTTTTTTAGCCTAGTGAGATCATCCAGAACTGCCGCAAAACTCAGATTTAGCTACCACAGGCAAGAGGACCTGACATATGGCTTCGCCTTGGACAGTCCCAGGCAAGAGAAAGAGGGATACATGCATGCTCAGTATTTACTTGTGGTGTGACTACCACCAAACATACTGAGCCTAGAAAGCTTGTATATGGAGCCAGAATACTATTAACCCCTATGGCAAGTTTTTATATCCCTTTCAAATCCCACACAATCAGAGGGAAGCAAGCTAGTGCAAACCACAATCCAGAGGATGGACTACAAAAAGATTAAGTGTCATCTGCACGATCTACAGCTGGCCTTTCATCAGATCCACGCGTAACCCCCCGTAAAAATCCTCCAGGTGACAGCTCATACTCTCCCTTCTCTTTCTATGCTACTGAGCACGAAAAATAGCTTCGCAGTGTAAGCTGCAACCGGCTGGTAGGGAGCGAAGAGGAAAAAGAAATTAGACTTGTAGAGGCTTCTGTGAAGTACAGGAAAACATAACAGCATCTGGTGATGTTTTCTTAAACCACACAGAGCTCTAAGTTGAGATAATTACTATATCAAGTTCCAGGTAGGTATTTTATTGCCTTTTATTAACTTACCCTAGCATCTACACTCTTGTTACCAGCTAGGCTTATGCATCCCTTTCCTTAATTCAGCTTCAGTTCTAGAGAAAAGGAAAATTACACTTGGCTAACTCCATCTAAGATTTTATTTTTTGTGGAAAGCAGGGAAGAGCAGGTAGAGGTGAGGTGCTCTGGAAAGACACCGTCTATTTAAAATATTCTATGCAAAAAAAGCACATGATAGATCTGCCTCGTCCCCCACCCTCTCTGGTTCTCCACACCACCACCTTTTCAACCAGACTGGTTAAGTATTGCTTAATGTGCGGTAAATGCCGAACAAACAAATCAAACAGTTTGACTCTGGACCACTTCCCCTCCTCCCCCAAATAATGAAAGCTGCACATATCAAATAGAGTGAATGCAGATGGGGAAAGCGATTGGAAAATATGTATTTGTCCTCTTCCAAAGGATCGGCACACTCCAGTGTTTTAAAAATATGGCTTTAAAAATATGGTTTAAAATAATATTTAAAATAATATTTAAAAATATGGTTTTATAAATATTAAATATTAAAACACAGATCAAGTTATTATGAAGAAATAATATTCAGGAAGTCTGTTTCAGAGAAAACAATCTCAAACTATCTTTCACTTAAGACACCACAAAGGGGCCTTCACGTAGGCTTTTCAGAAAGCCAAAAAAATAAATCTAGGTTTCAGTAGAGCAATACAAAAAGAAAATTAAAATCACCAGTCACTTCAGAAAATTTTGATCACAGCTGAATGGTTTGATAGTTAAAGAAGGAGCTTGCCATTTTTTCCTCAACATCCTCTATTTGTGACAGCATTAAGCTTCCTTGGCATATGCTTATTTCCACAAAACCATTCTCCTTCCTTTTTCCTCAAATGGCAGTGTGTTCCCTGCTGCTCTTTGCTGTCATTTGCAAGAGACGTTGGTTTGTTCTAGGTGACAAATAAAAAAGATTGGGGCCACCCATCTCCAGCTAGGTTGCACAGTCCAGGTTCATTGTCATCAGGTACCATGAAGGTGGTCAAAATAACATGCAAACTAATTTCAAGAGCATTTTTTCTGTCTCTAGGGACACTGCGTGATGTCTGTTATTCTCTAAGCTAAATCTGTTTTGGGGTCTAAGTAGCTGTAACAGCTGTGAATGCTCTAAACACACAATGCTTCCAAAATTAACATCAATGCATATATTAACATGAGGCAAGGGACTTGTGTTTCCTACTGCCTTCTCTTCTCAGTGTAAGGCTTTGTATTAATTCACAAGCAAGCAGTTGAACACCTGAGTTGCAGAGAAGTCCTCCTGCTCACATCCAATTTTCCAGTTGAGTAGACTGTGTTTCAAGAATGTCCAGTGTTGTGACAGAAGTCAATATTATTAAGAAATTCCCTCTCTTCAGTGCTCTTGTCTTTGCATAACCCATCAGAAGGTTTAATCAAAGTTCAATTCTACTTACTGAATCCTACTTGTATTTCAGGCTTAATCACCTAAACCATCATTACCCAAACTGGATCAACTCTCCTTCAAGGGAGCTCTCTTCGTGGTACGTGCCACCCAGGACGTGTATTCTCCGGCATGTCTCCCACCAGCTGACCTTTCTCTCCTGCCACCCTAGAGCTCCTTCTTTCATCCAGGCAGACTGCAATGCTCAGCGAAATATAAGGCAGTAAAAGTTGGTAATTCTTAGCAAGATTGACTGTTTAATGAAAACTACTGCAAACAGCGGTACTGGAGAGTGATGGTACTAAAGAGCTAAGCAAATGTGTATTCATTTGTTTGGATAGTACTAGATGAACTGTGTTGATTTTACAGATTTTAGGGTTTTTTTAAATCTAGGTCATTAAATATGTGTACTGTGAATATCACCTGCTAAAGTGGAAAAAATTTTAAGCCATGTTTGATGATACCGAGAAGAGCATACATAGCGCAGATTATATTCTGGTAACATGGTATTACATCCATGAGATGGGTTTTCACCAGTGGAAGTTTCCCAAACGTGGGTATCTTCTAAGTACTTAAATCACCCACATCCTCGTTACTCACTGCACGTTACCATTGGGTACAGATGTGATCTCTCCCAACTAACGCAAGTCACTTTGGAAAAATCTATCCCTTATTTTGTATAGACCATAACATGCCTCAAGATGCTAGAGTAGTAAGAAAAAAAACCCCAACCCACGAGAAAATGGACATCCCCCGCTTCGCCTGGCTCTCTCTGGAAGAAAAAAAAATTTGAAAAGTCTCTGAATCGCCATGTATAGCAGGATTATTTTAGCATCTGCCAACTGAATCCAAGGAGAATCATATTATTTGGGTTGTAGCTCTCACTTGCGAAAGACTAACTTCAGTTAGTTTGTTTTCCATGGGACATATTTGCTCTCACTCTGTTTCCACTGATGTTTTGAGTAGTACCCAAGTGGAAAATAGAATTAACATGTTGAGTAAGCTTTATTCCTCTTTAATTTGTTATTGCTGTCGTTACGAGTCTTTTATTTTACTTTGGCTAATTGTTACAGGAACAGCAATAGAAATGTTATAAATCTGTAAGTTGATTGTTTCATGGTACAGTTTTTCCATGGGGCAAGTCTTTTTCATTTATCATGGAGGAGTCGAGATAGTGCTGGAACCTAGAGGCATTAGTAAGTCAAAGAAACTGAGTAACCCTCTTGCCATTCAGAAAGGGATATAAATGAAGTTTGTTTCTATTTTGATATATGAGAATTAGCAAAGTAGATAAAAATTCAGAACCAGTTGGTAGGCATCAGGGAACAGACTTACTTACAGATTCCTGTACTGAGAAAGCACAAGCTTTTGAAATATTCTATTAATAAAACTTAATTTCTACGTACACAGTACCTCACTAGCGGTAAGGTTTCTCCTTGCCCCTTCTGTCTTTGCCTCTCAACAATAGCATTAAAAATACTGCTTTTAGCTGTGAAGTTAATTATCTACCTACGAATTTTCTACAAGGTCAAAAAAATATGTCAAACAGTATGTGTTTAAACTCTTTTACTAAACCTGGAAAACTGAATCATCGTCAGGTTGCAGTCCAACTATATAAATGTAACTCAAGCTGACTGCTTTTTAAACCTGTTTAATCACATAAGCCCTTCTGCAAATTTATCTGCAGTGGTCATAACATTAAATGCTAGCTTTTCTCTATGTTTTCCTTGGCCTTCTCAGTTAATACAGTATTTGTCTTTTAACTGGATGTCACTGTTTCATCAGCATTAACATCTGCCAATGCCTGTATAAACAGAATAGCATAAAACGTCTTTGGCATTTCTTTCAAAGTTTGTACATTAAGAGAGATGCCCATGGTTTTATTTTCGGTTGCCTTTGAAAACTCTTAAATCTTATTATTATGTAGTTAATCAATGTTGTAAAAGGCGTAGCTTTCAGGTTTCTAAAAATAAAATCATCATCACTTTAGTCTTCATACAAGCCTTTAGTTTCAACTCTTGATCTTCCAACTCCCCTTCCAGTAAGGGTGTGGGCTCTTCCTGCTTCTTCTAGAAAGTCAGTCATAGCTAGGCCGTGACATTCTACTAGCCTTGGTAAATATACACGTCTGCAATTTTTTTATTCAAATAATTTAAACCAGGGACAGAAAATGTTAAGAGTCATTACTACAGGGAACTTCCAGCACTATTAAACAGATAGCAGAGAAACATCCTTGAAAGAAAAAAAAGTCTTACAAACTTACTAGCTGCCTACCTTTTTAGTTAGCAGCTGTATCTCCCAAACCAGCTTTCCAAATCCTCTGTAGAGCTTTATCTATTTGAAGTTGAGGCTTTGCTTTTATCTGCATCACAGAAGCTGGATCTATCTCATTATAGCACACCTCATAGGAGAGAATTTAGAAGGTCAAACTAAGGTGCACACAGAAAAATCCTATTAGAGACCCCAGCATGATGCACACTGAAGAGACATTCAGTAACGAAGGACCAGGAGCTTCCAAGTTTGTCTTTCTTGCTTAGCTGCTCTCTGACGGGTAGAACCAGGAAGATAGTTTTACAGCTTAGCTAGCTAAACGTTTGGAACTGCTGCAGAAGACAAGGAAGATTCAATAAGCAACAGATCATAAACAGGGGAAAAACCCTGTAGTTTAGCATCTAAATAAGAAGTGGAGCTCTGAGCATCCATACTCTTTTCAGGTGGGGTTATTTATCTTCAAGTACATAGACTTTGGGCACAGCTTTGCAAGCAGGAGAAGGCAGGCCAACCTTCAGTTTTATCTGAATATTAAAAGAACTTTTACAAATCACTAGCCAATCTTAACACCTCTGACCTTGGGCTAAGTATAACGTAAACTACTTAAGTGTGAATAAAGATTGATAATTGAGAGTTAAGAATATTCCTTGTGAAAAAGGTTAACTGTTGGATTAAACATTAAAAACTGTACATTCAATGTTCTTCAGAACTCCTGGGCTTCATTATTAAGCACGACAAAAACATACTTCCCCCCCCCAAAAAAAAAAAAATTATAGCCAAACCAGCATTTTTTCTAAATGTTTTCCCATTCAATAGAGTAAGTGTAGAAATAATTATGGCATATTAAAGATAATTCAATAGGATCACAATCACAGTAATTAATCTAAACGTGTATTTTTATAGAAAAAAATAGTTTAACTACAAAACATTCAATGAATACAATATGCATTTATAAACAGTACCATTAGTATACGGTATTTTGGAAATGCGTAGCGCAAACTGGAAAATTTCAGTACACCTCCAGTATGGGTGTGTATATGAGTATAAATCTTGGAGACATATACATATACACACTTCCATGACACTGCTAATATCTACCACGCAGGTTCCCTGGTTTTGCAAATGAAGAATCTTTCCCATTAAATGTATAGTTGCCACCTACAACTCAGGGCAGGCAAACTTTTATCCTCTTGAAAAAACAGACATGCTATTACCACCGTGTATTCGTTTGCCCCGTACTGTGTGCAAGTTTCACAAAACGAATTTATCAAGTGAATTAAGGGTCCTAAATATTGCTGATGCCAAAGAAAAGGCTTTTTTCTTTATGCACGTGAAATTACACACCTTAAGCAAAGTGTCATAATATCATTCCATATTACTTCATGCATCTGACCATTGACCTGAAATTACCCAAGCTTGGTATTAATTTTCTCTTGATATCCTCCTAGATATGCATCATAGACCGAATGGGAATTTTTAGCATGCTTTAGCAGTTCTCCATTAGCAACAACAACTAATTCATATGTTTTAAGGCCTGTAACAACCCTTCGTCTGTACCTGTCTCATTGCATCGGCATCCTGTTTCTGCCATGCCTGCAAGTGAAGCACAGCCTGGGCAGCGCTCATGGCTGGACTTGTACACAGCACTTGTACACAGTTGTACACTTGTACACAGTCTGTTGCACCTCTCAAGAAGAATCAGCACATTCAACATTTAGAATGAAAGAAGGAGCAGGGAGAAGAGGAGCAGTCTAGGACTGGGGACAGATGAGTGGGAGCCTTCAGGTTAACAGGAAGCTCCGGTCATCAGAAATAAGGGAATGCTGTCAGGGCACATTAGAAGTTCAAACAAAACAAAAACCAACAAAAAACCCAGAGCAGGAAAAAACCCCAAAGGCCAGGGACAAGACAGACATGCTCTGAAACGGAGCCAAGAGCAAACAGCTCTGCATATTGTGTCAGACAAGAAACACAAGGGGAAGAATGAGCGGTGTAAAGAGGACAGCAGCCAAGCACCCGCGGGGTTTGCTGCGTGCATTAAGAGCTGCATCTGTACATACCAGTATGCGGGAAGAAAAGGGAAAAGAAGAGAGAGGAGGAAACAGATCTCAAAGAAAGAGAGGCACGTAAATAAATGCCAAATTTGAATTTCAAAGCTAGCGAGATCTAACCCATAGGATATACCAATTTGATATTTCTTAGTCAGGAAAGAAAAAGATCTTGTCACGTAAGGAGTTGCTACGAAGAAGATAAACACTGTGAGGCAGACCAACTCATTTATATCAGCTGGTCTAACAGACAAGTACTGTCAGATGATAAGTGAAACTCAGGCTCTCTGTAATTTACTTTTTTCTTTCCTTTCTGAATACAGGAGCACACGCTAAAGTAATAAATCTAGGTCTGAAACAACGACTATCCCAGTTGTTAGAAAAATATTAAGAAATCAATACATGAACGACCGACAAATAGCTGTTTCTACAACTACAACTGAGCTGTATGATATGATTCCATCATATTATAAAAGGAATTTAAAGAGGCTGTGTAGGGAGCAAATGCCCTTGGCAGTAGCGAAGTGGGTTAGGGTACTGTAACTCCAGGTCAAAGAATAACAGAAATTGCGGACAGGTTAGCAGAAGGGCTGGAAACGCGTGGGATGAAGTACAACTCTGCCTGTGCATATCAACATGACCAAGCATATCAACATGACCAAGCAGCATCTCTGAGCAGCACTGACACACAGAGACTACAAACACCCAGTACAGATAAATCTGCATTATTTTCATCACCCTCCCTAGGAGGAAAATACCCAAAATAAGGATGATACTGTTTGCTTTTCCACAGCAATGAGTTGTAGCTATTTCATTCAATAGGTCAGACATCAAGTGTCTGCACAAGTGCTTGAGGACATGACCTGCTCTTCCATGTGGGGGGCGATGAAGCTGCGACACGAAGTCCTAGGGCGATCAAAAGAGACTTCAGGGCCTTGGGTCGGCTAGTAAGGGACTCTGGAGCACAGGTTATTTTCTCCTCTCTCCTTCCAGTTGTGGGCAGTGACACTAGAAGGAACAGAGGCACCCAATCTATTAACTCATGGCTCCGTGGCTGGTGTCATGGCCACAATTTTGGTTTTTTTTTGATAACGGGATGGCCTACACAGCACCGGGTTTGCTGGTGTCTGATGGGATTCATCTTTCTCAAAGGGGAAAGTGAATCTTTGCTCAGGAGCTTGCGGGGCTCATCAACAGAGCTTTAAACTAGACTCGAAGGAGGAGGGGGACAATATCAGGCTTGCCCAAGAGAAGCTGAGGGACGACGTGCCACGGTTAGAGGGAGCGTGTGCCAGTGAGGGCACTCAGCCTGTGTCTCTGAGATGTGCGGGTTACACTGGGGCACAGCTGGAGTCGAACAGAGTTGAGCCAGGGGATACTGAGGCAATAGGAGCCAAGAGGGAAACGCCACTGAAACACCTCAAAGCACACAAGAGGTGTTCCTCTGTGAAGGAGACACGGACCACAGCCCAGCTGAAGTGCCTCTACACCAATGCACGCAGCATGGGCAACAAGCAGGAGGAGCTGGAAGCCATTGTACATCACGAAAACTATGATATGGTTGCCATCACGGAAACATGGTGGGATGACTCGCACAACTGGAGTACGGCAATGGATGGCTATAAACTCTTCAGGAGGGATAGGCGAGGCAGGAGAGGTGGTGGGGTAGCCCTATACGTTAGGGAGCGTCTGGGTAGTTTAGAGCTTAATGATCGTGACAATAGGGCAGAGTGTCTATGGGTAAGAATCAGGGGGAAGGCCAACAAGGCAGATATTGTGGTGGGAGTCTGTTACAGACCACCCAACCAGGATGAGAAGACAGACAAAGGATAACCAAGGGATCAAGCCCAGCCAGCATGGGTTTATAACCAACCTGATCTCCTTCTATGACAAGGTGACCCGCCTAGTGGATGAGGGAAAGGCTGTGGATGTTGTCTACCTGGACTTCAGTAAAGCCTTTGACAGTTTCCCGCAGCATTCTCCTGGAGAAACTGGCTGCTCATGGCTTGGACGGGTGTACTCCTCGCTGGGTAAAGAACTGGCTGGATGACCAGGCCCAAAGAGTGGTGGTGAATGGAGTTTACTCCAGTTGGCGGCCGGTCACAAGCGGTGTTCCCCAGGGCTCTGTGTTGGGGCCAGTCCTGTTTAACATCTTTATCAATGATCTGGACGAAGGGATCGAGTGCACCCTCAGTAAGTTTGCAGATGACACCAAGTTGTGTGGGAGTGTTGATCTGCTTGAGGGTAGGAAGGCTCTGCAGGGGGACCTGGACAGGCTGGATCCATGGGCCTAGGCCAATTGTATGGGGTTCAACAAGGCCAAGTGCAAGGTCCTGCACTTAGGCCACAGCAACCCCAGGCAACGCTACAGGCTTGGGGAAGAGTGGCTGGAAAGCTGCCTGGTGGAAAAGGACCTGGGGGTGTTGGTTGACAGCCAGATGAACATGAGCCAGCAGTGTGCCCAGATGGCCAAGAAGGCCAATGGCATCCTGGCTTGTATCAAAAATAGCGTGGCCAGCAGGACTAGGGCCGTGATCGTCCCCCTGTACTCACCACTGGCGAGGCCGCACCTCGAATGCTGTGTTCAGTTTTGGGCCCCTCACTACAAGAGAGACATTGAGGGGCTGGAGCATGTCCAGAGAAGGGCAACGAAGCTGGGGAAGGGTCTGGAGCACAAGGCTGATGGGGAGCAGCTGAGGGAGCTGGGACTGTTTAGCCTGGAGAAAAGGAGGCTGAGGGGAGACCTTATCGCTCTGTACAGCTGCCTGAAAGGAGGGTGTAGAGAGGTGGGGGTCGGTCTCTTCTCCCAGGTAACAAGTGACAGGACGAGAGGAAATGGCCTCAAGTTGGGCCAGGGGAGGTTTAGACTGGATATTAGGAAATTTTTCTTCACCGAAAGGGTGGTCAAGCATTGCAACAGGCTGCCCAGGGAAGTGGTTGAGGCACCATCCCTGGAAGTATTTAAAAGACGTTTGGATGAGGTGCTTAGGGACATGGTGTAGTGGTGGTCTGGGTAGTGTTAGGTTTACGGTTGGACTTGATGATCTTAAAGGTCTTTTCCAACCTATACAATTCTGTGAATCTGCATGCAGCAGAGGTAGCTGGAAGACAAGTTGTTACCACCACCTGGAGAAAGAAATGTTCTCATGAACTATGCAGAATGCACAACTTGGCACTTCCAGCCATTGCCACAGTATATTATTTATTTTTCTAAAATTCAGTTGCAGATTATTTGCACCTTTGTCCACACTGACCACATGCCTTTGAATAAAGGATCACATTTCCATTACTGTCTCTCACTGGACAAGTTCAGGGGTATTTCTACTCAAAGCAATTCCTTTCCACTGTTCTGTCTCCAATTCAATCATTAGAGTCCCTTTAAAAGAGTATTTATTGATCACATTTCCTACAATATTTAATTCTCAGAATTACAATTAGGAAATGTAAATAACTGTGCTGTCAGATGAATCCCATATTATTCAACTGCTAGGTTGAGAAAAGCCACTTATCATTGATGGGCTATTTCCACAGGACACCGTGTGACACTGGCTATTACATCAATTCCCAGTCACGTGTATTTAAAGTTCTTTGAAAGTCCAATGCCTTTATTAAATGACCCTCCTCAGGCTTTACATTAATTAAGGTCTTCTCAGAACATTTTCCTTCTGGTTAAATTATAACAAATCCTCTCTTCTTGATGCAGTTTGTCGTTTTGGTTTGGGTTTTTTTTTGTAATAGCTAGCATTTCCCTTTTGCTTTTACACAATTTCAACCTTTTTTTCATTTATCGTCCCCTGTTACTGAGGGCTACACAAACGCTGTATAGGCCTTTGCACAGCTCTCCCTCTGCATTCTTTTTCTTCCTTTCTTGCCTTCTATGTCAACATTTATACAAACACAAAATCTGCATTTCTACAAAATCTGCAGAAGTATTGAAGAATTAAGGTTGGAAGGGACCTCAACAAGATCATCTAGTCCAACGCCAATATCTCAAAATATTAGTCACACTAAAAACACATGAAGCTCCCACAGTCAACTATGTATCAGATGACCAAAAGCAGATGCAGATACTTCCGATTTCTGGTTGCCGTAGCACTGAGAACACTGTATGAGAATTTTGCTTAGTCTGTCAATATCCTGTATTTCCACAGCACCTTTCAGCAAAGGACAAAATTAGCAGTCCAACCCCTAGCCTGCGTATTTACCGTCTAATACCGATAACTCTGTCACAAACTCCATTAATCAGTCCAGTGCCAACTGCTGGCATTTCACCTGCAAGGTCAATTTTTATACAGAGTTGAACAGTCTGAGCTTCAGATAACCAGGCTCAAGCATTTTAACAATCAAAGATTATCAACGTATTTTCAAAAGGAATATACATCACCAAGCTAGAAAAATGTTAGCAGATCACTGAGACTTACACATCATCTATATCACTGTAGAGCATTCATACTTGTCAGATACCACTGTGAAATAAATCTGGCATCTTTGATTTTTCTGGTGTGCAATTGTCTCATTTGTTAAGTTTTTATAGTAAAGCCTACCCTGAAAACAAAATTCTGAAAATATGTAGTATTTATAAACTTTGTTTATAAAATGTATGCAAGTCCCACTTGCATAAAATCAAGGGATCTAAAAATCAGTGTGAGCAATGAATTCATACCTATTACTAGGTGAACATAATAGCCAAGGTGTCACTATGGGTGGTCAAGCCCTCATTTAGACCATTAGAATGAGTTCACCAGTCTAGGTGCTCAGCACCTGAACATTCTTAAGCTGCATGCGTGAGCTGAGCTCTTGAACACCTAGATGTTAATCAGGACATTTAAGGGTCTAAAGGTAATTCAATAACTTTCACACAGGAAAGAATCTCCACACACACCACCCCCCCCCAAGCCAAGGAAATTATTTGGATGCAAATTAGTAAGCCACATGTTTCCACAAGAGAGGATAAAAGCAGCGTAAGATGAAATACAAATCCCCAAGTCTGCTTCCCGTTGAAAATAAAGCAGCACTGTAGCAACTGTTGCTTCCTATTCAATGCCCACTTCACTGTATGAAATCCAGTGCTGCCTTGCAGGAGAATTTCAGCTTCTGGTATACGAGTTTCCTCTTTTCTGCCAAATTGGCATTACCACTGGTAACACTATTCTTTAGTTACAGGCAAAAGAGTTAAGTATTTCACCCCATTATACAATATACAATTACCCAAACTTTGTTGAGCAGATTTCAAGGGAAAGAATTTCCTTCTCGTCTTAGTCCTTTAAAAGAGATCCTAACATCATTTTAACAGCAGTTCAGAGATCACGAGCAAAACACTGCCATCTTTCCTTCTTGAAACCACCTTCAACACAAATCTACATGTACAAGCACATAAACTGCATGGTGTTGCACTTAGTTCCACCTCTGTTGCTGTTTAAGGTGTTTAAACATCAAGACACACACATCAATCCTTGACTGTTCACAGTCTGCTTCTGTAAGCGGCCAAACCAAATCCAACATTTCAGCAACTGCTCCTATTTGTTCATAGTATTTTTCCTAAAGCTGCTAAAATACACACTTCCATCCACCTATGCTCCAACAGGCTAGTACAGAAAAAACCGTAGCCACAAATAAATGAGCCAGCACCAGATAGACAGAAGAATTTCCAATTACACAGAAAACAAGGAAACCAGCAACTGCATTGTATAACATACTCAGTTCATTTATTTAGATAAATGTAACTAAAATGTGATACAACTCTTTACTTATAGCAGTGTAATGAAATCTTTGTTGCTGCAATCCTGCAGTTGGAATTCCAAACTTACTTCCACTGGGATTTTCCAGCTACTGTTGAGGTACACTGGCACATGATTTAGCTGCTTCTTCTTTCCTAAAAAAAAAAAAAATTGCACAAGGATTTTGCCAATTGGAGAATAAAACGATATGGAGACGTCATATTTATTGTTGCTCACAGCAAGACTTTAATCTGATTTTTCTCACCCACCAGTCTCACATAACCCCAAATCATCTTCCTTGCCTTCCCCACATCACGTGAAAATCAGCAGAATCTGATTTTGTCGTCAGTCTCCATAGCCCAGTGCAAAAGCATCCAAAGAGTACTCTCTCAGCTCCAGGTAAACTTTTTATATTCTTGTGTGTGCGTATACATACGCAAATCCAAGAGTTTACCATTTTTGCATATTTAGAAACAGTTGTCAACAGTTAAATCTAACATTTAAATCTAACAGTTCCCAAAGTTATATGCACAGAATTTTCACTGAAGGCTGTAGGTCTGTTGTGTGTCCTTCACTGAAAGGATTATAAAGAGGGACCGTGGATCCTTTCTGTTTTTGCGGACTGTTATCTTTCCTCTCAGGGTCTCTCCTGCAAAAGTAAAAAGGAAATTACTATGCTTACATTACTGAATCATGCACAGTAACAGCAAAGATGCATTACATACCCTTATGTTGCATGAGAAGCAGTTCCCAATTAATCAGAATTAAACAAGTCTACAAAGGCTTCCTTTATGTTTTCAAAGCTCTAAGCAATGGTCTTAACAAACGTAAGTCAAACTAACTGCAGTTAAACCTGGTGAGGTGCTGAGTTATGTCTGATGCTTTACTTCTCAGATGACCCACCCAAAGAGCTGATATGCCAATTATTTTATTTGTGATTGGGGAAAAACCCTGTATTCCTTGGATACATTAACTTGCTTGTCCTGCTTGTATCTGCTTGTCCTGGTTTCGGCTGGGATAGAGTTAATTTTCTTCCTAGTAGCTGGTATAGTGCTGTGTTTTGGATTTAGGATGAGAATAATGTTGATAACACACTGATGGTTTAGCTGTTGCTGAGCAGTGCTTACAGTAAGTCAAGGACTTCTCAGCTTCTCATACTGCCCTGCCAGCGAGGAGGCTGGAGGTGCACAAGAAGCTGGGAGGGGACAACTAAGACAGCTGACCCAAACTGGCCAAAGGGATATTCCATACCGTATGACACCATGCTGAACAAAAAAACTGGGGGAAAGCTGGCCGGGGGGGTGAGGCCACTGCTCGGGAACTGGCCGGGCATCGGTCAGCGGGTGGTGAGCAACTGCATTGTGCGTCACTTGTTCTGTATATTCTTTTATCATTATTATTTTCCCTTCCTTTTCTGTCCTATTAAACTGTCTTTATCTCAACCAACAAGTTTTACCTTTTTCCTGATTCTCTCCCCCATCCCGCTGCGGGGGGGTGAGCTAATGGCTGTGTGGTGTTTATCTGCCAGCCAGGCTAAACCACGACACTGGTTGACTTGGATCTGCACATCACTACCTAGCATTTCCAGGCACGTGCAAGTCTCAGCTGGACAGTGACTAAGTGCCACTGTACTATTTCCCCCCACCCCCAAGCTTCAAATATCAACTTGTTTTCTCATGAAATGATATATATCATCTTTAAATTCTTGAACATACTTCATGGATGGAAATGTAAGCAAATTATTAGCAGTAATAAAACAGTATAAAAAAGCAAAATTGCTGGTCCACAAAATTTAATTACTCCTGCATTACTCCTTTGCTGAGCTCCCTAATTTAAATGCATCACTACTATCAGCTTTGAGTAACACCAAGTAACCACAAAAACATATTCCACGTCCTACTGCATATGCCATGTGATTGGTATTCGCACTGCATTTCATTTAAGCTCCAATTAGGTAATGTTTTTATCTTGTGAAACATTAACACAGAAATCTTCATGGCACTTCAAGTACATACATTATTAACAGCAAGTTCTGTTTTACAAACTATCAGGCTTTCTTGACCGTAACACTTGGAATATATGTGCTTCAGCTAAAACCAGAGAGAACGCTTTGACACAGAAGGAAAGAGCTGAGACACATCTAGAGAGGCACAACTCCCACTTTTGGTGTTACTAAATTTAAGTAAAAGCTTTTGTCCTACAGAAATTCCAGGCCTTGATGTTTCTGTTTAACATTTTGTCCTAGCCTGCACTGATCAACCCTGGTTCCATCCCAACAGCAGCTATACTTCCACAGCACATCAAGTTCTTCCACATTTATTCTTTACATAATTCAAAGGTCTGTTCTAGCTTTTAAAAGCACTTTCAGATTCTGAAATAAATGAGGAGAAAAAGTAAACCTGCTGTGCTGGCTTAAGAACTTGTGTATGCTCTCCAAGAGGAGATGTTTTACTTTTCACACACATCATGGGAGATTATTTGGGGATCTAAGTGCAATTTCATGATCTAACAGTCCATTTTATCATCATGCAAATGTCCTCAATGGATAAGACGTGAAAAGCCTTTATAGCTATGCAACCTTCTGAAACTTTACACAGGACTAAATGAAGGGACCATGAACCCACTTCTCTATAGCACAGCTGTTCTTAACTTCTTTTGTCCCTGCATCTAAGATGCTTATAATAAGAAGATAGCAGAAAACTACATTTACAGATATTAGGAGCTCTAGGAACTGATTCATGCTATATAAAGTTAAGACAAGACTTACAAGTTTGTATCCATCATGTATAAGTCACATAAACTGAAATCCATAGCTAATTCCATCTAGTCACAGGGTTTACTATTTGCTTACTTGAAAGCTTTATTTAAAAAGCAGTTTTGAGAGACCAAGCTTTCAACAAGGTTCTTTATTTCCAGCTACTTAAGGAGCTACTTTAATTAACAATATTCATATTTTTGAGTATTAAGCACAAATTTACTGAGAAGGCAATACAGGAGGACACTAAAGAGAATTTAGTTTTCTTATTAGCTTTCACCTGCTTCCCCCATCCCATGCCCCAACAAAAAGCCAGCAAATTCCATGTTCCCTGGGCAGTGCCGTAAGATTCTTCCAGACTTGTGTGCCTGACTGGGAGGCAGGGGGGTAACAAAAAGAAAAGCCTCAGATCTCTGCAAGAGCAAAGGTATGGGGTAGAGTTTCATAAATTTTCGTAAACCATATGCAACTGACATTTGGGCTACACCACCCCCACTAAATCCTGGAGAGAGACTAATAAATTTCAAAAACATTAGTGTGGCTGTAAATGTAGTACTTGAAGATTTTGGCTTCAAGTCTTCAGTTTCATGGAAAGAGAAGAACAGTCAAGAGGTAAAGAAATGGAAGCAAACTGCAGACTTGCAAATGCAAATTTCTTTGTTGATATAGACACAAGACAATGCACTAATCTTAGGTGTGTACGAAAAGATTACTTTGTAAACATCTGTTTGAAATATTTATATACACAGCAATTTCAAGTATGTATGTGTGAAGAATGTGTGAAGAATGTATGTGTTCCCAAATTTTGGCACCTAGACTAAAAGTCTGAAGTCAGAAGGTATCAACATCCCTTTAAGTAGAAATGTCTAGATTTGTATGGGTTTTGAACTACCTAAATACTTGGAGTACATTGTGCGTCAGAGATTGCTTCAAACTCAGATTAGCACAGGAACGATTTCAGACTTGTCACATACAAAAATAACTAAACCATAGTCTTGAACAGAGCTCAGGATACAACCCAGAAGCTGAACCTAAATACCTTCAGGTTAGTATTTTATTTTTTTTTATTTACAAACAAGTGAAATTCAACAGCCTGGTCTGCAGAGAGGTAGAAGGGACTTTTAATTTTTAAATCTGACAATGTGTGAAGTTTTTAAATAACACCATATTTATGTTAGAAAAAAATTAAGTAAAACTTTAAGCCAACAGCATTAACATTTTCAAGTAAGGCACCTGAAATACGTGCTCCAGCAAGAGACTAATTTTGAAGTTGGAGGACCTTCACCTTCTGTAACACATTGGGGGACTACAAGAACTAGGATATCTTCTTTGGCGGCCTTCAGTCAGACGCTCAAAAGGTCAGTTACAGCTCTAACTTGATGCAACTTCGATGTCATTGCAAAAGCTCTGGAATGACAAATTCTGTTCCTCTAGCCTGGCTCTGGCTTGATGACTAACACAGACATTGCATTCTTTTTCTCCTTAGGGAACTATACACTTACTGATTATTTTAATATCTGAAGAAAAAAAAAAATCCACAAATACAGTTGTTGCCTCATATTGCAAGGAAATATTACCTATACAGGCCTTTCAGTCTTGTTTTTAATGAGCTTGCTGAGTGGATATCTCTTAATTTAACTATGCTTTTGTAAAGATTGCTGCTTGCAGTTACTAGAAAAAAAACTAATCTCAATTTATTTTCAGTCCTTAATAAGACCTGCAACTTAAGTTATATTTGTAAATATTTAGGAAGCCCATTGCTGAGCCACTTCATACCATCATTTTAAAACCACAAAAACTACATCTAAGTAGATGATTCTACTAAACACGTTAGAGGAGGGCATGATCTCTATCTACAGCAGTAAGTTCTCTGCTACTCTTCCATTAGACCTCCCTTGCCCCATCCATCTTCATCCCTCACACCAGCCACATCCACCGTTACTACTTTTCTATCTCACTGGATCCAAAGTATTTCCCAACTGCTCATTACTTACTGTGATTTTAAAAGCCATTATTTATGTTCTGTTAAAAAGCTGAATTTTTCAATACTCTTATTGCAAAAATGAAAACAAATAGCAATTTGAAAACAAAGCTGGTTTCAAATTCTGTAAGGATTTGAGAATCCACCATTTGGCACAATTCTCAGTTGTATCCACAAACAGTAAACTGACACGAGATCCACATTATAAATAATAAATGCAGGACATTTTGTCAAAGGCTGCAGTATAAACATCAAAGAAAGCTTTTCAACAAGAATGATTGTGGTACCAATACTGTACAAAAGATCCAAGAAATACAGGTATCCTTTGATAATTTTGGTTTTGGGTTGTTTTTTTTTTTTTTCCCCCCATAGTTTAACAGTTAGTTGGAGATTCTTCTTCAGTTCCCGTGCAGCTTTATTATTAGGACACAAGTGACTGATACGATAAAATGCGATTCACGAAGAATTGCGAAAATGGTTTCACAGGTTATTTTAACAGAGATAGACCTGCCAGGTAGAAGGACAAGGTAAAGAAAAAAGGGCTTTATAGCTTCTCTCCAGCTAGGAAGTTTAACCTTGTTTGAACATACAGATTTTCAGAACTGCTACAGAATGAATTATTTGATACATTTTAACATCCTATAATAACATTTTTTAAAACATTCAGTAGACTTAAGAGCCTCTGAGAACTAAAATTCCACGATTTAAATTAATCCATACTTCAATCTTACCATTTAAAACATTAATACAATGTAATAAAATAAATGAGGTAAAAATCTAAATATAATTTCATAAGTTATAGCTGACTTCATAGAACAGAACCCTCGGATTCTGTTTGTAAAGGCAGTTAATGAAACAAAGCATTCCATTTTTCTCTGCTATTTCTTATGCAGTAACCACATTAAATCTGCCTTTCTAAACAGTCTTTTCCCAGGGCCGAAGCAAACAACAGCAGTGCAAGCAAGTAACAGAAAGGCAGTTCGGAACAATTAATCAATGTCACGTAGATAGAAAATGACTGATGTTTTTTCACCATTCTGCTGTCCTATGAGCTGCCTGGAGGAAGCTGTCTCTGGGACTCAGCTGCATCACCTTGCTCTTATCACGCTCAGTTGAATGCAAGTAAAGCACACAGTGCCATTGCAGTTTGATTAGGACAAAACTGAATCCATTACTATCCCCTTCCTGCATTTTTATTAGCCCTCGGGGAGCCCTGAAATCGTCCCCAAAAAGAAAAAAAAAAAAAACCAAAACCAACAAAAGAATTCAGCAGAAGTGCTGCACAAGCTTGCTAGCACAGGAAAAAGCGCATCCTTATGTCCATACTGACCCACTGCCAAATAATACACATCTGATTACATGATCTACAGTACACCCTATAGATGTGCCCTGAACGCTCAAAATAGTTCATTTTGGTTTTGACTTTTACCGTCAGTGAAACTGTAAGCAACCCTATCTTCCACTTGTATTTGTGCAATACAATCACACATCGGGCAAGCCTGCAGTCTGTGAGCCAAGATACCTCTCAGTGCAAGAGCCCTATCGCTAAGAGTGTTTAGGCCAACAAACCATATTTTTTCAGTCTATAACTTGATTTATCCGAAAGAATTTGACTGAATCCAAAGATTCCATGCAGTCTCCTGCATACATATCCATAACATCTACTTAAAGCTCAAAATGACCCAGGGCAATGAACTTGTAACGTGAAGAACTACCCTGCCTTTCAATGGTGTCCCCTCCTTCTTTGATTATGAAAAAGATTGAAAGATTTACTGAAGGTAGCCAGCAATCAAGATCTTTCAGGTTTCCTTCTTTTCTTCCTGTGGAACAGCTTTATGAAGCTAATAGTGAGACAGGTAAGAATATGGTACTCAAAGCATTCTGTATTCTGACCCCCATTAAAATTTAAGAACCTTACAAAAGATCTCACTGGAATTGTTTCAAAGACAGCTGCTAGAAAACTGCAGTGGATTTGGGCTAAAGACACCTTAACTACCAAACTGCTGGTGAGAAGTATCTTTACAAATCCCCTACAATGCAATAGCCACAAGTGTCTAAGCGGTAGTCACGCGTGCCTTCACAGTCACACAACAGTAAGCTTTGACACTGCTTTTCAGGGTAAGGTTGTCCTCTCTCGAGGCTGACAATTTAAACATTATCTAGTTTTCCACTCCAGTTTAGGCTAACTGAACACACTATCTTATGCAACAGTGAGGTCTAGCACCCAACTGAAAAAAGCAAGTTTCAAAAGCATTACCCTGGAAGAGTTGGCTATAAAGTAGTTTCCATATACCACCTATCTTCTGAAAATTGAAAAGAACAATGAAAGACAGAAATCATTTGTGGTGGGACCAAGAGCACTTCCCTTAAACTCAATAACTTAACCTTAATCCTCCCATTCATCTTAAAGTGCAGGCACCTGCAGCTGTACACAAACTGCCACCTTCCCATTTGGCCACATCCCTCACTAAATCACAGAATCACAGAATCATATAGGTTGGAAAAGACCTTTAAGATCATCGAGTCCAACCGTAAACCTAACACTGCCAAGACCACCACTACACCATGTCCCTAAGCACCTCATCCAAACGTCCTTTAAATACCTCCAGGGGTGGCGACTCAACCACTTCCCTCGGCAGGGGAATGCCCAACCCAATGAGATCCAATGAGCAGTTTCTGTACTGAGCAGTAATCACGGCAAAGAAGTCTACACAGCCAGTTGAGGAAGGTAAGACAGCCTTGTATAGCTGCCTAAGAGAACGTGCACGTGACCGAGATTCCCAAGATAGCTCAGGTACCAGAAATAGTTGCCACAGGGAACTGTGAAGGCCAGATACATGGTCCTCCAAAACGTACAGCTGCAGTAGCCAAACTCATTGCCGTAGAACTAGTCTCAATTCACTGCTCTTTGTAGTAGAGATCCTAAACTGTATAGCCTTGTCCCAATCTTTCTCTCTCAACATTTGTGACAAAGTTCTGAGAAAACGACACTGTTGCTGTACGAGCCATATCCCCTTGCAGTCGCAGAACTTGCAAAGGGGGCCACTCAGAATGGCACAAGAAATCCATCCAAGTTTTCCTGTCTAGATACAGAACTTCTATTATCTTTCAACGAGATCAAACAGCCATGGGAAGAGAGTCTCTCCATTTAGTGCCTGAATACATACTTCCAGATGTTTCTGAAAAGTCAGCAGGATGATTTTAAACAGCAGATTTCAAAAGATACAGCATAAGACATGCAACATTTAGTCTGACCTCAAAATTCAAGTTTTAACAATTACTAGATTTTTAAAAGCGAGCATCATTTTTGGAGGTATCTCTTGTAAGTAAACAAGTGACAGCGTTCTATAGACACCATGTTGCAGCTGTAGACAGGCAAAACAGACACTAAAATCTCAATTAGGAACGAAATTATCCAACTGGGATGCACAATATTGAAGTATTTCAGGATAAGATCAAAACATTCAGACAGATTAATTGTGCCAGTGTTGTCTTCCTACTTTTAAGAAAACTCTCTAAGTAGACAAATTAACATTTTTCAATTTGTAAATTTACAAACAGCTACCCAATTATGGAGACTGGGGAGTTAAAGATAATCAAGGATTTTAGAGGGGCTTAATCATGTGAGTTCTCCTTCAGTTTTGCTGTGCTAGCCCCTTTTAGCACCATAGAAAAACAAATCAAGGTTTTATTTCCACTGCAAGGCAATATGAAGGACACAAAATGCCGACAATATGCTGTTTTATTGCTAACAGAATTTGCTTGCATACAGATCTGGGTTTTAACTTAATGCACTGTTACTGAAAAGATTCTGTGGGCCCTTTAAAATAACTTTTGTAAACATTTTATTTATTTAGTAAATGCTTGAGACAACCAAATGAGAATGATATTCTGTATATAATTTTTTGTTTATCAAACTTAGCAGGAGTATTTCAACAAAAGGAAAAGACTCATGTTTGGACCATTAATAAGAAAAAGCTACTGCTTTGGCATCTCAATTTCAATTTTCAAAATAAAGACATTTCCAAGCTATGAAAAGGGCTGCTAAGTGAAGCCTTGTACTCTGTAGGGAGTCCACAATACAATAGTCTTTTGTCTGAGAAAACCCCAGTTTTTCTGGCAATAAAATATCACCTGGCTTCTTTCTCCAGTTTCTTCAATTTTACTGCACGCTAAGCAGTTAAAGCATATCCGACATGCTGACGCTATTTTGTTTTACTTCATTGTACATCAGCTTCAAGTCTCTCGTCACAGTCTGCGAGGAGGAAAACTAGCTTTGCAGAATACATGAGTAGTAAGAGACTCTCCCCCACTCACACATTACATCTAAACCAAATCAACAGAAATTATCCATTAAAACTACAAACAAAGCTATCTACCATAGTTAGGTATCAAGCTGAAATTCAGTGGCAAATCAGAAGTATTAATTAGCTGTAACTTTTTTTATTACTTAGGCGTAACAAAGCTATCTACCATAGTTAGGTATCAAGCTGAAATTCAGTGGCAAATCAGAAGTATTAATTAGCTGTAACTTTTATTGCTTCACTCTCCAGATCTCTGGACCTAGATTAAACCTCTCCCATTTCACCTCAGAGAATTTGCAAACATTGCACACCTAACACAGGCTGCGGCAGGAACAGCAAAGGAGGGAGGATTAGTTGCAAGCCCCATCCTTTGGGTTGTAATGGCTTGATTCTGGTAGCGTTAAAGATTAAAACATTCAGTGTTTTTTATGGCTGAGAAAATAGATCTATTTTTACAACAAATAACCTGGCACCAAACCACTGAGAAAATTAGCTAGTTCACACTGCAGAACAAAACAATTTTGCCATGGCATAAAGCAGTCTTTTCCTGTTAAATACCCAACAGGTTCAGATACCTGTAAGCTCAACCTCTTTCACAGAGCAAATCCAAATACAATCAGTGCTTTATAACCACTTCAGGCATATCCCTAAAAGCTATAAAGCATCTGATAGAGACTTTAAATCAGCCTTACTATTTCACTCAGAATTAGAAATCCGAGGGAATAATTTTTCTTTACTGGAAAAACAAAACAAAACAAAACAAAAAAAAAACAACAAACCACCACCCTGTCTGAAACATGCTTTCAAAACATGTTTTTCAAAACAGGAAAACATTGTAAATGCATTTTATACCACCAAATTCCTCTTTCGCAACCTACTAAAATACTGAAAGCAAATGCCACCATGGGTAGCCTGGTCAGATTATTGCAAGACTCATATCATATAATTTCTATTTATTTTCCAATATTTACTAAGAAAAGAGCTTGTCCTGACTCAAACGATACATTTAGTCACAAGCGGGTCATCTTTGTTGTGTCTCCCAGTGCCATACCCACATTTCCTATTCTAACAATTTATACAGAGAATTGATGAATATTGGTAAACACAGGGATGGACATCAAGGCTGAAGCCTTCAAATGATGCCAATGCGTTTAATCTAATACAGTTACTTTTTTCTTCAGTTAACTTGCATTGAGAAAAGTGCCTTTGAAGACAAAAAAATTCCCCCCAAAGCTAAGTACACTCGGAGTGGAGTTCAGTCCAACATGCCAGGCAGACAGCGCATGGTAAAATGGTGACGAGCAGTGCTCATTCATTGACAAGTGACAGATGAGAAGTAGCTGGAAGTGCAACTTTACATATACTGCAAAAGAAGTCTGAGCACTTTGTTTAGCTGGTAAAACAAAGTGAAAGACTGAAGAAATCAAGGAGTATGGTTAACCACAAATTACCGAGATGAATATTTAAGTCACTATTTTTAAAAGGAAAATAAAACCAATATGAAAAAATGGAAGACAGGGAAATCCGTACTTATAGTAACACGTCTTGAGGAAAAAAGACTTTCGGAACAATGAAGGAGAAGGATCAAAGTCCGAGAGAATGGTTTTTCAAAAAAAAAAAAAAAAAAAAAAAAATCACCTAAATTAAGCAACATTACTACATAAGTATCAGGAAACACCTTCTGCCCTGATGGGCTTACGTCATCCATGAACAACAAATATCCCACAGAAATTAAAACTGGGATTACAAGGGAAAAGGAAATTGCATCAGAAGTTTCTCTCAGAACCTTCTCTAACACTAGAAATAACAGGCAGAGAATCCTAGATTAAAGTGGTAATTTTATATAAGATATAAAAACAGACAGAATGGGTAAAAGGATAGTAAAGGGGAACTTAAATAATTATGAAGAGAAGGAGACAGGTAGAAAGAAAAGAGAAGCGTAGCTGTAACCAGATTTGTTACGGGAATAATTTTAAGAAATATGAGCTAATAAAGAGAAAGGAAGGATTTACGGCAAAAGTGATCTTGAAGGTCAACTAGGTTGTGTTCACTGCTTCAAAGCACACTGTTTCGGCAGTTGTCTTCAGAAAGTCACCATACCTAGACTAGAATTCTAGAGCCAGACACACCTCCCAGTAATTTCACACATTTGGTAAATGTCAAATGATCTATGTAATATTAAATAATGTGCGTATTCTAACAAATGTCATTGCACCTAAAATTTCACTTCACACTTTATGACATTGAAATTTAATGAGTTGCAGCAAGGCGACCTTAGCCAGCCTTGTCTAGGAAGAGAAACTGAACAGAACACAAGCCCAGTACAAATACACCAATGCATATGTGCATCCCAACAAGTGACAGGACCTAAGAATATGCAAATAAAAATTATTTAAGAATACAAAGTCAAAGCATGGAAGAGAAATGATTTGTCAGATAACATAGAGCATAGTGCCTTTGGAAAAGAGCTCCTGGTAAAAAGTTGTCATGGCTGACAGCTGGAAGAGGGAACTGCAAAAGCTGTTTAATTGAGCGCAGATGCTGCTTTCACCACTGACATTCATAATTAGGTCTGTTAAGAGAGACAATATTCCATCTACATCAATACTTCTCTATAGCATCTCTAGGCCTCTTGACCTCAGTTTCTTTTGCAGCATCCACTTAAGTTTTTGTGCGCTTTCCCCCCACGTGTCTGGTGTATTTATAAACTGTTCAGGTCGGGGCCATGTATCACCATGAGTTTATTAACCCATCAGCAGAAATGAGCCCCATTCTGAGGTTCCTCCTTTGGTCCTGCTAGTCTGTAAAGAAAAACGGCCCTCAAAGACGACTAATTCACCATTGGGTAAGAGTTCAACAGTGGTGAGTAAGTATCTAGTGGTTAAGCAGACAAAAACAAAAAACAATAAAAAAGTATATAAATATAACTACTTTATTTCCATTTCCTTTGATTATAAAAAAAACTAGGAGATTCTGAAAGAAAGTGCAGTTCTACTGGAATAAGAGGGCAAGACTTAAAATTCTTGCCCTGTTGTATGTTCATCCTCTTGCATGACTATCCTGTGACGGTCAGACATATTTCTGTGTCTATAAAGCAAGGAATATTTGACTACTTGCATAGAAATCTATTTTAAAGACTTACCAAACAGAACCAATTAAAATCACTAACAAGCATCACTTTAGGCTTCAAAACCTTACTTCACCAATTTGTCACCTGAATTTTGGGTTACCCCTGATGTCGACAAAAGCCTTTTTACCTGCATCAAATTCAAGGTGAAACATATTACGGTACTATCCATTTTATAAAATTTTACAGTGTATCAAAATAACATCTTCCATATTTCAACGGATCAGGTTCATGGCTGTGAGTCCTTTGAAACTGTTTTCAATTTACAGAGTAATCCCGCAGTGCCAGGTACAACGCCCACGATTCATTTAACAAATACAGTATAGTTCAGGAGTGCTACAAAAAATCCAGTGCAATCACTTGACAAATGATACTTAAGAACACTAGTAATTTTAAAATTAAAAGAACATTAATAGCAGTGTTCTGGTCTTACATTTTTCTGCCTTGGAAATGTTTTGATATACAAGTTCTCATCAAAATTACAGTACGGAGCTAAGTATAAGGCATATGCCTACTTCCATATATATGTGCAGACCTTTAGATGTATTTTTACATGAATTTTGTAGAATATAGATAGATATTTCCCAGTGCTTTGCTTAGAAAAAAAAATTTCTTTAACAGAAGCTGAAAGATTTATTTACTAGTTCTTTTTAACACTTACGTCATTCTTAAAGTACTTCAGGTTTAAATTTAATCATAACGGCAGTGTAACACAACCATCGTTGCACCATAACTGAATTTAAATATACCTGCTTCTACAGGAATTGGTTTCTCCAGGAGAAAAACTGTCTGTTTCCAGTGTGTTTTAGTACACTGGGGACCAGTTGAAAACAAGACCTGCAATGGAAGAGTTCAAGAGTTTGATTAAGAACAACATTTTTGATATCACACTACATCAATCAATTACCAAACACACATGCACATGAAGTGTTTGCTACAGCAAAACAGACTCACTGCCAAACACCTTGAGGCAGAATAAAGTACAAACCCAGCCTTATCTCTCAAAGACATTTTTCAATGCATAACCCCAAATACTCACCTTGTTGTGACAGTTCTTCTCAAAAAATATATCAAAATAACCAGCAACGGCCTATAAAAAAAAAGAGGAAAATGCAAATATGATAAAGGAATAAAAGTGACACTCAAGAAAAAGTCTATCATTAACATACACATTTATTGGGATTTCTACTCTTTTTCAAGCCTTTACTAACAGGAACAACCTTAGATTTATGCCTTCAAGCATACTAGAAATCCTAAACCAAAAACTAAGCTGTCATCACAACTCCTTTGTTCTACCTGAGAATACTCAGCCCACTATAACTGCATTTTACTACATATTGAATTTCAGCCTGAGTTTCCCAAATAACCTGCACACCCTAACTGCAACTAGAATTACATATGAGAAAACAGCCTTTCAGATGTGCAAACCCACAAGCATAACATTCAGTCCTTGTCCTCTACGGCTCCCACGACCCTCACTAAATGCACACGCAGTACGAGGGATTCTGCATGGCGTGTTCGCTCTTTGCGGAGCTTAACATCGTTTTCCAGAAAAGCTCCCTGTGAACAGAGGCAGAGCATAACCAGGCAGGGAATATTTTTCTTCCTCTGCTACACACACAGAGAAGGAAAAAGATTCACAAATGCCTCATGCTGGCCTTTTCAGCAGTTAAGTTTCTAATAGTAACTCTCCATAGGATTCCTCAGCACACTTCTTCTGTCCCTCCTGCCACCCTACTCCTAACCTCAAAGAGCCTCTCTCTTCAGTGCATAATTCATCAGTGGGACTTTTCTTCCAGCTTGAAGAGGAAAAGAAATACAATATGTCCGTACACAAAACAGTATACCAACACTATTAGTTACACAGTCTTTTAATACTGGCCTGTTTTTTTGACAAAAAAAGCCTTGCGAGAGTCCCAGAAATTCAAAGAATTCAAACAAAGAACTGGAAGACGCTCATAAAAGACCATCCACTCCACAGTTGCACCTCTGAAATCCTGTCCATGCTCACCTTTATTTGCTTTCTGCTGTCTCATACAAAAAGGCTGTAGCAAATCAGACCGTGGGCCCAAGGCAGTTATGCTTTCCTATTGTATGTCACTCCGAAGAAATGACCCAGAATAGAGCTTTTGAGTAACTTCAGCCACAGCAGCTGGGGACTCTCTATCCCTGTGACAGCAGGAAGGGATTCTCCCCACATCAGCTATAGCACATTCAAACAAGATATGTACCAATTCCAGGGTGGCAAGCCCGTTGCATGAAAACTCACTGCAAACGACTGACTATAACCTTCCTCTCATGGCACCAGTGTTTTTCTCCTACTCTAAGTCTAGGAAACTGGTTGTTCTGAATACTTACAAAGGACAAGTTCTGTAGCATGCCCTTCATATTGACTCAGGGATAGATGGTGAAGGAAAAAGAAAAGTCAAACATGCTTACAAAATTAAGGTATCAAACTGAATGGCATAGGGCTTTATCACTATGAAATAGGCGATTTGAATGATAGCTAAATCATTCTGGTATTTTTCCTCTCCAGTCTAAAACCAGAACAGATTTCACCAACATGCTGGAGAATACAATGTGTTAAAGCAAGTAAGCCTACGTTAAAGCACCTGTGTTAGCTTTTCAACTAAGGGCACTCCAGAGAAGCCTGGCAAGTTCCAAATTCCAATGTGGGCAAATATTCTTAAAAAAAATGAACCAAGGAGACACTGAGGGACCTTCGTGACAAATGAGCACCAGATGTTGGAAATGGTGACTCTTCCATTCCTTCAGTAAAGTCCTATCACTCAATGCTGAGAATCTCATTCCCAAGTGAATTACAGCCTTGTCTCTAATATGCCTTTTTGAGTAAAGATTGAGAAGGTTTTGACAAAGCTTTATTGACCCATCAGACTACTTTTGTTGATGCACAATCTCTTCTGGACATTAGTCAGAGATCTGCTAAGTCATAAAAATATTTTTCAATCATCAGTTCAATACTGTTGATATGCTTACAAATAAGACCTCGGATATGATTGCTGGAGAAAAGAAAACAAGGAAACAAAAATACATTAAGAGTTGAGGGGAAAAAAAATTGGCTTCCAGAGAAAATGAGACAAGCTACGTTTTGGACCAGAAAGCTAAAAGCTCCAAGCAGACATACCATAGCTAAGGTGGATGCAATTATCTACACACTTGGTAGCAAGAAGTAACAGAAACACCCTACATGCTACCCTGAGAAAATGTCCCCAGATTAGCATTTTTTTGGGGATCAAGTTTGGGCTGAAAAGAAACTGCAGTTACAAGCAAAGAAACTGTCCCCTGCTACTTGCTGCCTCCCGTGCTCAGGGAAACAGGATTTGTACAGCTTCTGTAAATGACTAGGATAAATAACCACCTTATTCCTTACAGTATCAATGGTTTCCCTACCTGAAACAACCTGAAACATTTACTTTGACTATCTAGATCTAGAGGTAGTAACAGTAATTATTACACATCAGAAAGACCATCTTATGCACAGCTCCAAGGATTACAGAGTTCAAGGGATTACAGAGAACAAGAGTTCTACATTGATCCATTAAATTCTTTTTGTTATGTTCTAAAAATGGATATACGCCCTTCAATATTGATACTGAAATAATTGTTGAGCCAAAAGAAAAAAATATAGAAAAGTATTCTAATGAAATAAATTCCTCAAGTCCCTAAGGATAAGCTCCTGTGAACAGCTTCAGGCGTTCCCCAAAATTCCTCAAAATTTGGTCAGTTAAAACTGGGCGGGGGGCACGCCAAAACCAGAACACGCACTCTCTGCTATGTCAGCTGTGTCAACAGGCAACCCCAGTCCTGCATAGCTAAACAGAAGTTATATGCTTAAAGTTAAATACATACAGGAGAAAGTTTGAATGCTGTTTTGAAAACCAACTGTAAAAGCACATATTGCAGTTCAGAAATCTAGTAAGTATCTGTATTACTATATTTTCAAACTGTTTCTGAGCCAACTAAAAAAAAAAAACACACACACACAAGGTGTGATGATTTTTCTTCGTGAAATTAGTTACAACTATGTAATTTGTTTTTAATAAACATTTTTAGGCAACCTGCCATCATTTACCAACTCTGCGTTTAATCTCCAGATAGAAATCTCTCCCCTCGTATTTTAAATCTTTGGGAAAACAAAAAGTCTAATACCAAACCCAGCAGTTACTGACCAGCTGAAAAATTTGTTTAAAATTCACTGTGGTGGCTATTCTGCAAGCCAATTACAGTTGAGCAAATACAGAAAATGAAAATGCACAGATTAAATATATCCCACTTTGATGCACACAGACTGTAAAACAAGAAACCAAAACAAAAGTTTAAATGTGCTATTCAACAGAAGTACAGTTATTTGCATATACCTACGTAATAAATGTAAGGTCAAGTCTATCCTAAAGCCTCCCAGTAACCCCAGCCTGAATTAACTACCTTCTTCCCTTCCTCTTCTTGATTTCACATGGAAGATTTCATGTGCTAGATTGCACGTGTTCCCTTGCCAATAACTTAGCACTTTAAAAGGCATTCAATTTATCGTAATTATACATTATTTTCATGAAGTAAATTCAGTTTTATTTCTGAACAGAAGCGCTATAGGAATTATTAAATTCACCAGCTCTTCTCAAGAAAACAGTTTTTCCTGTATGGTCCTCTATAGCATATATACATTTATATGGTCATCCGAACACTATGCTATGCTTAAATTTTTAAGTATACTTTTGCTTTTTTGAGATCTTTCTGCTTTTGAGCTGTTTTGTCATATTTGATCTGCCTCAGGCCTAAGGGGTCTCAACCCAGCTACACAGATACCTACAGACTCATTAAAACCAACGCACCTGGCCTTCCTAAAACCTGCCAGACAACTTTGTAGAACAAGAACAGCAATCAGTAAGGACAGTCACAATGAGTTTCAAGGCTGAGATGGTCCCAGGCCTATATTAAAGTTTAAACTGGTAAGTAGTTAGCTACCGATACTGTTTTCTCTATTGCCTTTAACAATTCATACCACCCATTCCAATACGTCTGTGTGTGAAACTGATCATTCAATTAAAAGTTTTAGCAAAAGAAATAGGCTGGGCTGCTTCTATGCTAAAATACAGGCAGGGCATGCAGGATCTCAGCGTAGCTCTAAGACCTTTTTTGTAGAAAGCAAGCAAGCAAGCAAGGAACCAAGCCAAGAGAAAGGGAAGCCTCAAATTTGCAGTTAATCTAGAAAACCTTAGTCTAAAGAGTGGGTGGGCCTATAGTCAAAGAGGAACCTTGTTCTTCACACCCAATTTAATGATTTCTTCATACCAGAAAAGAAGTTGACAGCTTCTTACAACCACCAAAGCTTTGCTTTAAGCAATCTAGGAATTCAAAGAACAGACCACTGTATCCTTACTATGATGATCTAATTTTAGTCATCTAGCACAGAATTAAGTACAACGGTTAACAATTTAATTCCTACCACAACGTTTTAAATCCAGAGTGTAGCATTTTTAGTTACAGCTCAGTTTTATAAATCTTTGTATGTTCAAAGAATTCAGCTATTCTAGGAGCAGCAAAACACTTTTTCAAAAATCGGTCAATGACACTGCATCTTTAATACAGAAAGAAAGTTTTCTTTGCCATATAAAAGGCTTCAGTAAAGCCTTTGACACTGCTTCCCACAGCATTCTCCTGGAGAAGCTGCCTGCTCATGGCTTGGACGGGTGTACTCTTCGCTGGGTAAAGGACTGGCTGGATGGCCGGGCCCAAAGAGTGGTGGTGAATGGAGTTTACTCCAGTTGGTGGCCGGTCACAAGCGGTGTTCCCCAGGGCTCTGTGTTGGGGCCACTCCTGTTTAACATCTTTATCAATGATCTGGACGAAGGGATCGAGTGCACCTTCAGTAAGTTTGCACCAATGACACCAAGTTGTGCAGGAGTGTTGATCTGCTCGAGGGTAGGAAGGCTCTGCAGAGGGACCTGGACAGGCTGGATCCATGGGCCGAGGTCAATTGTATGGGATTCAACAAGGCCAAGTGCAAGGTCCTGCACTTGGGCCACAGCAACCCCATGCAACGCTACAGGCTTGGGGAAGAGTGGCTGGAAAGCTGCCTGGTGGAAAAGGACCTGGGGGTGTTGGTTGACAGCCAGATGAACATGAGCCAGCAGTGTGCCCAGGTGGCCAAGAAAGCCAATGGCATCCTGGCTTGTATCAGGAATAGCGTGGCCAGCAGGAGTTGGGAAGTGATGGTGCCCCTGTACTCGGCACTGGTGAGGCCGCACCTCGAATACTGTGTTCAGTTTTGGGCCCCTCACTACAAGAGAGACATTGAGGGGCTGGAGCGTGACCAGAGAAGGGCAACGAAGCTGGTGAAGTGTCTGGAGCACAAGGCTGATGGGGAGCGGCTGAGGGAGCTGGGGTTGTTTAGCCTGGAGAAAAGGAGGCTGAGGGGAGACCTTATCACTCTCTGCAGCTACCTGAAAGGAGGTTGTAGCGAGGTGGGGGTCGGTCTCTTCTCCCAAGTAACAAGTGATAGGATGAGAGGAAAAGGCCTCAAGTTGCGCCAGGGGACGTTTAGATTGGATATTAGGAAAAATTTCTTCACCAAAAGGGTTGTCAACCATTGGAACAGGCTGCCCAGAGAGGTGGTAGAGTCACCATCCCTGGAGGTATTTAAAAGATGTTTGGATGAGGTGCTTAGGGACATGGTGTAGTGGTGGACTTGGCAGTACTAGGTTTACAGTTGGACTCAATGATCTCAAAGGTCTTTTCCAACCTAAATGATTCTGTGATCCTTTGTCACTGGCAAAGTACTGGAGGATTCAAAGCTGCAAGAGAGTTCTAGTTATTTCTCCTCTCAATGTTTTGTGAAAAGCTTTACATAAAACATTACAATTTCTGCTTCTACATGAAGCAGTAGGAAGTCTTCCTTGAAAGAGCTATGAAAACTAAAATCTCTGACTGCATTACAGAAGCCTATTTCAATAGTCCCAAATGCAAGTGCTAAAAAACCCTAAACCAAAACAACCTACCACCCGTAAGGTATATTAGTGTAAGCCTTGCACCACTACAGAAATGACCTGGTACCCCACATTAAAGTCTTGGGAAAAGAAAAAAAGAAGTCAGAAGTACACACAGATGATGCTTTATACAATTTTATCTACAATCACTAGTCCTGTATATTTAAAAACAAAATCTCACAAATCTAAAAACCTATACAAATCAAAGTTGATATACCTGGTAATACAAAACTAGCTATAAAATTGTGATTTTGGTTACTATCTTCTTTTTAGGAATTTATATCTTCTCTTACACCTTAACTTTTTTTTTTATTCTTTACTTGGTGGTTTTATACTGCAACACACAACACATATCTTATATATTTAAGTATATTTCAGTGAAATAATTCTGTAAAAGTGAAGTTCAAAACATTTTCCTTTCATTTCACTTTTGAACACTACCACAAATTGCAGTAGCTATAACAGTCAATCACAAACTTCTATTAAATATGCAATACCACAAAGACAGACATTTCCAATGTTTACAGCTTGAAAGAAGATTAAGTCCTCCCTTCTTGTAAAATTTGACACATGCAGCTAAGCAGTAAAATATAAGAAAAAAAAATCACTTACAAGTAGCATCCTAGAGGCAAACACAGACACAAGCATATTAAAATGGAATATAGGGCTGGCCAGATTTTTTATTAAAGGTGGCATCTTTTTTACAAGAAGTCAAACTAAACAAAAGGAACAAGCTAATAACACCCCTGTAAATTCTAGGTGATGTTTTACAACTACTGCCTTGGGGTTTTTTTGTTTTTGTTTGTTTGTTGTTGGCGTTTTTTTTGTTGGGGTTTTTTTTTTGTTTTTGGTTTTTTAACGCATAACGATAACAGTTATTTCTTCCATTGCAGTTTTCCTCGTCTTTTTGCTCCACCTTTGACAGCTCATTTACAACGTCACCAACGAATAATCACCAAGAACTTAAGCCTTCTCTGGAAGAATCTTTCAAGTGCCAGTCTCCTGAATACCATGAAAGAGGAAAACAAAAATAATGACTTCTAAACTGGTAATAAATAACTGCGACTCTAGCCTGACACATGCTCTAGCCTCAAAGGATATTAAATATTAGGAAACACTGCAGAAATATTATTCTTCCTGTTCCCAAATAAATTGCCAGGAGAAAAGCAGAGCTATGAGGACAAAAACTCCAACCCCAGAACAAAGTCTCCATATTTACCCAGGCAACTAAGAAGGTTAAATAAAGAACTAAGGAAATATTTAGGAATAGATGTACATTACTGAGACTGCAAAGCATCATCCTATAAAGGTCAACAAAGAGTTCACTCAACTAGGAATAAAATATTCCTGAAATTACAATAGCAGCCACTAAATTCTGCCTGATTTTGTCAAACCCAGGTTTTGATGAAGAGTTCATGTAAAGTAGCTTAAGGTCTTCATCCATCACTGAGGGTTTCTAAGGTGTTCATGCAAACATACAAAAAAACCCCCTGTAAATGAAGCACATCCTCCCAGTAAGATTCAGTTCTCTTCAACATATTATTCCTCCCTCCCAGATAAATTATTTTGAGTCTATTTTTTCCCCCATTTATTCATGTAACATGTACCAAATATATTAAGATCACAAAAAGCTTTAACATATGTAATAGATGAATATTAGTACATAATATTTATACTCTTCCACTTCGAGCCCTTAGCTGAAATGGGAAGAGGAGTCTAAATTTTAATTCAAATCCATCTGAATACTAAGGCTTTTTTCTAAAGAAAATGGCTGGCTGTACATGCAGCATTTTAACAGGATAAAACAAATGAGACTGCTCGACTCCTTATGAGAACTCATAAAGGCAACCTTACCAATCCACTTAGGAACAAGGAAATTAAAAATTATCATCACCGCTATCACCTACAGTGAGTAATTTATCATTCTTGCTCTTCACTAGTATCATGTTCCAACAGTGAGTGGCTACAACAAATACAATTAGACAGCTGGCCACAGAAGTGGGAGATAATGTGCTTTTGATGGAGTTTATCCAAGCATGGAGATGGAATGTTTGTCATCCACATAGCTGAGTTGCTGCGTTTTTATCACAGGGAAAAGAAACCCCTCGCTATTAAACCCCAACAATTTTGTGTTTTAAAAAGACTAAGAATCTGGACATCACTGTAGAGGAGGCTACCAATAACTAAATAGATCAGAAGGACAAATCCTGCTTTGTAACATGAGAGAGTAGTCTTTCCTTCAAACAGAAATCAGGCATTCAAGGCATGTTTAACCATGGTGCCCAAAGCCAGATTTCCAACTTCTGGCTTAAAAAATTTAGTTTCTCACCTAAAGTTGGAATTAGAGACTTATATGCTAATACTTATTGTTGGCTCCCAAGTGGAAGATTGGACATTAAGAAATGAAACTGTCTAACCTTTAAGAAGATTTTAACAAGCAAAGATTTTTCCTTAGTCAAAATAATTTTCTCCAGTCAACTCAACTTCCTTTTCCCTCCTAAAGGTTTTAATACATCAGTCACGTCCTCTGGTTCATTATCCTTCTTTCACCCCCTTCCTCCCTCCCACTTTTTATACACATCCCCTGCTCTTTGACAAGATCTCCTGGGAGCAATGAAGAGATACTGCCATTTTCCTCCCAGGGGATATTGTTATTCAGCTAGGAAAGATCAACCTTGATGGGCTCACAGGGGAAACGCTCACAAACAAAAGAGAAAGTTTGTCAATTGATTTCTACACTGAGGGTAATCATCATTATATTTTATCTTAAAAGCTCACACAGTGATCAACTTAGAATACAATTAATGGAATATTTTCCTAGCAGCATCTACTAACTGATATTAGCCAGATGTCTCATTAAAATCAGCAGTGACAAACCCTAGCTCTTTACTAGGAAAATGCACTTTTGCAGGCTAATTAAATTTATTTTTGGCCATTATCTTTGTAAGACTGAAATCAAGTCAACTTGCACTAAAAGTGCTTTGAAACAATTTCATATAACGATTCCACGCAACTGTTTCATGCTTGGAAAATCTTCAATCTTTGAAAGCTAAAATAATGATAAATAACCTTATACTAAAAGATACTACTTTGTGGTAAAGCACAGAAGGAATAAAAGAAAAATCAACAGAAAGAATACGTGCTCTGAAAAAAGCCTTGACTCCCCTTCGCCAAACTTGTGAAAGACTAAGCACCACATACAAGGTCACATTTAAAATGTTTATTTTTGCTCAATCTTTCTGTATTTCTCAGGTTTATTAGGAACTTTTTTCTTGAAAACTTATTTCTTTGCTTGAATACCTGGAAGAAAAACTTATTTAGAGCATTAAGCTTTTTTTTTTTAAGGATATGACTCAAATGCATTACAGGATCATCTGCAATACACTTAGGGTACACCTACAGAGACACATCAGGCTGATCTGTTACCAGCATGACATGATACTCTGCTAGGGGTTTTTTTTGGTCATACAAAAGTATGAGAGAAATTTAAAATAATTTACAGGTGGAAGGACGGCCAAATCAGGTATGTGTCAATTAACACTACGCTCTTAGCGTTTGGGAACAGCATGGTTTTGATACTTTGCACAAGCTCATCACTAAGTCTGAGCATTTATGTCCTTAGTCCATTTATCTAAAACCAGAAAACAGCCTATTGCCTACTGAACTGCATAGTTTTCAAACAACTACTAGTACAATGAAGTGGCACTGTCATGCAACCAGAGAATTAGCCAAGAGGTCGGCAAGAAGGCCTTCCAAGAGCAGGAACAGTGATAATAGATATTTCTCTTCTTTCTAGTTATTTCAGCACTTGCATTATCAGTTTTCAGGAAGTAAAAGGTTTGTACTAAAAAGTGACAAAGCAAAATGGAGGCAGGGGGAAAGCAAAGGATGAGAAAGAGGTGGGTGGCAAGTCTCAGAGGTTAGCATTTGGCTTGACAGGCTAATCTTCCTGTGCTCCCTCCAGCCAAAGAACAACAAAAAAAAGCTCCGTTCCTAACTCCCTCCTAGGTGAAGCCTTCCCACAGCCTTTATGAAATCCTCCCAGAAGTGTTTACCAGAACAATTTACCAGAACAGAAAAAAAAAGTATGGGGAAACCAAGAAGAGGTCAACTTCTCTGTTGAGACTGAAAATAAACACAGAATTTCAAACAGGATCTACTGGGGGGGCAGGGGGGGAGTGTGAGGAAAAACTAAGGCCAGATTTGAGAGGTATTTAACATCTTGCCACAGAAATGAGAAGTGCAGCCTCTCCTGCCCGAGTGGTCCTGGGGACCCCTCAGGTGTTCCAAGTCATAATCAAGGCAAATGTGGTAATAAGTTAGTAAAAAGACTGCATTATGGCTCTGATTCCTGTCAGCTTTTACAACTTACTGTCCTGTTACCACAGGTGTGCAAACAGGTTGATGGGAGGAAGCAACAGACCCCAAGGTGGCTAACGCCTCCAGAGTTGTCAGCTGAAAGCTGAGCTCTTCAACGATTAACATTGTGTTGCATACTCCAACTAGATGAGGCCACAACTCTTTTCTCCAAGTACTTGCTCAATTACTTCCCATCAGTGCTCAGCTTCTGCAAAAACAAGTTCAGCAACAGCAACCATGCGTTCCATGCTGCTGACACATCTCCATGTAAGAATGTCTACCGTATACTCCTCTGCACCCATGCAGTGCCTTGGAAAGGAGCAGCATGGAAACCCAGTCCCCACAACCCAACAACAGTGCAGACTAGTAGCTGATCTGCAATAGGACCCACAAAACAACAAACATATCACCATGCACCTAAGCTTTCCACTTGTTTGGTTTTTAAAACAGACAACTTAACAGAGGGAGTCCTAGTTCTGATGGTAACACTGGGCTGAAGTTCGCTTTGTTGCTGATGGCAACACTAGGAATAAGACAACCAAATCTGTTTTCACACTTGTACAGCACAGAAAGGGCTGAGAAAAAGCTGCTTTGACATTAACTTTAGACTGTGAGCTAAAAGACTCTGCTATATACAAGCATATAAGGATGGATTTCCACATTTTTATTTTTGTGCAGTATTTTTTTTTTAAATAAAGCAAGAATATGTTAAAATGTTCATATTTTTAAAAATGCAAAAATCAGAACAGACAAGTACAAAAAGCTAGAATTTTGGGCAATATAAGCAGCTTTCTCTTTTTGTGCAAAAAATGAAAAGCCAGTAGAACAACAAAACATGGATGCAAACAAGAAAAACATCAAATGTTATTTTCAAAGGACAAATTGCAATCTTAAAGCATCTCCTCAAAAATTCTCAATATAAATAATGGACTTTTATTGTTCATTTACTGCAAGGTTAGGCAGCCTGATATGATGGATGAACTGTCAACCCCCAACTAAACTTCTACAATCCATCATAGAAAGAGTGGAAATTTCACTCAAAGTGTCAATAAACCTAAATGATGAAGTGCAAAATACTTTACAGAGTTCTGATCATTTTTTAGAACCTGCATTCACTGCAAGATTTCAGAAACACCGCTCGTCCCCCACTTCCCTCCCCTTCTCCCTGGAAGTCATAAAATGCAGGTGCACATCTTCATTTATAAGTCGATGATACCATAGAATCATAGAACAGAAATTAAGTTTTTGTAAAGGTCTAGAGCTAGGGAAAACAATGTTTACAAAGTAAGCTATTTTACTCTACTGAAACATCAAAAAGATCGCCAAGATTTTGTAAAGATTTCTGTTTAACTAATCAGTTATTCAAAAGTGGCCACCTTAAGAAAATTAACCCAGGGCTGCACTGGAGCTCAGTCTTAAATCAAAGCTGAGCCTGCCCTGAGGCAACTAGAATTATTCTATGATTCTACGATAACTAAAACAGGAGATTTTTTTCGTTAATGCACAATAAAATATATAGATTTCCATTTAATTAAAAAAAAAAAAAAAAAGAGGTTACTGTGTCTTTACTTAATTTGGTGATAATTGACAAATAATTATGACTTATTTGTACATAGCTACTAACTCACACTAACAACAATGCTTTAAATTATACACACGGGAAAACTTCACTTTAAAACACCAAGAAATTCTTATGCATCCTGTTATACAGCAGAAGTGGTGGCAAAGGCAGCAGCATGAACTAACATTCAGACCCATCCAAAAGCAGGTATTACGTTGCTTGCCGTAGGTATCCAAGATTTTGTCATCAGCTTAAGTGTTTACATTATACAGCAACATATTCTTTGTGTCCATATGTTTACATTATACAGCAACATATTCTTTGTGTCCGTATCAGAGGAAGCCTGCATCTCTTCTTCATATACACATGTGAAAGCCACATACACCAGCTGTAGCACACTTGTCACAATATATTAAAAATCACCTCTTTGGACTTGATTCTGTGATGTGCTGTGACTTAAAGCTAAGCATGAAACTCCCAGTAGAAGTATCACAATACACTAGACTACAAAAATTCTAGTTTTTACTACAGATCTCAGAGCCTAATACAAACTTTTGCCAAATTTGACCAGGATATTTTAATAAATTGGTAGAAACCATTTATAATTGATGTTGAATGCAAAAGCATATTACTGCAATCATAAAATCTGCAAAAATTAGGTTATCTTGCCTTTGCTTATCATCTAGTGTTTAAAACCTCAACGCATTACTTTAATCCAAGCCACCACCACCAGACTCTCTCATCTGTACCTCATCTTTATCTCAACTGCCCTGCCTAACAGTATCGGTACAAAAATCCTTCTATTTGATTCTTTTCTTCCCTGTTCCAACAAAGCAAGCAAGCTGGGCATCATAACTAAGCAAAATCAAAAAGGTATCCTCACATAGGCACCAATCTAAACATTTCTAAATATTTACATTGGAATACCTAATTTGTTTTAGCTTTAAACACATTCATAACATCTTTATTTCAGAAGTCACTCACACCCTTACATGAAGCATGTTAAATACAAATATTTAGGTATCTTCCGTGACTTATACTTCAAAAATGGAAGACAAAACACACGACATAAATTGCATGGGCCCTTGCAGAAAAAAAAAATAGGGGGCATTTTTCATTAATCCAAAAATCACTGTTTCTCTCCGTTTTCTCATAACTAGCAGATACTGAATGACCAAGACAAAAGCAGCAAAATTAATGTGTATTTATGTAAATTCATACTCAACAATGTAGGCACAACTTCAAAGAAGCGTTTGAAAGATGCCCTAGTACTGAGTTTTCATTTAATTCTAAAGCTCAGACTGAAAACTTCTTTTTTTTCTTTTTAAATTTTCTTTCTTTTCATATTGACTAGTGTTTGATAGACAAATAATACTCAATTGAGTGAGATCACAGACTCAGATTTGCTGGAGATTCTTCACTCACTTTAATACAGCATAGTCTGTAATACTAAAATAAATAAGCTTGTGTTTGTTGTACTTAGAACTCCCTTCCAATCAAATTCCACAGCCTTTCTAGCATTAGCGTTCCTTTGAATACAAGTCCTATTAACTTACATAAAGTAAAAATACTAACTTGCATACAATAAATAAAGCAGATGCAGTAAAAACCCTGGTTATCAACCAGTGATTTAATAGATTCAGATTCTAATCATGTATTTGTTTCCCCTCAGTCTTCACACATAAACTTCATGAACTTCCCTGTCTGAGAAACTGCTTGCCACAGGAGCTGCCCTATGTTTATTACATGAGCCATAGTCTACCTTTCCCATACCTATTTTGTTTTTCACTCTTTTTACTAAACTCCGAAAAGCTCTTCTGAGAATAGCGACTGCCTCATTCTTGAGCACAGCGGTAACAACATGTCTGAACAGAAAGCTCTTATTTCAGAAAATGGGCTAGAGAACAAAACAGAATGACCCCAATGCTAAGGCTCCTTATCCTTCCCTTTCCTCATCTACCTGTATTATACTGTAACACTATTACTGGAGTTCTACATCCATCTCTCCTTACAAAAAGGCTCATTTGACACCTCTGTACTGCAGAAACGAATGTCTCAAGGCAAGGACTGATGATAAATGTAGCTTAATTAATGCACCATCTATTAGTCCAATGCAATGCTGACCATACATAAAGAAACTAAAATTGTCTTACCGTACACTTTGTGCTCGTTGTAATGGTCAGGGTGAAATCTGAAGAGAATTCTAAGTCTGGAGTGGATGCAGTATTACAGTCGATATGCTGTTGAAAGGAATAATACAATTCTGTCAGTAACAGTGCTGAATTTAAATTAAGATCTTCCTTTCCATGAAGGATGTTCGGTTGCTCCCATAAGACGACAACTTTGCTAGGGCAATACTAATTGAGCTCTCCAAAAGTGGGAAGAGACTTAAAAACCACCTTATCCTATCTATACACTGACAAAACACCTATAACCTCTCTTCCCCAAAAGTCAAAATAAACACATTTTGACTAGTAGCAGTACGGAACGAGACACAGTAGCTCACTGTTCAAGAAAGTTGCTGTGGATGACAGCTGCCCATTGTTGAGATTAAACAGCTTTCACAGGCATCTTCACCTGTTTTACTCCTTGTTCATGTAGCCGCATGGTGAACTACAGCGTGAAACCAATATGGGTTAGAACTAGGCTTTTTTGATTTGCCAGGCTAGTTTTGTGTTGATCATAGAATAACTGAGGTTGAAAGGGACCTCTGGAGATCACTTAGTCCAAGCCCCTGCTCAAAGCAGGGTCAACTAAACCAGGGTGCGCAGGACCAAGTCCAAATGGCTTCTGAATGTCTCCAAGGACGGAGACTCCACAACCTCTCTGGGCAACCCGTGCCACCGTTCAATTGCCCTCACAGTAAAACAGTGTTTCCTGATCTTTAAAGGCAACTGCCTGGAGCTCAACCTGTGCCTGTTGCTTCTTGTCCTGCCCCTGAGCACCACTGAGAAGAGTCTGGCTCCACCTCCTTTACTTCCCCCCCTCCCAGGGCACACTGATAACAGCTCCCCTGAGCCTTCTCTTCTCCACACAAAACCACCCCACCTCTTTCAGCCTCTCCCTATATCACAGGTGCTCCAGTCCCTTCAGCACCTTTGCCATCTTTCACCGGTCTCACTCCAGTACGTTCGTCTCACTCTTGCACTGGGGAACCCGGCACCGGGCACAGCACTCCACAAGTCATCTCCCTGGGGTACAGTCATCTCTCTGGGGTACAAGAGAAGGTGCATCTCTTGGTGCACATCCTACTGCAACTCCGGAGGCTGGTTGGCTGCCTTTGCCACAAGGGTGCGTGTTGCTGGCTCATGGTCAACTTGGTGTTGACCAGGACCCCCAAATTCTTCTCTGCAAAGCTGCTTTCCAGCCACAGGCCCCCAGCCTCTGTTGATGTGTGGGGTTATTAACTCCGTCCCCAGCTGCCAGATTTTGCGTTGCCCTGAGCCCTTGGCACAGTACTGCCCTTGGCCCATTTCTCCAGCCTGTGGAGGTCCTTCTGAATGGCAGCACAACTGTGTGGTGTATCAGTATGTGAAATATCAGAGTGACACAATCGAGGAGAAAAAGCACACGAGGCAGAGAACTGCTTCACTATTTTGAAATTAACACAAAACAACACCCAGGATAACAACAATAACATTGTCAAATCAGATTAGAATATTGAAATCGAAGTTGCAATTTTATTTATATATACATATTAAAAAAAAATAAAAATCAGAGTTTTTAAAGAGCAGTAAGCTTCAGTTTTCAGTTGTTCATAAAAATTCCACTACATTTTTTCACTGTATGAAGTTAGTTTATGTACTCAGTTAAAATGCTTTTTCCAAGAATGTCATATACTGCTGAAGTTAAAGGTTATATACATTATTAATCAATATTTCTTGATGATGCCTCATCTTTCTTTAGGGAATGTTTTGCTTCCTGAAGAGTTACATTATAAACTATACAAAACAAGCAGCAGCTACTGTGAGCAAGCACACTAGAATATCTTCTGTAATAATCATATGATAAATTGGAACATTTTTAAGCTTTCCCTCAAAAATATAATCCATTTGTCCTGTGGAATGGCTATTGATTAAAACAATTTACTTATAATGCCACTGTTGCTCCACTCATTAATTTTACTACTTTGTACTCTTAACTCCAGCAAATGAGCTCATGCATTGACTTCAGGTTATTTTAAAAACCATGATTGCTACTGAGAACAAATGAGTATAAAACCATTAAACGTAACAGTTATGCAAAATGCTGCATGATGACAACATTTGCTAAGCATATACACCTGAGCTGGACAGTGACTGCTCGTGACAGTATATATTAGAAAGGCACCTGTATTATTACCAATAAACCATTTTGCTTCTAAAATGACACAGCTTATAGACTGCATTGGGCACATTTGACTATAGTTATTGTTATCAACACTTTCCAGATGTTGTTTTAATTTATTTGTTTGCCTAACAAACTGATAGAACACAAAACTTATCCATGCAGCTGTTAATCTAGAGCATGTCATATGTTCTTCATTTTCTGTATACCAAACTTGACCTATTTGCAAGAAGTATTCAACTACACTTCCACTTGAATCAGAACATAAAAAATGTTATAAAAAATGGCGGGTGAGAAAAGTGCCTATGCCTCACTCATTGCACAATCAAACCTGCCAGATGGCTAACAATTACGGCCTGAAGATTCTTGCCCTCAGTACCTCTCTTTTGTGCACATTCATTCACTAAGGGTGGAATTTGTCTTCCCTATAATGACAGGTCTACAGAGTGTATTTCAAGAAGTGAGTTGGTCACTCTACCCGCTCCTTACACTCAAGGAAAGCAGACACTTGTAAGCCTCAAGTCACACAACTTATTAGAGGTGTCCTTCGGAATTTTATTTCACCGACTCTAGACGGAGTCTAGTCAACAAGCTCAGAGAATAAGATGTAAGACACATCTGTAATGACTTCATCATCTACGAATAAAGAATCCTGAAGTAAAAAAAAAAAAAAAAGGAAGTAGACACACACAGGAAGGCCGAAGAAGTTATTCGAGTTAGAGAAACATCAGTCTCAGCACTTCTTCCATTTGAATACCCGATTTAAAAAACTTAATACTTTTATATCTTCTCTGTAGTAAAATTACAGACAAGAAAAGCTTAAACAATAACTTGGATCAGGATATACTTACAACAAATCTGTACTTCACCTGTTACTGCTTTTGTGGGCAGGATGACAACTGACCACAGCAAGTAGTTTCTTCGCTGGAAGAGACTGGAACTACCCTCAGTAATGGTGTCAAGTTCAGTGATGAATTATGTAAACCCATTTTCTTCTATATAGAAATAGGATAGGAATGCATTTAAATAGAAATTACCTCTTTGCTAAACAGGCAATTCCCACTGAAGGGCAGTAATATTACTGCCTTAAGTGTTTTACAATAGAAAAGTAACTATATGAACAATAATTAGAATACCACTGTGACAAAAAATACTGGTTTATAATAGTCCTTCTCCCAATTTGATCTGAACTGTTCAAAAGTTTGTCAGAATTTCAAACTAGTCAGCATTCTGGAATTATACCTCATCATGTAGGTGTTCTCTCATATGAATCACTACCAACTTTGCTGCTATTTCCCATCACGAAGCTGCCATAAAGACGACAACACAGAAAAGCAAGCACAGAATTAATTCAGTGAATACTGCAGAAACTACTGTTGCCTTTTCAGGCATCGTCATTCTGTTGGATGAAGCTATGGGTGATAGTGAGTGATCCTCCAATGAAAGATCTATAAAGCCAGCTAGCTTGACACAGAAATAGATAAGAAGCCCCACGGCCTCTCAGTACACTGACTGAGGTGAAGAGGGAAGACAAGTAGAAGGAAAGACTCTGTATTCAGGGAGTTTTTTTGGTATAGTTCAAATTTCAGTTACGCAACTCGTAACTTACAAAAATGCAAATTTGGGGTTGGATAGAAGAAAACGTAGAACAGAACAATCTAAATATGGGAAGATTACTGTATTAAGAGCTCAAACTTGGTAAAAAAAGCAATTAATATAAGTATTATGGTCATAACACCAAGAACCTTACTGCATTTGTATCATTTTGAAGATGCCAAAGTTTGTGTGTGTGTGTATTTTTTTTTCCCCTTCCTCCATAAAGAGAGGAAACTCCTAATCTGACTACTAAAAATTTAAAAAGTATGGTACCTTAATGACACTGGCTGTAGATATCAGTGTGTTTGGATCCAGCACCTCCACAACAGCTTCTGGAATTACAGCCTTCTTCATGCAAGACATGTCAAAGCCATACACATCTTCCCAGAAAAGCAGCTTGTCCACATGTTTATTCATATCCCCAACAGCTACTAGACTAATGGTGCAAATGTCAGGATAAACTGTAACAACAGAAACAGATTAGTGAAATTTTATTTTAGACATGCATGAAGATGACTTTTTTCTTCTCCTTTCTTTTCTCTTTCAGTGTTTAACATCTTAAAAGAACAAATAGAATAACTTTTTTAAGCTCTTGGACAAGACACTTTTTCTGCTACTTTATTTTCTGGAGTCCCACTTGTCCATAGAAGAGATCAGACATTGGAACTTAATTTTCCCCCACTACTCTGGTAACAGTATTTCCTGTTCATGACAAAATATCTTTGCAGTTGAATCCCACTGCCAGGAAACGACTGGAAACTTGATGTCTGAAGAAAATAATTTGGAACATCCTATTCTGGCTTCTATACAGAGACTGACCTAAAATGTATTTAATAACTGTAGACAGACACCCAAAGGAAAATTCAGGCGAGGGCTTTGCAATAACAAGAAACCTCTGTGAAAAGACCTTATTTCCAGAAAAGAGCAAATATTCTTACTCAAGAGTTTGATTCCTGTTTCTTATCAGCTCTGGCTGGTACTTGCCTTACAACCTAAAAAATTATTTCTGGGTACTGGAAAAGAATAACCGCTCTTCTATCTGCATCTGAAGAGTATGGAAGTGACCCAACAGACAGAAGAGAGCTTCCTCATCGATTCCCCCCACAGTTGTAGGATGACAGCTATCATTCTTACACTATCTTCACATTTGTGCTTTCCCTTCTGCCAAGAATATCTTCAGAACAAGAACCCACTTACAGCTTTTCCAAATAGTAGCAGAAGACCGACATTTACCTTTTTAACAGCTGCCTACAGCAAAGCCAGTCAATCTCTTGGCAATCTCTATCCACTACTGATTGGAAAAGACACAAAGAACAGCTGCTACGAACATGGCTGTATGCAGCACTAGCAAATAGTAAGAGCAGCTCAATTTATATTTAGCTAGGTTTCTTTCCACAAAGAAATTCCCATGTTTTGTTTTTAGAGTTTTAAAGCCACATACGTTGAATTCCGATCTGGCTTCAGTGCAAAATGCCTACTAATAAACACCTTATTTTATTTTTGTATTGATACATGAATGTGGCAGTGTTAATAAAACCGAAGCTAAGTTTCTCTTTTCCTCCCCAAAATCTGGTGAACTGTAAAATTAATTGTGTCTTCAGCTCTGCTTGAAATTGTATCTTATTAAAATGAGGATGGAGAAATTGTTGGTATAGCATGGTAAGTCAGAAAAGCAGTATTTTTTGCCTTGTAAAATACTGAAGATAGAAGCAGCAAATTGAAATTAGACCTTTTATATAGTGAGAGTAGATTTAGCCTAAAGGAAATAATCATATACATATTAATGATAAAGAAGAGTCTTCTCTAAAGCAGCTTTTTTTTTTTTTATACGAAGACATTAAATAAGCAACCACCTCTACATTTGGAATGACTAATTTATACAAAATATGAACATACTGTCATTTTTCTCACTTTCTGACTGCTTAAAACAGAATAAATAAATAAATATCAGCCAGCTTAAGTTGGAATCCCATTGTTAATCTATCGTCATCCCTACTTGGCAGATGAGGAACTCAAAGCAGAAGGTTTGTCCAGGAACAGCCTACAATTAACTCAGCAGTAAAAAGGCAGTTGGATGAGAATCAAAACAGGAAGGTGTTCAAACTCTTGTCCGAAACAAATCATTTGGTTCCAGCACACCTGACAGCTGTCACACACGCACAAAAAAATTCAACATCTGGAGGTAGGAGTATTTGCAAGTAGTTTCTGGAGCCATCAGTAAGGCATTTCCATTGCTCAAAGTTCTCATTCTGCTGTTTACTAGTGTGACAACTGCATTGTATTTGGCTTTACCTCCCAGCATTTCAAACCTTTAAGAGTCACCACTAATGCTCCAAAAATTAAAAGACTGTGAAACAGAGAACAAAAGCAAGTGACTACAGCCTTTGAGGGAATATCTTTCAGGGAAATGCTCTTCATGGGATACAAGGGGTATGGCAAGAAGAGGGGTGAAAAGAGACTGAAGGTCCCTAGTTATAGAATACACTTACAGGAGCGTGTTAGCGACACCGCAAATGCAAATGAAAACCACAGCAAAAAGCGATCAACTACTTTGTAACCTTCCTTCCTCAGACTAGCCCACATTTCTGGGACATTCTGTTATGAGGAAAAAAGTTTACCACGTCTATCAAGCGTGAAATATTTGAGTGGGACCATAACCAGTTTTTATTAAATCTCTTCATCCACACAGCAAATCCTTAAATCAGCAGCGGAACTCACAATCAGTTACACAAAGTGCTTAAGAACAAGCAAAAATGTAAACACTAATGCTTTCCTCTAATCTGCATTTTCAGTTTAGCCTACCAATAGCAACAAAAAAGTAGACAATGCCTGTGCAGACTTTGCAAAAAGCAATCTGTGTTCCACCAACAGGGCACAGGCAAAAGCCTACAGTGATACATTAACTTCCAAATTCACAAACCCACCCATGTCCAGAAGCATATGCTACACTGAAGTTTGACCAGAAATGGAAGCATGTTATCTAAATATCAGCCTAAATAATCTAAATGCTCTAGTTTTGTAAATGTTTAAAAGCATTACTTAAAATGGCATTTGCCATTTCATCCATTATTCCCAATCTGCCTGGAAATCCCCTGCTCTTTCTGCAACCCTGTAACACTTTCCCGTGCAATCCTGACAGACTTGTAATTTTTTTCTCATTAAGCCTATAATTTAATAATTATTCCTTCTCACAGGTGAAAGGAACAAAATGCTGATTGGACCAAAGCACATACTCCTCAATGCTCTCACAGATTCATCGTTCTGACCATCTGTGTCCTTCTCGACTCAGTGCCCAGAAGTCATCTGTCACTAGTAACAGCTCACGTGGTGAACAGAATACGATGGGAAATCCTTTATCCCTTAGCAATGCCTCACAAACTTCAGGACACTGAAGGGTAAGGCGACAATCCTCCAGCTATGTGGAAATAATTCCAAGTGAATACCATCATCGTTTTGATGTGAACAAGCAAACAGTATTATGTTTTGAATGATGCCTTCCTTACCTATGTCACCCCTCACCAACGTGCACTGCACTCAAGCGTATGCAAAAAATCTATACCCAAGCAAGTAACAGCTCTAAAGAACAAACAGATGGGTCCTGGGCAACAAGAATTTTATGTTCCCAAATAAAGCTATTATATACTGTACACATTACCCTAGACAGTTTGGCATAATCCACTTCAGCATGCCAATAGGCTAAATTGAAGTAACGACGATATGACTGACTGAACACAAATCTAAAAATTTGGATTCTATTCCCGGCTCAATCACCGAAAGATCTGGCCAGATCGCAGCTGCTTTTATTGCTTTTTTCAGCTTTCAAACAGTCCCTGTAATAACGATCTTGAGCTCAACACTACAAAGTGGCTTGAGACTAAACTAAGCTTTACGGCAGGTTCAGGAGTCTCTCTGGTAAGACTTCACCTCAGAACGAGCTCTTAGTTTTGGCTCATCTAAATTTGGATGTGCCCACAGCTCTGCACTGTGCCCAAGCTGCAGAAGCGTCTGTCTTGCTAAGCTGACTGCTGAGCCACTTTCTCACAAATCTTAGGCACAGCCATTTACCTGCTATACAAGCTGGCAGAAGAGCAGTAATTGTAAGCATCTTAAGGAAACAGCATTCCATTTAAAATCTGGCCATACCAATCGGCGACTGTACAATGCTGTATGCTTCGTGAAAAGTCAAATAAGGGCTGGAGACCATTCTCAGATCACAAAGGATAAGTGTACTGCAGAACCAGCATACCCTGTCTCTCAAAGGAAACTTTGGGCGGCACAAGCCACTAGCAAACTTACCAACAATACAAAGAGAGAACAAGATACTATTGCAGTTTCAATGGAGGTCAAAAATTTCTGGCCCTTTTCAGAAGGCTTTGGAAGTAGGAGCTAAACATAAAACGATTCCTTGCAATTTTAAGGGATGTCCCCAAATTTAATTATATTGCAACGTAAAATTATCAGCACATATCTCTACAGAGCACACCACAACTGTGTTCCAGATCTGGCTGGACTATTCTACATTACCGAAAATAAAAAAGCTCTTATTCTGTCATGTTGTTCGAGTGGCTTCTAAGTATTTTAACACATGAAGAGTCATTTCTTGCTCGTATATTCAGCTTTGTGACCAAATGTTGAACAATTGCATAAAACCCCCTTTTTCTGTTGCACTCTGTAGCATACAAAAGCTCACTGCAATCAAAGGGAAGCACTGCAGCGAGCACTGTTACACAGTCATTAATCCAATCATTAAGTCAGTGTAGTGAAACTAACTATGTGCATGGTTAGCGCAAAAGGGGAAAAAAACCCCAGACTGATGACTACGATTGAAAAGGTCAATATGAAATACAATACTGACAAAGGAATTAAGCGCCAGGAATAAAGCATATGCAGAACTCGTGCAGAAAACTGCACCACATGAGGAATAAATATTTGCAGGCGGTTACACACTGCTTAAGGTGACGCTATCTAAGCTACTTAAAAGGATGAAAGAACTCTACCTCAAAATAAAGCCTTTTTGTTCTGTCAATTCCCTACCCTCCAACCAGGAAGAAAAAGGGTATATTCTCACCAGGATAGAATAAGTATGCTGAACTGAAACAACGTAAACCCATTAGTTATTTCACGTGGCTTCTTGTGTTTGAAACTACGTCGTCCCCACGCAACTTCCCTCCTCCAGGAAAACATCCTATCAACTTTTCCTCTAATTCCTCATACCTTACTCAAACAGTATCACATCTTACAGAATATAACTTGTTTTCCTCAGTTCAAAGTTATGCAGAAAGTGGGATTTCAAGAGGGGAAAACAAATGCCCACATGTGTGGGAAGAAGTAGGGAGGAAAAATTTAGACTGTACTTAAGAATAAATAACCCCCTCTATTCTTAAAAACACCATTAACTGGAGACCTTGATACCCCATCTAATATTCCTCTATTACCCATACAGTAAATTAATGCCTTGAAGCTCATACTAATGGAAACATTTTTCATTTAGACTGGCAACTTTCTCATCCATGCATAGCTTATTCTAAGCCTCCAAGTTCATTTAGTTTCCCCCCAGAGCTACATTTATAAAAAGAATTATGCATACCAACCTGAGCCTCCCTCTGCCAGGTACTTGTCCTTTGCATAGATGACAGAATCCAGCATCGACTCAAAGAGAAGGAAATAACCCTGTTTATAGAAAAGGGAGATAATTTAGAAATGCTTATGCTTCTTATGTAGCCTAGTTAATCAATCTACAGATAAGACTTCATCAACACAGTTTAAGAACTTTATATGCCCATACACCTCAGTAAGAGCCAGCACCCAGTGAATTTCTCAACAATAGCTGTCACTGCAAAACTGTAGTTACATAAACGAAGGGCAACGAAGCTGGGGAAGGGTCTGAAGCACAAGGCTGATGAGGAGCGGCTGAGGGAACTGGGGTTGTTCAGCCTGGAGAAAAGGAGGCTGAGGGGAGACCTTGTCGCTCTCTACAGCTGCCTGAAAGGAGGTTGTAGCGAGGTGGGGGTCGGTCTCTTCTCCCAGGTAACAAGTGATAGGACGAGAGGAAAAGGCCTCAAGTTGCGCCAAGGGAGGTTTAGACTGGATATTAGGAAAAATTTCTTTACTGAAAGGGTGGTCAAGCATTGGAATGGGCTGCCCAGAGAGGTGGTGGAGTCGCCATCCCTGGAGGTATTTAAAGGACGTTTGGATGAGGTGCTTAGGGACATGGTGTAGTGGTGGGCTTGGTAGTGTTAGGTTTATGGTTGGACTTGATGATCTTAAAGGTCTTTTCCAACCTATACCATTCTGTGATAAAGTATCATCTTTAATTTCCCAAAGTGAAAGTATCTAGCACCTACTAAATTAATAAACTCTAGGCGATAAATATCCAATCTACACCAACAATTACCAGATAGAGTCCTACAACATTAAAAGAAGTCAAATTCAGCTCAAACCAAGTGAAAAGCTGTATATATTGATTTTACAGTAATAACTCTGAGGCACCATACAAAAAACCCCCAAGAAAATCCCCTCCCACTTCGAACTGCAAGTAACTAAAATTATTGTCAGAGAAATACCAAGTAGAATGCATCTTTTCTACTTCACATTTGCAACTTCTTAGTGCCCTGTACCAGCTTGGGCAATGCTCACAAAGACAGGTGGAAATAAATCATATACCAGAGACATGGGTCCTCTGGATGTTCTACATCATTTAGCAGCACCCCAACTTAAAACATTACCAGGATAAAAATGGTTAGAACTAGATTTGCGTAGTTTTTTTGGTGTTTGGATTAATTTTATAGCAGGTTAATCATACTGCTATAGCTGTTTAGAGTAACTTATTGTAAACTTAATCGAGTCAGACATTTTTTGAAACAGAAAAAACATTAATTAATAACATTTCTGAAATATAAAAACCATATAGCAGTATTACATACAATTAGCATTTTATATATACAAGTAGTTGAGAAACCGGATGTTAAGTAAAATGCAAATTTCTAAGAGATATATAGCCCTTTGTTTTCCAATGGATTTACTGATTTTACACCCTTCCTATCTTCCAAGTTTGAGTATGATCCTTATTCTTGCTGCATACTCTAACACAATTTCGTCCACATACATGTTCTTATGAAACCAAATCAATTCAGACAAATCATACCAGCATACATTTTGGATTTTCATTTAGCATCCTAATTCTCACTTTGCTTGAAACACACTAGCCATATGGCTTGATTTATACACTGATTGCCAGTAAGAAAGCACAAAAAAGACAACTCAAAGTCCAGACTTTGGACCCGTGGTCCTCCAAGCTCAGTCAGCAGTAACTAAACAAAGCAAAGCTAAGATTTTTTTTTTCTTCATCTTTCCTACACTTCCATATTTGTACAACCATAGGTTTTCAATTTTATTTTATTTTTTGAGGTCATCCTACCACACAACTGAAGACAGACAGCACTGCATGGGAACTGCACTGCTAAGATACCGTGTTTACTTCAAGTTTAGGCCATCTTGGATGTTTATTTTGCCTAAGGCTCTTAGAACAAAACGTGCTGCAAGTTCAGAATTGCTTATAAATGTCACCATCCACACCGCAGCCTTCAGAACTAAAAGCAAAACTAGAAAACCAGAAGCTTGAAGCACAATGTATTTGTATTCAACAAGAGCATAGGTTGAAAATAATGGAAGTGCCCTTTTCTCAACCTGGTTCTTCTGGTAACAGGACAGCCCTCTACGGGACACTTTTCTTCCAAATGTTGCCTGTTCTTCCACTTTACCGCCTAACTTTTATGAAGTCCTTAGAATAAGTCCCAGAATGAAGACTATTGCTTTGTGAGCAATATGATTTTTAGTAAGCTTTGCAGAACAGTTGAAAAGGCCAGGAGCTCCAGTCACACCAGGCAGAGGTGATTTTATGCCTACAGCAAGCCAAAGGCACAGAACGGAACCAGAGTTTTCTTTTTTTATTCTCATTCTTGCAGTTTTAAAAACAGAATATGTTTAGTTCATAAAAATTCTTTTCAGATGCTTTTAATCAAAAAGGAGTTGTTTTCACAGTATTCTAAATGTGACCTCTAGGACCTCTCTTCAGACCAGTTACCAGGAAGAGTCAGTAAGTTACAAAGTGACATTTTTACAGAGGAGCTCTTCACTTGCCTCTGCCTGCCTAAAACGCCCATCACCTACGACGTCTGCCAAACAAGTGCAAGAAGTACAGCTGGAAGACACACCTTCTCACAAGAAATACAGCTAAATTCTCACCGTCCTTTCTCCGACCTTTCCACTCCGGCACTGTTGGTTGTCCCCCCCTCTCCCACTTCTATCTTCACCCCAATTCATTATAGCATTCCTGGAAGTTACATAAACCGTCAATGGTACTGAATCAAGTCATTTATTACTTATACCAAAGCGTTTTGCTCAGTGTGCTGTGCTCATCTGTAGTGTAATTTAGAATGTAATTTCACAGGCTGCTGCCTCACCTGTTGGGGTGCCATCTGGAAAGAGAATTATACCTGACGTCCCTTCCCCGTGATGCTCTGGGACGCTCTTGCTTCCACCCCAATAATGTTCAGGGTTTTGTTTTTTCTTAAGCGTGTATTAGCAGCCTCAAAATTAATTACTGCAAAGAGATCTCTAGGATACAAATCTGTGCGCCGAATATTAATAATTTGATCTTGCCAGTAGCTAAAGTAAGACACATAAAAGGCGACACGCTCTCCGTTGAAGACAAACTGAATACACAGCACATCTTAAATGTTATGCTGTCATATTATGCGTTTTCTACTAAAAACCTAGCCACTTCTTTCTCAAAATGAACAGAAGTTCCTTATTTTTGTACTTTCAAAGCTGAAGCGAAATGGTTGTTCTCCAGCTAACAACAAAAACACGTATAAACAGATTTGGACAGGAACAGAAATACACAGCACTATGGAGTTACTCCGTTCAAGCATACGTCTTTCCTACAATCATGTCCATCCAAGAAGTCAGCTATCAAAAAAGGCATGAGCCCACTGACAAATTTGAATCCAGAGGAATGTGAATATCGCTACATGTCTTATATATCCTTTATATCTGTATTTTGTGTCTATAACAATTATAAAAAGCTCACAAAACTTTGATGGCTTAATGTCCTGCGTTGTTAAATTTCCTCTATTATTCAAATACACTACAGGACTATAATACTTATTTTAATTTTAATTCAAAGCTACATAAAAGTATTTTACCAATCAATCAAAACCTAAGTATAGGAAGTTCTTTTAACATTAGTGCTTCAGTATTCATCCTGATATTCTTCATGGAGAAAAAAAAGAGATTAAGCTCTATAAAAGCACCAAGACACAAGAACAACACTAAAGTATACCTCATTGTGTGGAGAATACTACAGAAAAATGCTTTGTTTAAAACACAAATGATTTAAGATTAAAAATGCCTCTTCGTGTACATTTCCCATAGCCGTTCCTATCAAATACCTTAGTGGAACTTGGTTTTGCCTTCACTTATTTTCTACTTATTGGTGAAAACTATATATATTTCAGAAAGTGGTATTAGCATGTTTACAATACCAAGAATTAGTAGATTTTTTAGTACAGCAGAAAAAACATCTAAGCATAGAATTGAGAAGAAATACTTAACTACTTGAATAGCGTTGCATTTCCCCTCCACCTTCTATCAAAGGCCCATTTTATTATTTTTTGTAACGTAACTGAACCTGGTCTGGCACTCCAGATTTAGTAAGGTGCAACACTGAATATTTAACGAGATGAAAGGCAGCTATCAAATCGCTGGCCCAGAGAATGGGCTTTTTTATAAATCCCTATCAGTATAAAAAAAATGTATTATTTTCTTAAACTGAAGTTTCTAACTACAAGGTTTCCATTGGACTAGAGTAAAACAAGTTACAGAGGGCATGTAAAACAGATCGGAGAACAGGTTCTCATTTAAAACATAAAATGTAATCGTGCATTAAACTGATGCGGCCCACTCAATTTTGTGAAAAATTATTTTTTACCTGACAAAATCCCCCCCAAAACCTGTGGCGCATTTAAATGAAAAGCAGCAGCTACATGTAAACTCTTCTGCATGCTCTGCTACAGCACCATTTCCCTCACAGCCTTCATGCTGATCTCTCATGTATGAATTTAAAAAAAAAAAAAAAAGGAAATAATTCATTACTGACAGAGCAAGCCCACACATTTCAAAACCACAGCTTGACTTTGTCATTATGCACACCCTGTTGTGTCCTTAAACAAATATGAGTGAGAACACCAAATGAAGATCTGAAGAGCAGAAAAGCAATACCCATCATTGGTGTACTTGAAAAGTAAAGTATTTTCATGCAAGGAAATATAATCCCTTTATAAAAACCACTTTGCTGTAAAGAAATTAAAGCATTCAGCTACTTAGTATGCTCTTTACACAGCATTATGAAAAAGACAAAAAAGAAAAGCTCAATTCCTACATAAAATTATAAATTATTACTGTGTTACAGAAATAGAAATCTTGTATTAATGTACCTCCAAATACTAACAGAAACAAAAGAGAATATTAGGACTACAGAAAGACCAGTAAGTGTTAAAAAAGCACCATCACTGTATATCCATCATAGAAATAGGGGAAAGGAGGAGGGAGAGAAAAGATGGTTTCCACTGTTTCAGACACGCTCACTTCCTAGTCCTTTTCCCTAGATCCTGAATACCTCCCATTCACAGCCCATCCTGATACTACTGCAAAATTATCTAACAGAAAAAAAAGAAAAAAGAAGAAAAAATATTAGCTACCTGAGCAATGATACAATTGAGACAAGAGTACTGGATTCTATCCTTGGTTTATTTTGATTTCAGAGTCCATCTCTTTCCCAGTTTTTCCTTGTGTAAAACTCTATTGCGTATTCAGTATCACAAAGCACTGCATAAAACAGCAATTTATGAGAACGCACCGTACTCTAACACTGTATTTGAGACAACCATCTCGGACAATTGTCTCACAGTAAAACCCCTTACAAACAAGAAATGAAGATATTTTTCAAGTGAATAAGCTCTCAACCTCTAGCTTTATAGTCTTAGCTAGAGAAAGGAAGTCAAAGCATACCAAGAGAAAAAATTCTGCACACAGATGCAGCTGGGTAAGAACATTCCAGAAAACCATTACATACATTTTGTTTCTTTCTGCACTCATCCTTTCGTTTACAATTACTCTACCAAAATCCGTGTGCAATAACACAGCCACCTTTGTATGTTTATAGCAAATCTTTTCCTGCCCAGCATTCAATTTAACCAAAAACTAGCTTCAGCACTTTGCATAGCAGCTCTCTCATTTCAAACATATACTGTATGGGAAACTACTCTAATTACCATAAAACATCATTGTTTCTTAAAACTCAGTATCTCTGGGGAGAGGACGTGGGTGTGATCCTGACTGAGAGCAAGTCTATGGTGTATACAACTCCTAAGTACTTTCCCACCACCTGAACAAACAGCAGCACATTCAAGTCAAAATTCTAAACTTCTGACAAAATTTGAGCATTTGCAAACCATTTTCAGGTCAAGTCGCTAACTGACAAGGGTTTTCACTCATTACACCAAGGTGCAAACGAATCACTGATGTGTTTTCAGAAACGCATTTCCATCAGATTGCCCCTAGGCAATGTATACAAATAATTATTTGTACCTTTGCTTAGAAACCTAACTCATATAAGTCTACAGTTTGAATAAGATAAGAGTTTTGCTTGTAGGTGTCCTATGGTACAAGCGGACAAGTTAAAAAAATGTCAGAGGCTGGCACCTGTAACCACTAACAATAATTCGTAGTTTCACAAATTAAGGCTTTCAAAAGTTTCACACGTCAGAGCTCAAGGCAACCAAGCAGGATGGTGCATCAGATGCTTACAGCCCTGCTATAGAGTATCAAACGATCCTGGACAGGGAAACCTCTATAAAATCAAGGCCAGCAGTAAGATCTTAATATAAAATTCACCCATTCTTACATTCAAATAACCTGTCTCCAAGAACTGGAAGACTTTCTCCTAATAGAATCAGTTCGGTTAGCAGAACAGGCTATTACTTGGCCATTCTTGTGTTCTTTCTTAAGGCAATGTGGTTTATTGGGTGCAGTGGCTCTTCAGTCCACCCGCTCTCCCTTGTGCTCCTGGTTCACAGCACACAAGAAGCCCTTGTGTCAGGCTGCATACTTCACCAATGTTTTGCTAAAAGGAATGCGTAGCTGTCTTCAGAGTGAAAAAGTCTAAATAGATGACTTAATCTGGGTCTTCAGTAGTCCAACAGGCCCTCAAATCTTCAGCAATCTGCCTTTTGGACACCAACAGAACAGCTCACCACACCTTCCACTGTCTTTCTCAATGGTTTACATACTGGTTTTAGTCGAACACAATCACACAGATGCCTTGCTTATGGTCTGATTTTAACAAACATGCACGCTTCAGATGTCACAAACGACGCATTTAGTCTTTACACTAAAAGCAAGATGACTGCTAGTTTATTTCATAGGCTTAAATAAAGCCACTGAAGAGACAGTTGCTCATGATTTGGCCTCTAAACGTGGAACATGACAAAACTGTATCCAGATGAACTTAAAACTGAAAAATAGTATTTTGGAAGATGGCAAATATATATTTGAAATATAATCTGGCTATTTTTATATATATATATATATATATATATACACACACACACACACACACACCCCCCACCCACTGCGTAATATTTAAGATGCTTCTCCCACTTTTGCATATTTTAAGGGAACAAATTTAAAAATGAAAGAGAAGTAGGAATAGCAAGCAGTTTGTGGAAGTCATAGGTCATTTACACAATTAAGAGAATGATCAGCAGAAGCCATGACATTGGAGATGCTCATAATGCAACCACTGTACCTTCTGCAATAGGCTGTTCTACATGCCATCTGTCTCCGCCTGTTGTAGAAACATTCCTGGGGGATGTAGTATTTTTCCCTCTCTGTTGCCTCCATTCTGTTGCTTCACACTTGGTTTTAATTTTCTGATGCTCCAGACACAGCTCTAAAAAAGCTTATAGTGTACTGGTCTTAAGCACAGTTCTGTACCAAGCAAAACAAAGCTATGGTTCTGCAAAAGGGTTTGATGTTTACTAGTCTAAAAGCAGTTTGCTTTCTAAACAGAACAGCAACTTTTCATATTTTTGTTACAAAAAAAAAAAACCACTGTTCCCATTAGAATTTTCCTGCTAGTTTGTACAGATTCTCTAAATAAAGAGCTGCAAACTGACATATATTGAATTCCTTTTTGCTCTTACACTTCACATTTCCAATATTTTCAAGCACTTACATTCACATATTAACAAAAGATTTCACACTGGTCAGTATCATGTAGGGAAGGAAAAGAAAAAGCGAATTCACACATGAAAGCCAGACAAAGAGGAATCTTCATTTGCATCTAGGCAACATAATGTTCCTTTCTGGACAGTGCTGGAACAGTGCGTACGCTGTCCAGCTATCAATCTTACTTCCATGGCATTGGCCTCTTTATCTCTGTATTGCAGCAACCTATAAAAATGCTACCATTCCTAAATATTTAGAATACCTAATTAAGTGAAATGCACATGGCTATATAATTATGACATTAAAAGGTAAATTAGCACACAAATGGGAAACATGGAACATTCACTACTTCATCTCTTACATGAGGTGCTTTTCAAAATCCTTTACTTCACCTTAGAGGCACTGATTTACAACATGATTTAAGCTCTTAAGTGCCCAAGTTGCTTTTAAAACCAAATCTCGGGCTCCAGAATGAGAAATGTTATTTTTGGGAACATTATTCTTGGTGCACATATTAGGCAACTGATCAGAAGTTTCCCTGAAAAAACTATAATTACATTTCTAGTGAAGTCACTGTACTGTCAGAAATCACCAACCATGATGCACTATTTTTAAACCACTAGTTTAAGCCAATGGCTTAAACCTGCCTTGAAACTAGCGACCTCAACACTAAATTAAGCTCATGCTTCAAATAATGTTCATTATAGCAGTGGAGGAAAAACTTGCAGATTTCCAGCTCACTGAAATACGTAATATTAAAAAAAAACAACCCCAAAACACACAGAAAAACCAAACCAAACAATTTATTTCCACCTTTACCTGGAAAGTAGTTAGATACATATGGATCAATAGTGAATGTGACCTCTCTCCCAAAGGCCCTTGTGTATAGAACAGCCACAGTTCGTAAAAAAACCCAACCCACTCACAAAAAGCAAACCACAAAAACAAACCAACCAACCCCAAAAACCACAAACCAAGTTATTTTGAATGTAAGTTTTCATTATTGATCTTAAATTTGACGGACAAAATAATTTTTCTTTACGTCCAAACAGCGGGAATGAGCATGAAAAAACCTGTATTTTGAAGTGCTTTTTGAAGGTCTGTGATATGGGGAGACTAAACAGCGGAAGTCCACCAAAAAAGTCACAAGGGGTGTTTCCTACCACATTTTTGATAGGGAGCAGACTTACTCAGTCGCTATGAAGTTCAGCCTGGCACTGGGTCTCGTCACACAGATTTGTTTATTAGGATCTAGAGCAGGTAGCAAGCACAACTGTGCAACGGTCATCAGCCAGCACATGAAAGAAAGTTAACAGGCCAACGGCTGAAATCCAATGGATTCCAGAAAAAGGCTCATTTACACACTGCATACTGCATTTCCTGTTGGCCATCATCTTTATTATGTACTTCTAAAATCAGTTATTTTATTCTTATACTAAAAAACTGCAATGAATAGTAACACCGTTTCCAAGCTCCCTATATAGTTGCAGATTTCCAGTGTGTACGCTCCTCACCTCCTTATCACCTTTCCCGCAAAGTCAGCATAGTCTTTAGCTGTCTTTGCAGACTAAAACTGTTTTACTCATCAGAATGATCTAGCTAGATGACTAATACAACATTTCTCCATTACTTTCACCTGAGCAGCTACAACAGTATTAATCAGGAATACAGAGTACTTCTGTAGATTTGCACACTAACACTATTTGCACACTAACTTCCTGCTGTACCCAAACCAGCTCAACTGTACTTAGAGAACCTTGACTTGAAAGAGCATGAACAAGAGGGATCAGGAATCGTATCCGAGTGCCACGTAATCAGAAACATCATCCCATCTCCCACATTGTCAAAGACACTGTTGCAAGCATGATAAATTCTTGGTTAAAAAAAAATAGCATCGCTTAAAAAAATAATTTTTCAAATTAAATAAAACAACACTTTTTTTTCCTGAAAATAGCTATGTATTGAAAAGACTATTCATGCACCTTACCATCCATTCAGATATAATCACATCCACTTTTTCCAAAGGCAGATCTACTTCTTCGATTCTTCCTTTGACTAATGTAATGGTATTTTCAAGTTTATTTAATCTGCAAGTCACAACATAAACAAATTAGTTTATATTTCCAATTTATGCTGTCAAGAGAGATATACCGATGTCTATATTTTGCATTTCTCCCCCCAATAACAATTGTGGGTTTTGTTTTTAACTAATCAAGAAGGCACTAAAATATAATATTCTTCTTCTCAGTTATACTTCAGAGAGAATGTTTTTGAGTATCCAAAAACTGCAGCAAATTAAGTGCCAGGCAAAGATGGCAGACACTAGATCTATATACCTCCAATGTGCTGGGCATGCAAATGTGTAAGCTTCAGAAAGCAGGAAAATAGAGAAGAGGACAATTTAAAATGACGCTCCTCTTTAGAGTTGCTTGTTCCCAGTTCTCCTTCTTTGACCCCTGTAGCATAAGTCTATAGTGATTGGAGCCTACTCATCACACTAGGAGAGCAATGGAAATTAACCTCCTTACAAAGCTGTTTTGCACGACTTGGTTTTTTATTTAACAAAACTAGCCGCAAAGTCACTGAGAACAAACATTCCCTCTAGATCAGTATTATAGTTATTCCACAATAAAGGCATCCTCCCCGCTGTGATTTTGGCCAAAATCATCTGCAATGTTTAGCAACTGCAGTAATCAGGTATTACCTCATATGCAAGTAACAGTACAACCATCCTATACAAGGAGGAAGGTACTATGACATGACTACAGTTTTTGAAACAAAAACTGCAGGACAGTGAAATTACTAAATACGTAAATGCTTGAAATTTAGTATGTTTCTTCTTGGCAAACCACGTTAGTCCTTTTTGCACATACCATTATTATGATAGCTACTCTTATAGAGGGCAGAAAAGTATTCCCACCAAAGAAATTTATCTTTCCGCTGCAGTTCTTATCTCTGTCCCTTCCCTCCCTATCCTGATATCTTACTCCTACATTCTGTCTGGCTTTCAATGCAGACCAGTAATCACATTAAAAATGCAATCTAAAAGACAATGGGAGAACGACAAGAATGAAAGGAGGGAAAGTAAAGGGTCAAAGGGCTACTTGAACATGTGGGCTGTTGGAAAGATCAATTAAATACTCTATACACGACAGTCTTCTGTTAGAAGAGTAGCAGTTCATCCCTAAAATCATATTTAATGCTGTAAAAAGAAGTAAACTCAGAAGTTCAAAGTGAAAAATAAAATGCTAAAGAGCTATTACCCACAACAATATTTTAAGAAGGACAAAAAGAGATCTAAGGATAACTTCCTAAATGACCACATACAAGAACATGATTTAAAACAGGAGAAGAAAAAGCCTAATTCATTACATACTTGTTTTCAGTTGTAAGGTATAAAAAACCCAAACAAACCACTGTAGTTTACACATTGTAGGAAAAACTGCTGAGATGCTATTTAGGAAGTATATTTCAACTTTCTATTCTAGCATAACAGTGATGAACGACAAAAATAGAGTCGTTCACTGCACTGGAAATTTTATGGGCAGCTATTCACAGTAACAAAAAGAGAAGGCAAGCATTTAGTTAAAAATAAGTTTACTATGTAACCTTGGGAAAGAACCATGCCCCTCAGGCCACTTATTCCAGTTGCACATGGGTTGCACTGTTTCCAGTAATTAGCATGCTAGAAATGAACCTGAATTCTGGGAGGGACAAAAGCTCCTGAGCACATGCTTGAATCACAGGGGGAAGCACACTGCAGTAGCCATTTTTAAGCTACACAGAGTTGTTTAGTATTCCAATAAATATTTGTTACTCCATTACATGTTTGTCAGCTTTATTCCCTTAGGAAAAGTAGGTTTAACAAGACAAATATAAATAGTTTTGATGTGAACTGAAGACTTCAATGTGAATTGAACCTTTTATAGCAGAAGGTCTCTATAATGTGTAGCCTTACTGATGGTTCACTGTGTACTTCAAGTGGCAATTCATCACTCTTAAGAGTTCAAGAGTTTTGATTTGTTGTTTTTCTTAAAGGCCTGCCCTTCTCCTCACCAAAGGTAATATGCGTTGGCTGATAATTCTATCCTCCTCTAAGTATACGTAACACATAAAGGACTTCTTGTGCACTTGTCAAAAGGTATGAACAATCCTAGGTTTGTTATCTAGTACATTAGAAATAAAACGCTATTTCACATTTGTAACCATTCTGAAGATGTCAAGGACTCCTGGGAAAAGTTCTCTTTAGAGAACGAGTTCTTGTGCCATCAAAGCATTTTAGTCGGAGTAGCACCTAATGCTTAACACGGTACTTTTCCTACACAGGCCCTTATTTAATAGAATAATTTTACAGCATCCCAAGCGTGCAGTGTTGCATCTCCAATGTGTGAAGCGCTATCTAACCCAAAAATTCTGCCTAGACAACCTTATTTCTGCATGACTTAAGCTTGCATAAAAACTGTCACTCCCAAATTGCTCAGTGTCTACCTGGACTTTCTTTTCCACAGTTGTTCTTACGAAAACAAAAAAGCCTACACACCTCAGCTATCAACAGTACACATTTACACCTACATTTCTCCTACCTCATGCTAGGAAATCCTTTTTAAGTCTTCAGATGCCATTGCTTCATTTTTACATATACCCACAGTCTCCCTTAATATCCTTTACAGGTAAATTAGTGAAATGTGGAGTGATTAAATGAACCATCAGATGGGTGGAAAGCTGTCTAGACCATGAGGTTCAAGAGGTGAGAGGAGGAGTACAAAGTCTAATTGGTAGCCAGATACCAGAGGCATCCCTCAGGGTTCAGTGCTAGTTCCAATACTAATTAACACCTTTATTAGTGACCTAATGGGACAGAACGCACCCTCAGCAAGTCTGTGGTTAATGCTGAATTAGGAGGGAGCAGTTAATATACTAGAGGGTAGGGCTGTTATTTAGAGGGATCTCAGACTGCAGATTTGGGCTGACAGGAAGCTCAGAGATCCAGCAAAGGTGAAGACCGGCACCTTGGCTGGAATAACCCCATGAAACAGTACAGATTGCTTCCTGCTGGTCAGAAATCAGCTCTGCTTGCGGTTCCCCACCCTGCCCTGACGAGGGGTCTGGTGAGCAAGTTGAACATAAGTCAGCAGCGTGCCCTTGTAGCAAAGCGGCCAACTGTCCACTGTGTCATATATGCAAGAGGGTAGCAGCCAGTCAAGAAAAGTGATCTTTCCCCTCAATTTGACGCTTGCAAAACTGCATCTGGAGTACAGTGTCCAGTTGTGGGCTCCCCAGTACAAGACAGACATTGACATACCAGAGCAAGTCCAGTAAAGGGGCCACCAAGATGACGGAGGGCTGGAGCACATGACATATAGGGAGAAGCTGGGAGAACTGGGTCTGTTCAACCTTAAGAAGGGATGGTTAAGAGATGAGTTTCTGATGTCTGCCTCTGTCTAGCATAAGGGTGAAGACAGAGCCAAGCTCTTCTCTTGTATCACAGGGACTGGATGACAGGCAACAGACACAAACTGAAACAATGGAAGTTACAATTTGGTATTTCAAAAGTAAGAGTGAGACTAGTCAAACAAGACACATTTTCCAGAGAAGTTGAGACAGAAGTGGCAACGTTCAGAACTTGACTAGCCGAGGGAGCTGAGTGTGCTCTGACAGAGGAGGACTGGACCAGACACACTGTCCACACTCCCCTGAGGTCCCTTCCACCCTGTACTAGTCCATGACAGTTTACATGGCACGCAACATCTTGGCAGTTCTCCTGGAAACAACTTTCCTCAGTGACTCTGTGGACTGCGTGCATGTGTCTGTCCGCATGCTCTTAAAACAGATTTGGCTTTGTGTGGGGGTTTTTTCTGGGTTTTTTTTGGGTGGGTTTTTTTTTGTTGTTGGTTGGTCTCCCCCTACCTCCACCAACTATAGAAAATATTACAGTACAACGGTAATCACTTTCCAACTAGCATGAAAACCAGAGGTCAGCAGGTTTCTAAAGGAACAAAACACAGGGTAATAGACATTTACTGTTCTCAGAGAGTCCCTTAAATATACCAACGTACAGAGAACCTTACTAGAGAAAGGTTTTCCAGAAGTTAAAACTAAAATACCATATAATTATAAAATCTATTTGCCAAAGAAAGCTACGTTTCTCCTTTTATGTGCTAAAATTGGTAAAAGTTAACTATTGCATGACAAGCTTTTGTTTAAAAACATCATAGCTCCAACATGATCTAATATATATATATATTTAGATTAACTGAGTAAAAGTTCTTTAATTTTCAACAACAGAGAAAAATAAGTTTTCTATAAAAACATCTATATTTCTATAATTGATTTCTATACTTCTATAAAATACTTTCTACAAAATTAATTTTCTATAACACAGAAAATTAAATTATAGAAATTATATCATTATTTAAAATTCCTACATAGAAATAGGAAATTAAACAACTGTATACACACACTTAAACAACTTTTACTGGGTTTCTCTAAATCAGAACTGTTTCTTTAACTCAAAGTAGTGCAGTCAGGAAAAGTTTCTCACATCCTCTTGGAACATGTCTCAACTCTAGTGTTTCTTGTCTAAAAACGTACAATTTTATCAGTAGCAACATTTAAAGTGTAAGAAGGGAAAATGGACTGGCAGCAATCAGTTGGAGCCTCTGCAGCAAGGCAGCACTGGCCCTACGCTAACGTTAGGAGGAAGGTCTGGGAAACATCCTGCCTTAACTACAGCCCTGTTTTAATTACCCCTGCCAGAGGAGCAAACAACTATACTGCACATCAAAACCTGTGTTAATTCTTAGGACAAAGAAGGACTTCAATAAAACACATACTGAGTGACAGGTGATCATTAACTAGTAACAGCATTCTAATAACTTTTTAGGGCAATATTTACCATATTTTTCTTGGAACTTTTCCTACCTAATGATGTCCATGGCCTGATAGATGATTTCAGACTGGTCGACTCCAATCACTTTCTTCGCACCTGCTTTGGCAGCAAACATGGAGAGTATTCCAGTTCCACAGCCAACATCCAAAACCACCTGAAACAAAATAAATGGAAGTAAAACCAAACATCTGATTTCCCTTGCTATGATTTTTCTACACGTCTTTCTACATCAGTGAGATACCATATTCTAATAGAAGGAATAAACGGTAGCATCAAGTCTGTTACATTCAGAGATATCCAAGTCAAACTGCAGTTCTAACTCCAGACCCTCTACCACCTTTTACAGATAAACAATGAAGCAGACTAGCTCCAGATTAACTCAATCACATGGGAAACAATCACAAGCAATTATTTGGGCAACAACTAAAAAGTTACATGAACAGGAGAAAAAGGAAGTTATAGCCCGAACAGTTTTGATCAGTGAATTACTAACAATTTAGCTTAGCACTGGCACTGAAAAAACATATTCTAACCGCAGTTGCTCATTAAGAGTCTATTCAAAACCTTATTTAGGAATCCTCTACTAGAAATGGCCACAATGCCTCAAAACAGCTACGGCTCCAGATGACTAAATTTCAAAATGGTAACTGGCACAGTTTTAAAACCTGCAAATATTTTCTGTCTGACACTATTTATAACCAAAATAGGACCAAAAAAATCCAGGGACACGGGATCCCTAAGTTTTCATGAAAGAAGAGCAAACTTCATCACTACACTTGAAAAAAGGCACACTCAACATAGCAACAAGACTCATGCAAATGCTTGTTTTTGACATCTCACATATTAGCTACTGTAGGAAGATTGAAAAGTCTAAAAATGCAAAGCGACTAACAAAATAGCACTAAATATTTTAATAAGTAGCATTGAGCTGCCAACAGTGTTGAACTTCATAAAGCAGAGATTTTACCAAGTAGCCTTGTTCAGGAATCAGTATCATAATAGTATATTTCTTCTAACTGCTGGGAAGGTCTCAACAGCTTAAAAACTAACACTTTTAATCTTGAATGTGTTACAGTAGATTTTTAAGCTACGAGTTTCACATTTGATGTTTTCACAGAAACACAAAATTGTTGAGGTTGAAAGGGACCTCTGGAGATCACTTAGTCCAAGCCCCTGCTCAAAGCAGGGTCAACTAAACCAGGGTGCGCAGCACCATGTCCAAATGGCTTCTGAATGTCTCCAAGGACGGAGACTCCACAACCTCTCTGGGCAACCTGTGCCACCATTCAATTGCCCTCACAGTAAAACAGTGTTTCCTGATCTTTAAAGGCAACTGCCTGGAGCTCAACCTGTGCCTGTTGCTTCTTGTCCTGCCCCTGAGCACCACTGAGAAGAGTCTGGCTCCACCTCCTTTACTTCCCCCCCTCCCAGGGCACACTGATAACAGCTCCCCTGAGCCTTCTCTTCTCCACACAAAACCACCCCACCTCTTTCAGCCCCTCCCTATATCACAGGTGCTCCAGTCCCTTCAGCACCTTTGCCATCTTTCACCGGTCTCACTCCAGTACATTCATCTCACTCTTGCACTGGGGAACCCGGCACCGGGCACAGCACTCCACAAGTCATCTCCCTGGGGTACAGTCATCTCTCTGGGGTACAAGAGAAGGTGCATCTCTTGGTGCACATCCTACTGCAACTCCGGAGGCTGGTTGGCTGCCTTTGCCACAAGGGTGCATGATGCTGGCTCATGGTCAACTTGGTGTTGACCAGGACCCCCAAATTCTTCTCTGCAAAGCTGCTTTCTAGCCACAGGCCCCCAGCCTCTGTTGATGTGTGGGGTTATTCTTCCCTCCCTTCTGAAGGATTTTGCATTGCCCTTTGATTGCCCCAGCCCTTTCCACAGGACCGCCGTTGGCCCATTTCTCCAGCCTATGGAGGTCCTTCTGAATAGCAGCACAACCGTGTGGTGTATCAAGCACTCCTCCCAGTTTTGCATCATCTACAAGTTAGGTGAGGGTGCATTCTGTTGCATTGGCCAGATCATCAGCAGTCTTACTGTTAGACTTCTACTTACTATAGTTAAGCTTTACTAATAGTGTTAAAAAATCCTAAGCACTAAACCCAAAAATGTTCTGAAAACTGAAAATCAAAAAAGTTACCTAAACACTATGTGCAGTCACTCCTATCATGCATAGTATTTAAGCATTAACAGAATCAGAACTGTAAAGAGAGACTTCCTTTCCCATACAAGAGACCTAAACAAGAGAGCAAGCACAACTTACTAAAACACTTCTAAGATAAGAACGTGGAGTCAGAATTACTAGTCAGAATTACTAGTCATAAAAATAATTTATTAGAAAGGAAAACTAACTTATTTCACTGTCTCTCCTTAGCACAGCATCCAGTGTTGTAAAAGCTGTCCTCACAGCTTTCATGAAATTCATTTTTTTCCAAAGAAGGCATCAAATCACTCAGTAATCAATCCCACACTTGAGAATTATAACTCCACTTTACAAAATATTTCAAGGCAATAATGTACCCTACTGACAAACTTTCTAGCTTATGAGCTATTGAGCATTCTTGCTTTGGCACAACAAAAACTTGCATGTGCACTTTTAAATTTCACCTGACAAATAGTATCAAAGTAAACACTTGAATGCTCTGCACATTAGGTCTGCTTGCCTTCCCCTGCATACAATTCTATACGTTCTGACGATGGATACAGAACAAGGATTCTGAAGCCAGCATGAATAAAAAAATAGCCATTTATCCTTAGCAGCACAGCCTAAGTGAGCTTCGGCTGTGGTGTACTGAGAAGCAATGACTGAAGAGTTGACTGCCACCTGTCTTGGTAGAGCAACTTACAATCTGGAATCAAACTAAAAAACATTAGCCTGATGAATTTTTTACAGCATCTTGTGTAGAGGCTGGCCACAGAAGTTGCAGATAGAGTTACTTGTTCCATTTGCAACTCTTCGCAGCTATGTTCCAATAGGAGTCAATTCTACAACTCATTCACAAGTTACATATGAGTATGTACTGGCTACAGAAATCCCTAGGCTGAAGCCTTCCGGAGACAGGAATAGAAAGTAAAAATCAATGTTCTTGCAGCTGCTGAAATCTCACGCCCCCTAACATCATCTATTCTAACACTTTAACCATGGTAGTCAACAAAATTGCTGAGCCATGAAAGCTGGAAGTCAGAGCCAAAAATAAACCTCTGTGAAAGAATGATCTTGATGTACAGTTGCATGAAAGAGAGCAATCACCACAAATTGGAAAAAAATCAAAACAGACACCACTTTGGACAGCTGCCCTGGTCACTTAAAAACCCAGATGGAACTCATGAAGCCTCAGGCAGGGGATGGGGGTGGAGAAAAAGGCACGAGAGAGAAAATACACAAGCTGGAACACATCTGAGGAACGGAAAGACAAGCAGAATGATCACCAATTAGCCTAAGGACAAGGGTCTACAGCTAACGCATTCTTGTGGTGATCACATATGGCCTCTCACCAGAGATCCGGAGCAGCTGGACTGGCGATTTGACTATACCGTAATATACCGCAGCATCACATCCTTTTCTGAGATCTAATCAAAACTGATATTCTACTTTTAGTAACAGAAAAAAATTACTTCAAATTTAGAAAAACAGGAGGTCAGGTAATTTGGCCAATTAAGTTAATTCCATCAATGAACTTTTAGTAGGAACAACATTTAAAACCTCATTTTTTCCCCTCAGTATGGCATTGATGCCTGCCGCAGACTTCTACAACAAAAACTAAGCGTGGCAATAGTGCTTTTCTAACCAATTATTTTTGCACCAAAAAAATACTCTCACTGTAAAATGTATCACATTTCCTTTTACTGAGTAAGGCCACCTTAACTACTCCTGCTAGGTAATCTAAATTGTCCTATTCTCATCTCAAGCACATCTGACAGGTTGAAAATGAATGAATTCTGCTCGCTGCTATTAAGTTTTCAGAATTTCCTTTGAAAGCTGAGAGAGAACAAACAAATTGGCTGGTTCTGAATAAAGTATGCATAATAAACAAACCTAGACATTCTGTTATCATCTGTTACTGTGCAATCATACCTCTTTGGGATACTGCAGATTTGCATCAAAAGCTAGTATGATGGATTAAGCTCTTGGAACAAGCTCCTCCCAACCCACCTCAAGGTGTCCTTTCAAAAACAACAAAAAGCATCACTATGTGTTTTCTAGGGAGGAATACCATACGGGATTTCTAGGAAATACAACTTCTACTCACTTTTTTTTTTTTTAATGGTAATCAAACTTGAGGGGAAAACAGCCTATTTGCTCAAGTTGGAAGTTTCACTCATTAATATGATTCTTAGAGCATATGATACATAAATTAAGCAAAACATCTTAACAGTTCTTTCAGCAGAAGTCTGTAACAGATGTCACTTCAAAGCTAGATCTCTGAAAAAAATCGCATATATTCCCCATAACAGCATACCAAGCAAAAGCTACATCAACATTTAGTCAGACACAGCAGTTAAGTGGGGCACTGGCCACCTGGATGGAAGCTGTTGAGAACTCAAAGCAATTGAGAATCTTTCTTTCCATTCAACCTCAACACACTATGATGGGTTTGGATACACTATGAATTTGAGGTAATCTTGATCAAAGAACCTCTGTAAAAGCACTGAGTTCAGAAACCAGTTTGTAGATGTTGCAGTAACAGAAAGCTTTTCTTTATAAGTTGAATGCTTTCACATGAAGAAAAACCAGAGAGGGAGCACACACATTTTCTAGCTGTTTCCTGAGCAAGCGCATCTACAGCTGGGGCTGAAGCAATCTTGGCTAGAACAGTTCACCTGCATTTTGTTTCAAATGTTACCAGTATGTCCATACAGCACAGGAGAAATACAGCCAATCCTGAAAAACTACTGTTCCACTAGGACATACATTCCATGTAACTTAAGATCAGTCTTACCTTGTGAAAACCTCCAGTTATCAATTTTAGGGGCATCTGTGAAACTAAATTTCTTCCAAGAAAGTTTTCTTTCCTTTATTGATCTTTCTGCTTTGTTGGACGAGCCGCCCAGCTATGCAGTCACCCGCATCTTTTAAGTAGCTGGCAGCATAATGTTTCTACAAGACTTTTGCTTGTTCTCTCATTATAACTAAAGTGCTTAGAAATGTTTAGTAGAAACAGGCTTGTGACACGGATTGAAGGATTAGGAAAACTCTTTTCCTAATATTTTTCTGCTGTAGTTGCCAAAAGAAAACTGAGCTAAGACATACAAAGAGTATGCACTATCTACCTTGAAATCCCTCCCGCCTAGGACAAAACCATATCTAGCACAATTTCCAACTGAGGAATTATCAGATGGGTGCACTTTTATTACTTCCACAACTATTCTGAAGCCTTGTATTATCACTTACGAACAAAGTCTCAATCAAAACCAAAATAAAAATCAACAGTGATAGCCTTCCACAAACCCAGACATCCTGGTTTCACTGTAAGAAATATCCACACACAGCTTAAGAACGGTAAGCACTAAGTAGAGGAAAGCTAATCCAGAACAGAAGGCTGCAGAGCATAACTCAGAACACAACAAACTCATCAGAAATAGCCAGCAGAAATACAGGAGACAAGAAGAGGATCATAACTGTGCAGGGGTCATAACGACAGTAAGGCATAAACAAACATCAGTGCAATCTCTCCTCACTGCAAGTGAAATACTAGTTTGTGGTTTTAAGTCCCTTAATAACCTTGTCTGGAGAGACTAAACAACACTAATTCCCTAAAACAGTTGCATATGAATTCTTCCCCAGTTCTAATCGCACAGTGCTTCTAGAATGTTTTTACTGTATTGGGCACAATTAAATTCTGGTAAAGAGGCCCTCTCAGATAGATTCCACTTAATATACTGGACAAGAAAGGCTCAACTTAACCCCGCCAACATAATTAATGAACATCCCGACATGGCACACAGAACAATGACAATAGCGATCAGCACTTCTGTTATCAGCACTTTGCACCCTCCAGCAGTTGAATAGCACTCTACCACCTAATAAAGCCACAGTACATTAAATCAAATCTTGTCAGTGCGATATTCCATTCCCAAAGCTACAAAGTAGCCAACCTGAAGGATTTCTACCACTAGAGAAAAAATAAAGCGCAGAAATTATTGTATTTTCGGAGCTGTTTTACCTACCTTGTCCTTGAAGATATGTGGGTTTTGATAGATGAAGTCACGATAGCTTTCTGTACGCACTTTATCCTATGATTTAAAGAATGAAAAACAATGTTCACTTTTTCTACTTAGGTACAGCATACCCTTCAAAAATGCTGAACAACTTGCTTTTTAACTTGGCCTAAAGATGTTCTGTGGCTATTGTACTTATAAGGGCTCTGCAATCATGACACTTCCCTTACAATATTCTTTCAGAATTTACTGTCTTTGCAGATGAAGCCAGCTGAGCCTCTGGAGGAAAAATAAGAAATTAGCTTACAGCTTCCTGACCTGCTGCATTTGATTTTGGATGTTTCAAAGTTCTTAATACCTCTTTACCACTTGCCAGGAACAGCAGTAACAGAGTAGCATACTGCATCAACTTTACAGAACAACCTTCTATACAATGGCAAATATTTGAGTCACAAGCTCATAAAACGTTTTGTGTCATTTTACTCTCTGAAACTCCTGTGACACGCAGATTCCTTCAAAAAAAGTTATGGATCAGATTAACCTTTTCTATTTCTGAACAAACGGCAAATTTGCAAACCTGACAACAAGCTAGTAATTGAAGCTGTACAGCCCATTCTATGAAAGCCCAATATAATAAACAAACTTAACTGTAATACAACATGACCTGAGCAGCTGGAATGTTTTCAAGCATATAACCAAACATTTCTAGTATATTAGTATATGAAAGCCAGCAGTATAGCTCAATCTACCAGCAAGGTAATCTATTAAAACATTGATTCTCTTAATACGCATCAGCAGGTACACAAATTGACAGCCAAGTATAGGTTTTGGAATTGCTGTTGCAGTCCAAGTGTTAGAGCATAGTAAAAGAAAAATTTTAAGCATTTTCTATCTAGTATAGAGAGGTCTACAAATAATACTGAAGTGTAAAATCCAAGTGTAAGTGTAAAATGAAAAATGTAAAAAAGTGTAAAATGCTTATATTTAAGTTAATATTTTTCTACTATGGCAGGTAAGAATTTTTAGAAACAATACAGAAACTGAAGAAATTTTCTCTAGGGAGAAAGAACAAAGTCTATTTTATTAGAAAAACAAGACCAAAAACCAGGAGACTGAGAACAAAGCGTACGTTCATAAAAATTTTGGAGATAAATTATTTTGAAGCCTGAAAATCCTCAAATCCAGTTTTAAGTTTAGGAGGATTATCACACACACACAGCACCCAAATAAACAGTTAGGGACGATTTTAGAAAATTGTACTTCAAAATTATATATAATTAACATGAATTAAAAAAAAAAAAATCGGGATCCTTTAAAATCATATCGGCTTACTATGACGTTATATTCAGAGCAACTATTTTTAGTACTTCACCTCTACTGCGGTATATAATAGGATTTGCTGAAACGACCAAAAAAGTAAAAAAAAAAGAAAAAAAAAGAAATAAAAAATCAGAAGGTTCAGCATCAATCGAGAAAGCAGTCAGCTGGAAAGCTTTCAGCCTTACATCCTGCCCACTCACATTGCCTCAGCACTGCCCCAACTTAATCAATACAATTCCAGCTGCTGTCTCTACTATATGCACTGCTGCTCGAGTGAGCCACAGTCATTCACTTCAGGTCTCTCTATTCATCAATTCCATTCTCTCACTCGCCATTTCAATGTAACGCTTCTTTTTTGTTTTTAAATAAAATGGTAAGGAAATGTATTAAGATGAGTCAAGAAATTATTGAGAAAAGAAAACAGAACAAGGGAAACACTAGCCATTCGGCCAGCGTGAAGTAACAACACTCTTCACCCATCTCTGAAATATTTGCAGAAACAAAAAAAACCAACAAATCGAAACTTCATCCTACCACTACAAGGCATAAGGAAAAAAAAGGTTTTAAAACTGAACAGTGTCAGAAACTGACTTAAAATTCAGACAGCAAGACTCCTTTCTTAAAAATTTCAGTGTAGCAAGCCACTATATTTATATAAATAAGGTAGACCAAAAAAAAAAAAAAAATCTAAGTGAATGCATAGCATAGAGGAAAAAATTCAATGCAGATGATAAATATCAATTGCTTTTCTACGTTTACGAAACTCAAGTCTTCTTAAAAGCGTTCTGACAAACATTCCCCGAAACCAATAAAATATGATTTTGTACCAATCTCTTTGTGCAGAGATGCAGAATTGTTATAAGCTTTATTAGCAAGCAGAAATGCTTCCTCACCCTATAGCCTATAACGTCTCAAATGACACCTTTACAACTGCAATACCAAACTTCTATCATTTCTATTTATCTTCAAGACTTTAAATATATTTCTCTAGACTATACATTTTGGAAAGCATTCTTCTACCTCTGCAGATATCTCTGTGCTTCTGTAAAATCACCGCCCCCCCCCCCCCCCCCCCCCCAACGTCATGCTTATACTGCTCCTAACATAGATTCATGTGTATTTCTACATTGGGGCCACTAAATGATACACAAAGCAGAAAACTTTATATGCTACCTGTATGGACAAAGTCACTTCACAACTCCATATTCTATCTCTACATTAGGCAGGAATTTTATTTATTTGTCCTAAAATGATAAAACTGTTTGTGTCTTTCACAACTACGATACTTTCTCTGAAAGAGAAAGATTAAGAGATTTTTATTTCCATGTCAATTATAAGTTGTTGGGGTTTGTGTTTATTTTTTTTAAGTTAAAAGGGCATACACAGGTTTGCCTTTGAAGAGTTTTAAGACTTAATTATTTCATCTTTATCATGTAAAAGGAGCATATAATTTTTCCAGCTGTTCAATGTCATGTTATCAATACACTGAACTGTGCACAAATACCAACAATTTTGGTTTATCTAATGCAATAGGAAATCGCAATATTTGAGAAGTGGTTTTGCCTGACAAATTTCAATTGTTAGGAAAATACAAGATAAAGAAAAATACTAACTGTCTGAACCATGTTTTACCCTTCATCTTTTAAACACCCAGGAAAAAGCTGCTTTTGGCAAGGTAAGGTTGTGGTACGGATATGGTAATATATCTTCAAGCCTATCTGTAGAGTAAATGATTTTATGTTCCTAAAGCTTCCTAGAGTAAACAGAATTTATACAAAAGGAAATAAAACTGGAAAAAGATCTCTCAACCCAACTCCTAAGAAAAAACTATCATGTATAGAAAGGGTTAAAAATGCAGCTGCTCTGCAGTATATTTATGGGCACACAGCCCACTTCATTCCATCTCTCCTCTTTAGTCCTACCAAGACGCAGTTGAGATGACTTTCTAACCTTTAGCATCTCTTCGTGTATCCCATAATGCCCATAGGAGCTGAAGTAGACGCCATCCTCATCCTCCTGAAGGTCTGCAATGGCGCTGGATGACGAGCTGCTTCTGACATCTGCATTCATCACAAAATCCCGTGCAAATTGTCTGGAATCAATTTGAAATATACCCTTGAGACACGTTTATGGGACCATGCAAAGGAGGCGGGGGGAAGGAGGGGGGAAGAAGGGGCTTGAAAGAGAGAAGGAACCCAGCCTGCACAGGGGCTTTGACAACAATGGAACCCGCTTCAAGTGTGCACAACCTCCCTCTGCCGGCTCCTCCAGGCTGCTGCGCCGCCCTTCTCCTTCCATCACCCTCCTGCAATGACTACTTTCTGCTTTCAACCAGCAAGTATCAGCAGGGAAACGTCGGGACTTCGTTTCTATTTTTAAGGAGGAATTATCTGCTTTGTGCTCGCTTGTACGAAAGCTAGCGCCGCGGCGGTCAACGCAGTACGTGTTGTAGGCTGTGTAATGCACGTAGGGACTCAATACAGCAAACAGCGCAAGAACTACAAACCATACAATGCTGCATGACTAGTAGAAGGTAGAAGAAAGTACTTTAAAACTGAAGCATTTGGGTGGAAATAAACCAGAGCTTAAAATTCAATTTATTACTTTATTTTCATGCTGCTTATTCTTCCTACTCCATGGCCTTGCATTCCTAATATGCGTGTTCTCTTCTCATTTCTCAAAGCAGTTCTGATGACAAAATACTTGATACAGTTTTGATTAAAATACATAATAAAACAAGGGTTTTATCATGAAAACACAATTAAAATTTGACAAGCAAACAGCTCATACTATACCCGCAATGAAGTGAAAAAGCAAACATGCTTCAGCCAGGCAACATTCCTCCGAGGTCTACAGTCCAACATCAACAAAACTTGCATCCTAGACCACCCCAAAGCAGCCAAAGCTCACCTTCAACAGCGGTCATACTTTCTTAAATAGGAACTTAATGTACAGCAGCTGTAGGTAACATCTCATTACCAGTACCATCTTTATAGAACAATAAAAACAAAAATACTGTTTCAGTCCTGACATGCCAAATACTTCTCTGCTTAACTAGTTTGGATGGGGAAGAGAAGGTGGTAAGGCAATTCGTATTAGAAGTTTGTCAATATCAGAAACTTCCTATGCTTGCTGACATAGGGGTAAGGTCCGGATCTTATTTTTAATATTGCTCTCTACCATGGCAGTTTGCATTTTCCTTACTTTTAGATAAATATCAAAATGATAAAAATTGAAACTTACAAAAAACAGATTCTATGACATACAAGTAAGTATGATTAGCATTTTGTAAGATTTAAACCCAACTTTAAATTTAAATTATTTAAAATTGATTCAGCCAATAGTTCCTCCAGCCTACGCATGCAACACAATTACCAAACAAACTCTAGGGACAGAGCTGCCCTCCTGTCTTTTTAATCAAGAAAAAAGAAGATAAGTAAAAACAAGAGCCATCATCTCTAAACAGGGGACAGATTAAAAAACCCAGGATATACAAGCCATGCTATTAAATCTCTAAGTTACATCAAATGCTAGCGGTGACATGATTTATAGAACTATGACCATTTGTGGGGGGGAAACAAAAGGTCGCTAGGCCTCCAAGCTACCTGTCTTTGTACCCCTTTCAATAATTCTACAAGTCTACTCAGTCTAGCAAACTTGGAAAAACATTTCCACAGAACTTATTTCATACTCAACTAGTGAGTGTCCTCATACTATTACTCCTGGGCTCAGAAGGCAACAACCCCTAGGGAGCTGCATGACCGATCCTGAACAGGCAGTCATTAAAAAACCTAAAATATTTTTTCCACGTCTTAGAGAGCAAGACCTGCATAATGCAATCACGCTGCAACTGAAAGAAGCTACAGTTACTTAGTCTCCCAAGAAGTCTCTGTAGATAGGTATAGCATGAGAAAGCTCCTGGATCTAGCTTTTTTTACTCCAGAAGCTGAAGTCAACCAACCAGCCTGCTAAATACCTATTTCCATGACAGGAAACAAGAGAAAAAACAGGTTGCTGTAGATTAAGGTCCTGTACTCTATTCTTGCTCCGCATCAGACTTCCAAGCTATCTTTATTTCGCATAGGGTTACCCAAAAGGAAACATCTGTAGATGGTCTCTCTCAGTGGAGTAACCTCCAGCATGAATCAGTATCACTACGAATTACAGCATGTAGACTACCACAATGAAACTGGTTCATCTGTCTATAATTTAAAACTGTGCTGCTTCATCAGATCTACAACTGGCTATTTTTGCTGCCAGCCGATACCTGCTGAATTGAAGAGCCTGGACTGACAAAAGAAAAATTAAAGGCTCCCTTTTACAACAGCAGATAATTTGATATACTAACCTCAAAAAGAAATCTATACAAGCCTGACTGAAGTTTAGAGAGCTGAAAAGAAATTGCAACCGATGACCTGAAAAGGATTTTCTTTCTTTTAAATGAAAAAGAAGGGAACAAGAGTAAGACAAGACACACAGAAAAAAACCCAAGTTTTTCAAGTACAGTGACAAATTCCTTTCATTCTTATTGTTTATGATGAATTAATGCATAATGTACACAGAGATATCAAAAGTGCTGTATGCTATAAAGTACAATTTGCAAAAGTTAAACCCAGTTGAAGACAAAACTGTTCATTTTTGACACACATAATTGTTCACAGCTGATAGGATTTGAATACACAAATTTATTTTGGTATACTTAGTTACTAATAACATCAAGTGTGTGCTCTCAAAACATACAACGAACCCTCAAATGTATTTTACAAAACAAGGTTTTTGTCGCTTTACTTTTCCACAAAAGAACATGAATTATTTTTCCAAGTCTCTTAAATACAATTTCAGTTCTTCAGTGCCCAATCAGTGTGATCTGGAAATGACACGTCTGTACAGGATTTAATCCTAGGTAACCCAAAAAGAAGTTTATATTCCCATTTTATCCATGAGCATCATCAATCCATATTCTGAAGACCTCAAGATTTAGAAGTAGCATGTACAGCTATGGTGATGTCCTGATTCCTGATCGCGATACGCCGAATGTTCTTACTAACAGAACCCACACCTGAGACTGAAAATAAAAGTAGCTGAAAAGTTGGTTTATTAATTTCACTGAGGGTTTCTCCAAACTGGATTCTACTAACAGTCATTGTTTGGAGTCATCTCTGAAAATGTTGAGAGGCCTGTATTTAATTTGCAAATACCTCCCTCTTCTCCATTGTGTACATCTTCAATGTTTAAGTTGATATCTAAAGGACTAACGGAATAGTGTCTGAAAAACAAAGAGTGGTCTGAAGCAAAATACATGTTTCTGGGCCATGTGCTTATTTAGCTTTCCTAAACATACTTTGCTCTTTCAATTTGTCCAGGTTTTGTGCAGTTTGTTTACTAATCATCTACTAGATGATTAGTAAACATCTACATGATAAAAGTCAAACCTACAGTTCCAACACAAGTCATGAGCTGTATTGCCTAGTTGAATATTCCACCTAGTTGAATTTCTGTTGGTCTTTAAACATGAACATCTCATCTCACCTAAAACACATCAAATAAAAAACCCCAAAACTTCAGTTCAAACACTTACTTCATTTTTTGAAGATCATCTTGTGCTCTAGCCAAGGCTGCTTCTGCGAGTCTTGCTCTGTGTTCTGCATGTTTTAAATGTTCAAGGAGCATCATGGTATCATTTAAACCATTAGAAGGCAAAACGTTTGCAGGTTCACAAAGATCTTCTATATCTGATGAAATGGAGAGAAAAAAAACACCTACCAGTCACGTGTTGCTTCACAGCAGCTCATAAACATGTGATGTTTTCAGTGTTGCTATTTCTGTCTTTGAATGACTTTTACCAGTAGTCTGTTCTACAAGCAGCATCACTGAATTTGATAGGACTAACCACAGAAAACAATACTACTCAGTAAAAAGCAAGTATGCTAGAAGCAAGCTCTCAGTTAACAAAGCAAACAAATCCAGAATTCAGGCTTCTTTAAATACCAGTGTTTGATTATTAATAAAAGAGACATGAGCTTTAGAATGTAATTTAGTTACAGTCCTATCCTCTGTTTTTCCAGTTATGTTATTCTGAGGCCAAAAAGGCTGTTAACTGTAATGGTAAAAGGTAAGAAGGTATATAAACTTAAAATTTCTTAATAATTAAACAGTAACTCTTAATTTTCAAACCAATTCCTTGGGCTTTTATAAAGCTTATGAACACACAAAACTCAAAAGAGCATAAGCAGAATGAATCCAGATGAAACATTGCTTTTTAACTACCAAAACTCAGACTCAGCACTAGGGCCCATTCACCTCTTCCTAAATTCGGCTGGTGATTTCAACTGATGTCAGTGGATAAAAAAAACGGTGCTACTGTGTTTCTGGATATAAGAAGAAGTGACTGCCAGCTTATTGGGCAAAAGACTTCATTAAAAAACCCATATATCTATTCCTTTTAATCATGGAAGACTGACTCTTTGGCCCATGGGACCGAAACAAAGCACAGATACTTAAGATTTCAGAGGTTCAGATCACCCCCATAACCCTTTAGCAACTGCAACGGCACCTCAAAGCATCTCAAAAGTCTACAGCTTGGGCAAAGAGCACACATTAGGCAGGAGCTGATACAGTGAAGCATGAAATCCCTGAAGTAACCAACCAACGTCCTTTACCACGCATCATGCCTGCTATCACGCAGCAGGGCTCACTTAGAAAAGGGCAAAACTGCATTCCAGACTGTACGGATGTTCTGATTCTCTCCCCCATCCCATGACTGTGTGGTGTTTAGCTGCCTGCCAGGTTAAACCATGACAACAGAAAAGAAAAAATCCACAAGCCCTAAGTACCTTATGGTTTAGGTGAAATAAAGATGTACAATCAAGCACAAAATAGGAAGAGAGCGGGAGGATCACGGGCAGCAAAAATAAGTTCAAAAGTCAAACTGAATTCTCTCAAGACCATCTGATGAACTGTCATGAGAGAGAAACTACGGCTGCTTGTACAGATTGCTTGAACTGCTAAAGCAGCAGAACTCTTCTATGCAACTGTAGTATCTTACACTGGGTTGGTCCAAAATAGACCCTGTATAAAAGATGAAGATACTTTCAACAAGGCAAATTACTTGCTCCTTACTTACAGCACACATTTTTTAACAAATGCATCTGATTTTAAATACCTACATTTACAAGCTTTAAAAGCTTCATAAATCTTCCAATGAAGTTTGGGTATAGTGCCTCTTTGGCCTGCTTAATTACTACACACAGCATCTCCGCTACGAACATCATGTTTGCAGTAAGTGAATGCAGATAATAAAACAGGGCTACGGAAATCTCAGCCATTAAAAACCAACATCTAACATGTGGTAAAAATTTCAGAGCGTGACTTAATGTCATGACTTCAGCTACTACGTGGACTTTCTCATGTACCTAAGTCAATTGAATAATAGTGATGATGCTTCATATGACGTGAAGTCTGCCGATACCACATTCAGCCCACAACGCAGAACAGTCACACTGAAACCTATTTATTTACCAAACTGAAGTAGGAGATCATCTTCTAGCTCTGGTTTCAAATATTCCTCTCCTTCCCAAGGCAGTGGGCTGCTGAGAGAACTCAAATATGCTGCTGTTGGTTTCTAGATAGAAGGAGAAGAGCAAGTAAGCCAAGTTTCTTTGACAACACCAGCCCTTCAATTTCATTCAAGAAAATAAGGCAAAGATCTGTTCTTCCATCCATTAAAATAAATGGGGTACTATTAAAGTAGCTTTGTAGCAAAGGCTGAGAAAGATACTACTTTAAGACAGGACTAGCAAGAACAGTGGCTCTGACAACAAGTACTCACCTCAGCATACTGACACTGCAACCATAGTGACCAGAGAACAGCATAAAACGACACCTATGAGCTAGTCTGGGTCTAAAGCCCAGGAAGCTACAGGATCAAGGAATTCAGTACAAGCAGTAAATCCAGTACAAGCAGTAAAGCCCAGCAGGCTGATAGACACTGAAGGATACTTTTAGGATTACACTGCCATCGGGAGCCAAGTTTACTCGGGTGTTTGACTGTGTCAGACCCAAAGCTTACAACAGGGCTAATCAATAAAGGCAAGAGACTCATTGTGCAAAGCGTTTTTACACGAACAGCACTGTAGGGACATATTTCAGAAATGCTATATTCTCTCCTGTTTGCATCCAGCCAGTTAATACTTCGTCAGAAAAGGAGAGGTCAGATTCTGGACTTCGGTTTTTCCATTTCTGTGTTTACTCTGCATAGCTAGTTATGCCTTAAATAACTATTTGAATGTTTAAGTAAAGATTTGTAAAGTAAAAATGCTTAATTACATAAGATAGTATTAAGTCTAAACCTCAACTTTTAGGGAACAACCAAAGAACACACTTCCAAGTCACACAATACACAAAATACACCCAGGCCTAACTTAAAACTGTAGGTTCCCATCAGCTTTCCCGCTTCTGGTATCATTTTAGCAGAGATTTAACTTTAGGTTCTGTGACCTAAGGGAGCAAGGGGTGTCCTTACTAACAGCGCAGTAGGGGTCTGGTCAGCTCATAACCCCAGGAAAGAGTCTTTTGCACCAACACGCATGCGAGGACTGAGAAACTTCAGTTACCAAGAAGTGAACCCATTACTGGAGCGAGACAGCAGAACCAAAGGCCAAGATGAATTAACAAAACAACACGATACTGCATAGCATGGGCTTTTTGCAAGTCTGAACATCCTCTTCTGGAGACAATAAAACTCACATTAATTAAATATATTTCAAATGAAAACAACTTCACACCTAAATAAACCAATCAATAGCTATTTTAATTCCTGTAATTTCTTATTTCTAGAAATCTAATACAAAATTTCATACAGTTATTAAAAAAGGGCAAATTGAAACCACAGCATTTTGATTTCCCATTCTCCAGACATAGATTACAGAAGTAGTATGTGGCACACCTACCTTTAATCTAACAAAGTTTATTAGTTTAACGTATCCATAAAAATCAAGTCCTGGAAAGAAAGAAAGGAGAAGGGGGGGAAAAAAAAAAAAAAAAAAGAGAGTGCTTGCGTTAGAGAAAACCTACAAGCATTTTACAATTATATGAATACTAATTACTTGTTCAATTGGTCAGCTCCCCTTGGGGTGTACATCATTATCTAGTGCAGTCTTCCTATCTTAAGTTTGCCATTTACATTTTTCTTCTCTTTAGGACTAAACCAGGAAATTCTCACCCTCAGGACAAATACTTTTGCTGCAAATTAAGAATGGAACATGGCTTACGAACAGGGATTTCATTCATTTGGCAAGCAACTACATCAGGACAGCCACATTTATCTCCCACTAGCTACTTTGCTGATATTTTAGGCGTTGTGCTCCTTTGTTCATAATTTTAGCTTTCTGCTTAATAAAATACAAATTGATCCTAGTTGTAAATTGCAATTGACTATGCTACTCATCAAGAATACACACCAATATGGATTTAAAACTGCCACCTTGCTCAGAAATAACAGTAGTTTAAATACAATTATGTAGTCTCTCCTCAAGAACAGCGAGGATAACTGCATAAAACCAAAATACTTTCTGTTGGATTTTATACAGAAAACAGACCAGATCTTACAATTTTACATGCAGATTTCTAAATGCTTCATGTGGTTCCCACCCCCTTATCGCTCTCTCCTTTTTAGTGCACACTCTTAAAATTGTGTTTCTCCAACACTGTTCCCCTTCCCCTGCTTTCCAGCTTTCCACTATATGCAGTAAGATATGGACTTCAGACTCAGTAGTTCTGCACTTGCCTAAGTCTTCCAAAGCCACCCCCACTTCACATGCATCCTCCTATATGCACCTTCCTTCAGTCACCATCTTGGTCTAAACAGATGGCTGCTTCTTGTGAAAGCCAACCTTACACTTCACTTGGAAAGAACGAAACAGACATTGGAGAGTATACCTTCCTACGATCACCTGAGGGAACATAAGTCAAGACTGCAAACAGCCTCTTAAAAGAGACCAGCAGTACAGCCCAGTTACCTGACCCCTTGGTGGATACATCCAGTTTGGTCTCTGCTAAGCTCCGGAGCCCCACAACAGCATCACTAGTCGGGCAAGGGTTCCCACTAGATCAGGTAAATGGCTCTCACTCCAGCAAGCAGTGGGCTGGGCCCAGGTCAATCAAGTAAGCAGGACTCAGCACAAGCCAGCAGAGATCAATCTTACTTTAGGTACTAGTTGAGAGCTTTACCAGTAGATAAAGCATACAGGAAATCGCCAGCATAAAGATAACATACAAGCATTTTTCTACAACACCTGATCTTGTTCAATCTTGGAATCTTCAGCTACAACCAGGAATTCAGAAACAAGCTAATCTTGGCAATTTATTTTAAACAAGACGCTGATACACAGAAGGAAATGACAAGTCATGGGAAAAAACTTACCATGTTTCTTGATCACATCACAAACATCAAACTGATGCTCTGTTTTGCAGTGGGAGAATACACCTTCAGCAGAACTAAACAACCTGTAAATAATGAATTATTAAATATGCAGTATTAACACATTTAGAAGCTGTAACACTCTTATGAGTTTTATATGCTCTGTTCCGACCTGCTAGGCCATGGGTTCAGAACACATTATTTTTGCCTTTAAGAAAGGATGAACAGGCACCTGCTTACTCACAGACCTCACAAAGAAGCTTTTACCTTGTTGGCAAAACATTTTGCCACGAAAGGTAATAAACACAAAAAATTCTGTTTGACAAAACCACAAACCCCGTTAACTTCCAAAAACTCTTTGAGAGCAAAGGCAGCATTAAACCCGAAATCTAAGAACCACACATACACGAGACGAGTTGGCCAGCTACATCCGGTGAATCAAAATAAAAATCCTCATCTATTTCCTGACGACGGGAAACGATGACAGAACTCGAGAGATAAACTTCCACGCTGCTTCAGGGTGAGGAGAGGGCAATTATCTGCTTTCCCCCTTACTTCTCCCTCCTTTAGGCTGGATTTAACAGCCCTTTGGCTCTAGAGAGGCCGTACAGAAGATCAACAAGCTACAGAGCGCTGTTACAAACTACGTATTACTTATTCTTCTGACGTGGCTGCCTCCCGCAGGCTGAGTTTGGGCGCTCGCACCCCAGCCCCGTTCCCCAAGGGGCTCCGCGGCTACGACCGCGCCTCAAGAGGTCCCTGGGCCGGGCGGGGGGGGGGGAGCGCAGGGGTAACGACAGCAGACCGCGGCCCGCGGGGGTCCCCTCGCCGCCCCACCTGTCGCAGAAGAGACAGCGGGTCCGCAGGCCTTCGGCAGCGGCGCCTTCCTCCTCCTCCTCCTCGTCCTCTTCCCAGGCCTCCTCGCCGTCGGACAGCTCGGGCATCTCTTCCTCGGCGGGCGGCCCGCCGGCCCCTGTGGAGCCCACAGCAGGGGACCATTACTGACCGGGGGAGGGGAGGATGGGGGGGCAAGAAGGAGAAGAAGGAGGAAGAGGAGGAAGAAGAAGAAGGGGGGCGGCGCGCGCCCAGGTACCCACCCGCGGCAGCCGCGCCCGCCACCCGGGAACCCATGGCCCCGCCGCCGCCACGCGTGTGCCGCTTCCGGGCGGCCGCCCCGCCCACCCGCTACGTCAGCCCAGGGGGGCGGGCCCAGGAGGGCAGCGCGCCCCCTGGCGGGGCCCTCCGGTCACGGGGGAGGGCGTCACCGTTCCTGGCGGCCCCGACCGTTATTTTTCAAACGCCCGGGAGCGGCGGCCGCGCTGCGGCCCGCCGCCGCAGTGAGGGGGGCCGGGGGCGGCGCCATCTTGTGGGGGCCGAGGCGTGGAGCAGGGCCAGGCTGCGGCTTCCCTGTCAGCTCTGCTTCCACCTTGTTGTGGTTTAGCCCCAGCCGGCATCTAAGCCCCACGCAGCTGCTCGCTCACTCCCCCACAGTGGGATGGGGGAGAGAATCAGAAGGGTAAGAGTGAGAAAACTCGTGGGCTGAGATAAAGACAGTTTAAAAGGTAAAGCAAAAGCTGCGCGCGCAAGCAAAGCAAAGCAAGGAATTCACTGACTACTTCCCATGGGCAGGCAGGTGTTCAGCCATCTCCAGGAAAGCAGGGCTCCATCATGCAAAACTGTTACTTGGGAAGACAAACACCATCACTCTGAATGTCCCCCCCTTCCTTCTTCTTCCCCAGCTTTATATACTGAACATGACGCCATATGGTATGGAATAGCCCTTTGGCCAGTTTGGATCAACTGTCCTGGCTGTGTCCCCTCCCAGCTTCCCGTGCACCTGGCAGAGCAGGGGAAGCTGAAAAGCCCTTGACCAGTGCAAACATTACTTAGCAACAACTAAAACATCTCTGTGTTATTGACACTGTTTTCAGCACAAATCCAAACCAGCCCCATACTAGCTACTATAAAGAAAATTAACTCTATCCCAGCCAAAACCTGCACACACCTGCATGCCCCTCACTGAGGCAGCCCCTACTATTAATGCCTGGTAGCCTCACAGAAAGGAAAGCCAGGCAGATGGATAAAGGGTCAGACCCTCAGCCAGCCTAAAATATAGGAGATTATTTCTGCTTGGAGGTAAAATCGTACTTTGTGCGCTTGACAGGTGGCTGGCAGCTGGGTTTCTGTTTCTTATAAATAGCGTGGCTGCGATGGGTGAGTTAAAGGAAATAACACATGCACATTGACTTTTAAACAAAGTTCAGCAACAGACTTTTAGAACTGAGGGCCCCATTCAAATGCAGAAGTTAAAAGTGGCTTAAAAAAAAAGATACAGAAAAACAAAGCTTGAGGCTCATCATCTGAAGGAGATAGCGTTTGACATTGTAGGCAGGTTACCAGATCTCCTTCATTTTCTCACATCATTTTGTGCCTGACAGAAACGTACATCTCTTCAGAATCAATGAGTGCCTTTCCACTGGTTTGCATGGTGTTCCTAAGTAGCACGTGGTGGAGGAAATGTTGAAGCCAGAACTTTTCCAATTTGTACCGTTGAAGTATATAAATTCACATCTGTGCTACTACAAATACTTCCAAAAACAATGAAATTGCTGTTTCACCTTGAACCTGAGTACCTTATATGACTACTAATTGCAAGAACAGAGGTGTGCTGTGCATGCTGTTAGCACCGGTCTGAATCAGATGGCTGAATATGGTATTTGTGCGGCATCTCATAACTGAACAAGGGTACAGTCCGTTTCCTAATATGACGTACTTAAGAAAACTGCCGTATCTCATCACTGCTGTTAGAAACTGCACCTTCTTGGGCATCACACATGCATTTATGTATGTCAAATTAATAAAACAAATGATCCAGCCTTGCAAAGAGTTATGGTAATTTTTAAATAACATCTTGTACTTTTTGATCAAATCAGATATCTGTGAGAACATTAAAAATAATCCTTTTTTCTTCACCCATTCAGTTGGCAAAGTTAGGGTGCCTCATCATTGGCACTTCAGATCAGGAGATCCAACATGTGCTTTACAAGCAGATTTGCCAAACTCCCCCACTTCCTATGCTTTGGTCCACATCACGGCATGGTCTCACAACACATCAGATAGATTCCTTTTTTAAATGAAACTACCAAATCACTCCAGGACTCCAGGTCACAGGACCAAACTACAGCTAGCCCAAATCTTGAAGCACCCAGGTACTGGGTTTTCAGCACCAATTGTTTTACTACACTTGCTGTACTGCGCTACTTGCCAGGGCAGACATGACAATAGTCTCCTCCCTTTTCATCTCCAATCTTGTTTTTCATAAGAAGCTATTCTACATTATATTTATTTTACAAAGGCTTCATGTGCAACAACACTCAGTCTTGATATGTAGCACTCGGTGTAAGTGGAGGTAGCGAGTGCTGGTTTGTACATGATAGTTAATTGTGGCTTAACAGAGGGACCACCACCGTTATCTTCATCAGTGCAGTTTTTGGTCATTTCTGGAGGGGCGGAACCAAGGGTCAGATTCTAATCTCATTTTTAGAGTGCAAATTCAGTGGTCTTTGCTGAATATAAAAATATAGAGATTTGAATTGATCGGTAAGAAAAAAAAGGAGGGGGATGCAGAATTCCAGAAGGAATCCTGAAAGTCTAAATTTACTTGTCTGGATTACAATCTCTGATTTCTATGAGGGCCAGTAGCCTGGAAGGAGAGGGTAAGGAAGCCAAACAGCTGGGATCCCTTTCTAGGGAAGGGGGCATTGACAAAGTGATTGGAAAAGTGGCACCCACCCTCAGCCTCTGGAGGCGACTCCTGTCAGGTGTGAAGGAAAGATATCTCTTCAAGGAAGATGTCCTGTATCACCCAGGCAAGTGGACCACCGTGGAGAGAGGTATGCAGTACCTAAGGGAATTAGCTGTGCTGGAGGTGATTTATGGTGACTTGGACAACGAGCAGTTATCCAAAGATCCAGATGAAGTCCAGTGCACATGACCCATGTGGCGGAAATTGGTACAGAGTGCACCAGCATCGTACGCCAACTCATTGGCAATACTGACCTGGAAAGATGAAGAGGGACCAATGGTGGATGAAGTGGCTAGCCGGCTCCAGGCACACAAAGAAAGTATCTCTTCCTACCTCGTCTCGGCTGTGAAGAAACTGTCCCAGGAGGTCCAGCAACTCAAAGAGAATAGGTCCTACTCTCCACCTGTATGGACCAGTATCTCAGCTATTAGGAATCTGCATTCTTCTGCTCAAGAGAGAGAATATAGAGGGTACACACCATGGGGCACCCTGTGGTTTTACCTGTGTGACCACAGAGAGGATATGAGGAAGTGGGATGGAAAATCTACCTCGACCCTAGAGGCACGAGTACGTGAGTTGCAAGGAAAAACAATCACAAATGGGGGTTCTTCCAGGAAAATTGCTGCTCCAGTTTCCAGTGGACAGTTCCCCAGACAGAGCAAAAGGACTGATCTTACTCCTGATTTTAATGAAGGAACTCCTGACTCGTTTTTACAAGAAGTGGGTAACAAATACTATGACCGGGACTAGAGGGGCCCTGCCTCCAGCCAGGTGGAGGAAAGGGACAACCGGGTCTACTGGACTGTGTGGATTTGATGGCCTGGCACATCAGACCCACAGGAGTATAAGGCTCTAGTAGACACCGGTGCACAGTGTACCCTAATGCCATCAAGCTATATAGGGGCAGAACCCATCTGTATTTTTGGAGTGACAGGGGGATCCCAACAGCTAACTGCATTGGAGGCCGAAGTGAGCCTAACTGGGAATGAGTGGCAAAAGCACCCCATTGTGACAGGCCCAGAGGCTCCGTGCATCCTTGGCATAGACGGCCTCAGGAGAGGGTATTTCAAGGACACGAAAGGGTACCGGTGGGCTTTTGGTATAGCTGCCTTGGAGTCGGAGGAAATTAAACAGCTGTCCACCTTGCCTGGTCTTTTGGAGGACTTTTCTGTTGTGGGGTTGCTGAGGGTCGAAGAACAACAGGTGCCAATTGCTACCACAACGGTGCACTGGCAGCAATATCGCACCAACCGAGACTCCCTGATTCCCATCCGTAAACTGATTCGTCAACTGGAGAGCCAAGGAGTGATCAGCAAGATTCGCTTACCCTTTAACAGTCCCATATGGCCAGTGCAAAAGCCTAATGGAGAGTGGAGACTAAGAGTGGACTATCGTGGCCTGAATGAAGTCACGGCACTGCTGAGTGCTGCTCTGCCGGACGTGCTAGAACTGCAATACGAACTGGAGTCAAAGGCAGCCAAATGGTATGCCACAAGTGGTATTGCTAATGCGTTCTTCTCAATCCCTTTGGCAGCAGAGTGCAGGCCACAGTTTGCTTTCACTTGGAGGGGCGTTCAGTACACCTGGAATCGACTGCCCCAGGGGTGGAAACACAGCCCTACCATTTGCCATGGACTGATCCAGACGGCACTGGAACAGGGTGAGGCTCCAGAACATCATTGGGTGGGGCAACACAGCAGAAGAAGTTTTTGAGAAAGGGAAGAAAATAGTCCAAATCCTCCTGAAAGCCGGTTTTGCCATAAACCAAAGTAAGGTCAAGGGACCTGCACAGGAGATCCAGTTTCCAGAAATAAAATGGCAAGGTGGATGTCATCAGATCCCAATGGATGTGATCAACAAAATAACAGCTGTGTCCCCACCACCTAGTAAAAAGGAAACACAAGCTTTCTTAGGTGTTGTGGGTTTTTGAAGAATGCATATTCCAAATTACAGTCTGATCGTAAGCCCTCTCTATCAAGTGACCCAGAAGAAGGTTTCAAGTGGGGCCTTGAGCAACAACAAGCCTTTGAACAAATTAACCAGTTCACGCAGTAGCCCTTGGGCCAGCCCAGGCAGGGCAAGATGTAAAAAATGTGCTCTACACCGCAGCGGGGAGAATGGCCCTACCCGGAGCCTCTGGCAGAAAGCACTAGCGGAGAGTTGAGGTCGACCCCTAGGGTTTTGGAGTCGAGGACACAAGAGGATCCGAGGCCTGCTATACTCCAACTGGAAAAGAGATATTGGCAGCATATGAAAGGGTTCAAGCTGCTTCAGAAGTGGTTGGTACTGAAGCTCAGCTTCTCCTGGCACCCCAACTGCAGGTGCTGGGCTGGATGTTCAAAGGGAGGGTCCCCTCTACACATCATGCAACTGATGCTACATGGAGTAAGTGGGTCGCACTGATCACACAACAGGCTCAAATAGGAAACCCCAGTCGTCCAGGAACCTTGGAATTCATTATGGACTGGCCAGAAGGCAAAGATTTTGGAATATCACCAGAGGAGGAGGTGACGTGTGCTGAGGAGGCCCCACTGTACAATAAACTACCAGAAAATGAGAAGCAATATGCCCTGTTCACTGATGGGTCCTGTCGTATTGTAGGAAAACATCGGAGATGGAAGGCTGCTGTATGGAGTCCTATATGACAAGTCACAGAAACTGCTGAAGGAGAAGGTCAATCAAGTCAGTTTGCAGAGGTGAAAGCCATCCAGCTGGATTTAGACATTGCTGAACGAGAAAAGTGGCCGGTACTTTATACTGACTCATGGATGGTGGCAAATGCCCTGTGGGGGTGGTTGCAGCAAAGGAAGCAGAGCAACTGGCAGCGCAGAGGCAAACCCATCTGGGCTGCAGCACTGTGGCAAGATATTGCTGCCCAGGTAGAGAACCTGGTTGTAAAAGTATGTCACATAGATGCTCACGTACCCAAGGGTCGGGCCACTGAAGAACATCAAAACACCCAGCAGGTGGATCAGGCTGTTCAGATGGAAGTGGCTCAGGTGGATCTGGACTGGCAAGATAAGGGTGGATTACTTATAGCTTGGGGGGCCCATGACACCTCAGGCCATCAAGGAAGAGATGCAACATATAGATGGGCTCATGATCGAGGGGTGGACTTGACCATGGACACTATTGCACAGCTTATCCATGACTGTGAAACATGCACTGCAATTAAACAAGCCGAGCAGTTAAAGCCTCTGTGGTATGGAGGACGATAGATGAAATATAAATACGGGGAGGCCTGGCAGATTGATTTTATCACATTCCCACAAATCCACCAAGGCAAGCGCTATGTGCTCACCATGGTGGAAGCAACCACTGGATGGCTGGAAACATATCCTGTGCCCCATGCCACCACCCGGAACACTGTCCTGGGCCTTGAAAAGCAAGTCTTATGGCAACATGGCACCCCAGAGAGAACTGAGTCAGACAATGGGACTCATTTCTGAAACAAGCTCACAGACACCTGGGCCAAAGAGCACGGCACTGAGTGGGTGTATCACATCCCCTATCATGCACCAGCCTCCGGGAAAATTGAACGATACAATGGGCTGTTAAAGTCTACGCTGCAAGCAATGGGTGCTGGGACATTCAGACATTGGGACAGACATTTAGCAAAGGCCACCTCGTTAGTCAATGCTAGGGGATCTGCCAATCGAGCTGGCCCTGCCCAGTCAAAACTTTCACATACTGTGGAGGGCGATAAAGTCCCTGTAGTGCACATAAAAAATATGCTGGGGAAGACAGTCTGGGCTACTCCTGCCTTGGGCAGAGGAAAACCCATTCATGGGCTTGCTTTTGCTCAAGGACTTGGCTGCACTTGGTGGCTAATGTGGAAGGATGGGGAAGTCCACTGTGTACCTCAAGGGGATTTGATTTTGGGTGAGAATAGCCAATGAACTAAATGGTATGATGTTAATTGCTATATAACATTGTATGTCATCATTTCTATGGTAGCTATCTTCCATATCAGTGGTATTAAAGTAAGAATCACCCAGATTAATGGAGAATGAACTTTGTTGAAACTGAGCAAAGTGCAGTGGTGATGGAACCAGGAGTGGCTTCAGCATGCAACAGTCCAACACCACACACCATCTCTCCTGCCCTGAAGGACTGTTATGACAAATGGAACCCAAAGTCATGGACTAAATGAACTCAACGGACATTTTAGAGGGATGGCCCATAGACTAAGGGAATGATATCTGTGTGTATGTCATGCTCAGTATATAAACTGAGGGGAGTTGGCTGGGGGGCAGCGATTGCTGCTCAGGGACGGGCTGGGCATCGGTCGGCAGGTGGTGAGCGGTTGCATCACTTGTTTTTTTCTTGCATTTTGTTCCCCCCCTCTCTCTCTCTCGTTGTTTTCATTTTCATTACAACTTATTATTTTTATTATTATTTTTATTTTATTTTATTTCAATTATTAAACTGTTCTTATCTCAACACACATTTTCTTACTTTTGCTCTTCAGATTCTCTCCCCTGTCCCATCGGGGGGGGAGGGTGAGTGAGTGGCTGCGTGGTGCTTGGTTGCCGGCTGGGGCTAAACCACGACAGCTACTAGTGGTGTAAACCAATGCTTCTCATGGATTTTTTTTTAATTTCCTTACATAGCAACTGAGTACTACTCATTGAATTAGAACTAGCGCAAAATGGTGGCAAAATACTGCATACCCTTAATGTACAGAAGAAATCTGGGCAAGTCAGATGCTTCTACCTTATTCTCCCAAAGTAGGGTCTGATCCCGTGAAAGAAACAGAAGTGACACAGAATGATAAAAGATACTTTTCCTCGACTCTTGCTCAAGGAGCTAATCACAGAAATAGATTTAACAGCCACTGCTCTGTAAGTAGTGCCCGGGCTGATAGCAGCAAAAGCAGAAACAGCAGCTTCTTTGTGTTTTACTGAAATTCTCCCCCAGTGAAGGGGCAAGGGGTCACTGATTGCATAGTCTTTGCTCCATTGCACTCCCTCAGCTATTGTTGAGTCCACTCGGAGAGCAACAGACTGAATGTGCCACACAGCCTTGTAACTGAATCTTCTTCTTCCTTATTGCTTGGATTAAGATTCTCAATAATGTAAAGCACCTGTTCGTTTGGGTCAGTATGTATATAACATGTTGGGTGAAGACTGTATGAAGTCATGCAGCAAAAGTGTATAGCTTAAACCGGTACTTCTTGAAATATGATCGTCTTTGTTACAATCTCCTAATCCTTGTAAAGGGATTTGCATGGTACAGGAAGATTTACAGTGTAATGGATTACTATTTCATAATCCAGGCCAAGGGGAAGAAACTTCAAAATATTTACAGTTTTTTACTGCATTTCAAACTTTTTTCCAGATCTGGAAGCACAACACTGAGGAGGCTGTTAGATGGTGTTCGCACACAAAATATGGTATCACCATAGCTTTGTTTCATCTGGATTTCCAAGCACGTGTAACTTTGTAACTTTATTCTCTACCTGCGTCAATCTTTTGTGCCTACAGTACTTGTCCTTATTCAAAAGCAAAGAAAGTATGTTAATAGAAATTGCACAGAAAACAAAACATTTTTGAGCAAACTATTATTAAATGGCTATGACTTTACCCTGTGTAAAAGATATTAGAAAAAAGGGAGAGAAAACATTTAAAAATTAATATTAGGAAACCAAATTACTTCTTAGTCAGTCATGTAGTCAGAGTTACATTTTTTCAATTTTAACAACTCAAGGTCTCCAACGGAACAGACAACTGCACAGAACCATGAAACTCAAGACTGAAGACATTTTTTCAAAAGCATTTTCTATCTAGAAAGTCCAAACCGTCTGAAAGTTTACACTACACTCCCCTTGGATCCTAAACCCAGCCTGCTACCTGTAAGTGCCAAGAATGACACTCCCAAAAGCACAGAATATGATCGCAAATACTCTCTTGTGCTCAGTTCTCCCATCCCAGTTTGTTGCATTTCTCATTAAATTCATGATGCAAACTGTAGCAAGCAGTCTAAAAGCAGATAGTGGCTTTTTCATTAAGCCTTTAAGATGTGTAGCAATGAGGAGATTCTCACGAAGCTGTTGCTTCCTAACATCGCACAGCAATGAAAAGTGTAGCTGCAGCAGTGATAGGTGCGACAGGAAGAGGTACAGAAACCTCACCTTTTGCAGAGGGGCATCACTGCAAGGAAAACACCGTTAATGCCGCTGACCTCCTTACACCTTTATTACCCTCTCAGCTGAAGGGTGAATTTAGACTCCATTAAAATAATTAAGAGCTTGGAAAGGTTTAAATGAAACATAAATCTGAAAATTTGAGTGCCAGTTAGTATACAGAGGGAACAAGCTGTAGTCAAAAAATATTTTTTATTCCTATCATCAGGAAAAATGAGTGATATTGAAAGCAGAATTGCTAATCTGGATTTACATACTCAGTCACCATGCTCAGTCAGTTTAAAAGTTTCATAAAATGATGTCCATATTCCCCTTAATATAACTAAGATCACTGACTGAGATATTTTTCACCTGGGCAAAGCCCAGGGGACCCTGTGTAGGGCTCACCCTGAAGGTAGGGTTAGCTTTAAGCTTGAGAGAGAAAGCAAGCCTAGATCTGCAGCTGAAGTGGGGCTGGAAGGGGCTGCCAAAGGAAAGTGGGGGCTGCAAAACAGAATTTTTTCATCTGGGCAGGGGCAGGTTTTGGTTTGCTGGGATTTTTTTTTATTTGGGGGGTTTTGTTTTGTTTGGTTTGGGGGCTTTTTTTAATGTTTTTAACAAAAGCTCACCCTGCAACTAGGGTTAGGGTTATGGTACGAAATATGGGACTCGGTACGTTACACGAATAACTTTCAGTCCCCTTCATTCTTTCTCTGTTTTCTCTGCTTTAACATTAAAGCAGCATTTCTCAACCTGTCAGGAAGGCAAAGGAAGTACAAATATCACATTCTCCCCCACTTTCTTGCATCGGATCAGCAAACGGATTAGATGGGCTGTTTTCTTTCCTCCGATGTTTAGTCCCTATCAGATAGGCTAGTTAAACCAGTGCACTTCAGCGCTACTCAGTCAGCAGCTTCGAGGAACGGCAAACAGCAGGAATGTACAGCCAGAAACATAGCACTGTTGGTACAAATACTGCGAGTGACCACTTTCAGTGAAGGACTGAGCAAAATCGGTCTCTGCAATTAGGGCAAATCTACAGTGTAGAAAAAGAAGTGATACTACCTTGAGGATCAAATATATTTATGCACCTACAGAAGTGCCTCCATAAAATGTGCATTGTGCAGCAGGAACATGGGAGAGTTTCAGGTGCTACAGACCACTGGGATCCAACGGAGATAACTCCAATCAGATAAAGTTAAACAAACAAAAAAATACTTAGAGGCTTAGAAAATCACTGATCTTCAGAGTTACTTTCACTGTTGATGTCCAAAAGGTAAATGCAGATAAAAGTACTCGTAAGCATCTTAAGGGTAAACCAGTGTTCACAGAGAAAGCATCTGTAAGTAATTCAGACTTTTCTATCTGTTAATATCTGCGTTCCTACAGGGAAAAAAATACCTGGACTTAGAGTAAATGATCGTAAAGATGAACTACAAAAGAAATCCTATCCCCATTTGAAGTAAAATGAAGTGTTTACCTTAGACCATGTCTCTGCCATGAAAATATATGATCTCTATTCATTCACAGTAAGAAAACAAGTGAGGACAGGCATTTGGTGGCATTCAGGCATTCAGCTAACAGGTCAAACTAGTGGAACTAGGAGGGCTGTGCATTAAAACCAGACCCTTAAAAACAACTATTTGGGACGTAATGTTTTTTAAATATCTACAAGATATTTAGTGTCACAACAGCGGATGTTAAGCATTTAGCAAACTGGATGTAAACACCTAGATGAGTTACTTTGAAACTAAAGCCCTTCTTGTGAGGGGCTGAGCATCTGAGAACGTCAAGTCCACCAGAACCAGCTCTGGTCTGTGTCCATGAGGAGCAACAGACCGAAGACAGTGGAAACTTGAAGCGTGCCAGAAAAGAAAAGGATCAAATTGTTTGATCCCAAAACAGCAATATCATAGCTGAAGAAAAATTTAGAAATCATAAACGAAAAGAACATTAGTACTTGTTTTCATAGCTATTTAAGGAATCTAGTGCTTAGTGCCTAGATTTCCAAGGGCTTGATAAGAATGTCTTTCAAGAGCGGAACTGAAATGCAAGTAGAGGAAGAATGTGAAATTTTGTAGATTACAGGATAATAGGGACCAACAGAAGACAGTCATACTTCTCATGTCTATTACATATGCAGTGTAAATGATTTACCTTAGCGTGCATTAGATCATAGCCCAGACCAGTCTCTCCATTTTGATGGATGTAACAAAAATATATTTCTTTGTTCAGTCCACTTTCCCTAAGTTGTGACTGCCCCAGGGGAATGAGGAACAATGTTGATGACCATGAGCAGACAACAGCAAGTTAGAAGTCAGAGAAAGAGAGAAAAAGCAAAAAGTAGAATCATGCATAAGAGCACATCCATTGACACCGCTTTTCTTGCAAAAGCCTTTTTACTTTTGATCAGTTTTCCAACAAAGATGAGAGTATCCATCGCATCGCATTTTTTCAAAAATATATTTCATAGCTAACTGGGATGAATTCAGTTAGTTGCTTGCAGCAAAGCATGTACTATTTTACTTTCATTTCTATATCTAGAAGACTGGAGAGACTTATACAATGATTTTGACAACACACAGAGTGGGAATATTTTCAGGAGTTCAAGTTTTCGAAAGATTTATTGCAAGAGTTCAGTTAAATCTTTGTAGAGGATCTATAAACACAGGATTTCTTCATGTTATTAGTATTGAAAAGATAGTTAACTATCTCTTGCTGTAAACTTCTAATGAAAATACTGCAGGAGAAGATACCAGACAGCTTGGGAAAATTATTTTCTCAGAGATGATCTAGCTACCGCAAAGGCTTCTCCCAGAGGTCTAAAGAATGTAGGAAGGAGGAAGAAGAATGATCTACCCTGCACAAATAATGTAAGCAAAAAATAGCAAAGTGTAAATGTGCAATCAAATGATTTTTAAAGCAGGTAAACTAAACTATCTATTGTGAATCAAACAAGAAGTCATTAAGTAGCATTAGCCTACTGTTTTGATTTTTGTGCCAGCTTGTTACAAGTTCTCTCATTTCAGCTTTTCTGTGGCAGCTCTTTGCCTCATTTTCAGTGCATTTCACTGAACGAAACTAACGTAAAAGTGGAAATATCCTTCAATAAAACTGCAAATTCTCCTGATAAATATTAATTCCTGCTTCTTTAAAAGGTGCTTGTTTGAGGTATTATGAGTAGTAGCTATGTGTGTTAAATCTCCCATTCTTTGTAGCAGCTTCTTTAAAAAAAAAAATAAATAAATCAGCCAATGAAAAGTGCCTAGACCGACGCTGTCTCCCTCGGTTAATCCAAGGCCAGTAGAGGGATAATTTGATTAAACTGAGACCCTAATTTATTTAGCTTTAGTTCTGGATCAACCTCTTCTTAATAGAGTGCTGTCGTCTCCAATTGTTTGATGAAAATTAAAGTGACATAAATACCATGGGACTTTTTCAATCTGATTAGTCAGCTAACTTGCATCAATACTACCCCAGCCATCAGGCGCTGGCGTCCTTCCTTTCACCAGCCTTACTAACAACTGACAAGTTCTCCTTGAAGACCGGGCACCCACGCTGCCACTCAGACCCCCACACTTAACCCATCATCCGTCCTCAATGGGTCTTGTTTGACAAGGTGCCCACACCTTTTTCCATTGCTGTTCATCAGACAAAGCTAAATATTGTTTTATTAGCAATCAATAGCCTGTTAATCCCAAACGATTTCACAAATCCACTGAGCTCTCAAGCTGATTATAAACGTTTGGGTTTTTTTTTTTTTTAAGCTGCTAAATTTCAGATGGATTTTCTCCTCTCCTCCCAACCCTCCTGCTCTGATGTGGGACATTGTAGCTGGTAGGCAAAGCCACAAAAGCAAGAGAACTCTGTTGTCTTTAATGTTGCCTTTAACTGGACGTTTACAAATGTCAAAGTTTTGCAGTTTAAACATGATCAAACCTATGCCACCAAACCCTCAGCAGATTTACTAGCTCCTCTGCTTTCTAACCATCAGTTTGAAACTTAAGAATAAGAGTCCTCCTGAGCCTTCCCTTTTCTTTTACAGCAATATGGTAAATTCTTGCTTGGTCTGTGGGCTGGGGGACTAAGGAGAGAGAGAAAGAGAGAAGTAAGCTTCTTTGATTTACAATATATAAAATGCTAACAAAGCTAGCCTTTGCACTATTGAACGTTGTACCATTCATGTCCGAGTCGCAGACAAAACGCTTGGGCATGCCTGGCACACTCTGATGATCCCTTTGTTTGTGCGTTGGGTCATCGATATGTCTTCCATGAGGCACAAGGGCAACAGCATTACAAACATGCTTCCTCTTGGGTTTACCCATCCTCGCTTACGCCTACTGTCTGCCTGCCTTTACCCTGGAGTTGTTGATCATGATAGCTGCTAATATAACGATAGTTCACTTACGTGACGTAGTATAAAACACCAGGTCAAGGCAGACAGGCAGTATTGGTAGGCACACACTGAGCGTATGAAGCTCCCAGAAACAAGATGCTGACTTTCAAGGCCTGGTGAGCTGGCTTTGCAAGCCTGGGTTATTCTCTGCATGTCCCTGCTGAATCATTGTTCCTGTAGAACATCCTCCCTCAGCAATGTTGCACATACCCCACCTGAAACAAATCTTGAAATGGTCTTTGTTCTTCAGTACAAGAAAGTTAACTCTAGTAAAAGTTCTTGTTGAAGTAAGCTAACTAAAAACCAAAATGGACTAAACATACATTTTATGTTTTCTGTGCGGGGACTTAACGTACCCAAATTGTGTGTTAAGTAGAAGGGGAAAAGTTATTTCAGCTGATACAATCCTCTGGGATGTCTACTGAAACACAACACGGATTTCCCAAGTTGTCAGCCTTGACAGCAGAGTACCAGTTCTGAAACAGACTGTAAATGTAATGTTTCAGAGGCAACATTTCAAATCAGTTAACTTCCAAAAGTTGGCACAATCTTGGCACAATTAATGTGAATGTATCTGCTTGGAGCGTAATGTTAAAATAGCTCCAAATTTGACTGTTCAGTATCTGTTTTAAATGGCTCTCTCATATAAGCTCAGGTCTTTTATGGGCTTATCTCAAACTCTTCTTTCAACAAATTTTGCTATTAGGAGAAATAACTATCCTATCAAAAATGTTCATCAAAACACTGGAACATACTGGCAAAAAATACACCTACTCATAATTTTCAGAAAAAGATGACATTTTAAATCTCAGACATTTTAATCGGAACGTGCAAGTTTCTGCCAAGCTGAATAAAACAGCAACTTTTTGTTACTCTTTCTTTGGCTACTGTGCATGACCCTGTTGCGTTTGCCAGTGGTAAAAATGGGCCTAAAATGTTGAAGAATGTTTTTCAGTTTTGTATTTTTAACAATAAGAATTAACAAGAAACAATATTAAGACTAATACTCACTCACTCTAGTAAGTACTTACTGTAGTTTACAACTCCTCTCCAAACCTTCTATTTCTAAGGCCAGTGACGGTAACTTTAGAAAATGATTGCTCATTCAAGATCTGAACAACTCTCTACTGCTCTTGAATTCTAGGATAAAGCAATACGTATTTTATGTCAAACTTTTTACAAGGTTTCCGTGTATTCTTAAGCTGGCTATTCTGCACAGCAACAATTGTGTAGTTCTTTTTAAAAAAATCATAATCAAATCTGCAGATGTTGTATTGTGCAATAGCATGCACTGTTTGAAACTGAAGAAGAGTTTGCTGTTTTTTCATAAAATAGTTTTTATGTAATAATGGGGAAAAAAATGCCATGATATCTTAACCTTTTATCTAGTCATTCTGTAAGGAGTCTTTGAACATCTAAAAACACATAGGGAATGAAACCTGAAAGATTTTCTTTGACAGCACAGTGAGAAACCCATCATCATCATAAAGAGGTGCTAAAGACTGAAAATCGGAGAGTTCTTCCTGCACGGTGAGGTCTGGTTATGTCCCACACACCAGACTGCGGCAGTCTATGCAAGCCAGCTCAGGTATTGAAAGGAGACTATCCAGAGCAGCACAAAACTCTGCACTCTTTAATTTACCTGAATACACCATGGACAGATAGCTTTTCAATTTTTGCTCAGAATACTTGTCTTAAAAGTTCTGTAATGTTTTGCTTTTAATGCAATGTTTTCTACAGGAAAAATAATAAATTCATTCATTTATTCAGGAAAGCAGAAGATACAAATTTGCAAGAACTTTTTTTGTCTAGCCTATTTTAATGCTGGGTGACAGCCTCGACTGTATGTCAAGACTGCAGTGGCTGCATCTACTAAAGCATTTCGGTTTGTGTTGGAGCAGCGTTATGGTTTTGAAATGATTCCTATTTCTGATTTGTCATTTGGATCTGCAGACCGCTTTTGACGGACACACACTAGATTCTTTTCAGAAGACGCTAAACCAGAGTCTCCACTCCAGGTGCACGCCAAATATGCTCCAAGAGCAGAACTGAGGTTCTGAACCAATGACTGCTTGCTCAGACAGCTCCAAACCACAAGTGTGGCGCAGACAGTGAATCCAGGGGACCAGACTAAATCTGACCTGGCGTAAACCTCTTGAACTTAGAATCATAGAATGGTTTGGGTTGGAAGGGACCTCCAAAGATCACTTAGCCCAACCCCCCTGCGATGAGCAGGGACATCTTCAACTAGAGCAGGTTGCTCAGGGCCCCGTCCAACCTAACCTTGAATGTTTCCAGGGATGGGGCATCTACAACCTGTTCCAATGTTTCACCACCCTCATTGTAAAAAAAAGTCTTCCTTCTATCTAGTCTGAATCTACCCTCCTTTAGTTTAAAATCATTACCCCTTGTCCTCTCGCTACAGGCCCTATTAAAAAGTCTGTCCCCATCTTTCTTATAAGCCCCCTTTAAGTATTCAAAGGCTGAACTTAATGTGGTGTAGATGTAAGAGCTTCTGCATCTCTTACTTCTGTTTATTGATCGGCTCCTAAGAAATGAGTGACTAATGTAAACATAGCAGGTTTTGCTGGCAGGCTGAGCATGCTATTATTCCAGAGTTCTTCCCCAGAGGAATAACCCTGTGAATCATTACAAATTGTCACAAGTAATTCCTCTAATGTTTCCCTTGGTGCTAGGGGTCACCTGCCTCCGCAGACTGAGCGTTAGTGTTCATTGATGCTTGCGCACTGGTACAAAATTTAGGTCACCCAGCTTGTTTACTGGAACTCTTTGGCAGCCAAGTCGTACAGCTGGAAGCCGAGGCAGATGCTCAGCAGCTGTCGTACAAGTTCCATGAGCAAGAAAGAGATTTACTGCTTTGCTCAAGTTCTCCAAACCACTGGTTTGGCAACATTCAGAGCACACTGGAGACACCAGTTATGCAGTTTTGCTATTAATTGATCAGGCATTTTTGTTTCTTAACCATGGGTTTGGGTAGATATGACTTGGTTTCTTTAATGGCCATATCATTTGTATGCTGAAGTTTTATCTTCTGAACTTTAAAACCCCAGAACTGAATAACATGACACTCAGAGATGCTCGAGACCAAATCTAGACCCAGATCCAGGGTAGAATTTGAGCCAACAGGGAATGTAATTCCCAAGCAGATTCACCTGGATAGACAGTAATTCAATAAAATTAAAACTGACTATCAGTGGCTTTAAATATAGTGGCTTATTTTGTCTTTCAGCTTCCACGCTTAGAAATATCTGACAATAAAGAATTCTTCTATTATTTTCACTTTTTTCCCCTAGAAGAAATCTGTGATTGCAAAAACATGAAAGATTCTGTCTTCAAAAAATTCAAAGTTGAGAATTACCACTTTCATGTTACCATTACAGTAAACCTGGTACAACTTTATTGAACTAACGCTTTGCTATTTTATCCCAAATCTCCCCTCCCCAGCAGCTGTCCTGTTTATCCCTGATCAGCAGCACTGGAGAAAGTTCTGTGTTCAGTCTCCTGTTTCCCGCTTTCATTGCCCGCATGCTTTATTTCTGTTCTGTTAGGTGCAGGTCTCTGTGCTTGCCTTCCAGGAGCCAAGTCATTTTGAAGAGACGTTACCGAAATATACTGGCATAATAGAGGGAGGAGAACGCTACTCAATATGTGGCTTCAGCTACTTAAATGAGAAAGTGCGTGACCCTCCAGTGAACCCCTGATTTGTATACAGCACCAGAGGGCACTCCATAACAAGCAACAGCTTTCTATATACTCACGTAGATTTTTCCATTCTACTTACTCATTCTTGCAGGCCACTATGTTTCCTTTTAAGCACACCAATTCTCATTTTAAGATGAGTTGCTTTTCTTATTCCTAGCCTTTCATGAAAAGATTGCTCTAGACCTCATTTTTTCTAATGCCCAGGAACCATTTTATTTCTAAACTAGCAGAGGGATGGAGCTGCCACGGACATATGGGGCTGGGGGTAGGACAGTTCACAGCTATCGCCGCTCCAGGAGCCTGCGAGCCTGCTGTGCTGCGAGCTGGACTAGGGGAAGGGGCTGCTGGCACACTCACCGGCAGGCCAGCCCACCGGGGACAGCCGTGACCCGGGGACACTCTGCTACCCAGCATTTCATGTCGCCGGCCAGCTCTGCCAAGCCCTTCGAATTAGCCTCCGGGCTGTTTAATGTAGCTGGACCTGGCACGGCCGATGCCACTGGAGCACGTTGGCTAAACGCTGCGAGCCGTCGTTGCCAGCTCCGGCAGTGGTCATACAAAGGCTGCACGGACGTCTCTGTGTTGTACATCCTGGTTTTCCAAGGCTTCAGCCTAAGCCCTTCTTTTCTGCTTTCCAGAAATTTCTGAATTTGCTGAACCCAGCATTTGGGGTGATAAGAAGAAATAACTGGGCCACCTCACATCTGTGTTAGGAGCTTTCTGCCACTGGCTGTATTGTCAGTGACGGCTTTGGAACCCCAACAGCTATACAGTGCTCAGGATCCCTAAAGTCTTTACACAAGGCTTCACTGGAGCCTGAACTGGCTGCCTGTAAAAGCAGAGCATCTTGCAAAACTTCCAAAAGATTTAAGCAATGAATGCATAGTGGGAAAACCCACTCCAAACAGTTTGGCCTATCCACTTTTTCTGTATGTTTTGGGTGCAACTGATGCAGAATCTGCCCTGAGCAGGCAAAATTAATTTGGTTATATGCTCTTCTAAGTAGCCAGGCACAGGAATCGTTTTGTTCTTTTTGTTTAACATTCCTAGTACAAACCTAGACGCTTCCTCTGTACCGGGGGTGTGTTTCCCGAAACCTTCTCCTTTTCACACCCGATCTTTCTGCTGTGGACGCAGGAGGGCAGTGCCGTTCTAAGTTGGACTCAAACATCGATGAAGCAGATGGTCTTCGCCCTAGAGCAAGCTCAGCCCATGTCCAAGCAAAGCCTCCCTTCCCGGTAAAGCATACTTTCTACTCTTTCCTTCATTATTTCGCTTGGCAACCCACCTGTAGGTACGCTTTGTAAAATAAATAGATCTTCCTCAACCTCTGCGTGTGCAGCAAATATCTATACTGCCAAAGGAAAAAAAAAGGGGGGGGGGGGGGGGAGAAAAAAAGGGGGGGGAAAGGAAAAAAAAGGGGGGGGGAAGGGGGGGAAGGGCGGGGAAGTGGGGGAAGAGGGGAAAAAGGGTGAAGGGGGAAAAGGAGTGAAGGGGAAAAGGGGGAAGGGGGAAAAGGGGGAGAAAAGGGGGAGAAAGCGGGGAAGGGGAGAAGGGGGGGAAGGGGGGGAAAAGAGAAGAAAAGGGAGGAAAAAGGGAATAGAAGGGGGGAAGGGAAGAAAAAGGGGGGAAGGGGGAAAAGGAGGAAAAAAGGGGGAAGGAGGAAAAAAGGGGAAAAGGGGGGAAAAAAGAGGAAGAAAAGTGGGGGAAAGGGGGAGAAAAGGGGCAATAAGGAGGGAGGGAAGGGGGGGGAAAGGGGGAAGGAAAAAAAGGTGTCAAATATTCCCTAAGTGTAAGGAAGTGAATCTATCAGTGCTACTGGGGACCAAATCCTGGCAGGTGCTGACCGCCCGTAATCACTGTGGAGTCCTGTGCCATTTGTAAGCGCTCAGGCCTCCCTGGGCTGAACTCAAAAGCAGACCAAGCGTGTCTGAAATGGATCTTTCCAAAGGCACCGCGTAACGGCCCTGCGAGATAAAGCTCTTCAAACTTCTTCCAGACTGCAGTTGGAATTAGTGTGTCACAGATATGCTGAATACCGATTTCAAGAAGGCAGAGGTTAGTGCAGTAGCCTCTCACCCGTAGTGAAGGGAGCCCAACCCGGGTTTGAGATGAAAATAAAATAAATCGAGTTGATTTCTTACATGTCTCGGTCGTTTTCAACATCTTAAAAACAACTGTATAACACAGGATAGGCAGAGCCTATCAAGAGACTTTAAGTCTGCAATAAAAAGTGCTAGAGGATGCCAGCGTACTGAATTTTTGGGGGAGGCGAAACCTCATTGCTAATGGAATTAATTGCTTACTGGAAAAGACGACTAAAAGTTCTGCCCCCAGTTTAATGTCATCTTCAACAGGGAATTAAAGGAACCTGGTATTGATCGAAAAGGCAAAACTGCAACTTGTAAACTAAACTGAAAAAGAGGGCAAATTTCCACAGGCAAACTCTGGTTTCACAGATTTTGTTTCTCCCATCAGTGAAGACTTTTGGTTTCTCCCCGTAATGCTCTCTCCAAGCTTTGTTGATCTGGCTCACTCTGCAAGTGCTAGCATGCGATATGTCGTGCTTATCTGTACTGCACATAAACAAACTGCTGGGCTCAAAGGCAGCAAAAAAAGTCAGTCAGGATGCCAACTCATGTGCACCTCTAAATCCATCTTAGAAGTTTTACTTGAGGTAGACACAGTAGCTGCATGGTTTTAAAATGTGTGAAATAGGTAAAGGAAATAACCACTTAATAATAAAAACAAGGTTAGTGGCTACTTTTTCATGGTAACCCTTGTGGCAGATTTGTTCTGTTCCCTTCTGATGGGTCAGCCTGCGCGTTCAAATTTCCTCTATAAAATGTATTTCCACTGTCACATTCTGTTTATTTTAGTGTATTCATTTCACAGTGGTTCTTCCAGAAAGGTACCTACGGGGAAAGGCATTTTGCAAAGTAAATGACTAATACCACCCAAACAGAATAGTCACTGAAGTAAATGAGTAGTTTGAGGCGATAAAGATTACCCTGTTCGGTGCAATAATATAGGTTTTTAAGCACTTTTTTTCCCCCAGCACACTGAGGCCAAGTCAACTATTTAGCGTGAACAGAAGTCTGTTGTTAGCAGGATATTGACTTTAACCAGGCTCTTACCTTGTGCAGAACCGGAGGAATGGGGTGTTTTGAAACCTCCCCAGCACCGCTCAGGGTCTGGATCCCATCACATCAGTGCTGAGAGACCTTTAGAGCATATGGCTACACGAGACGGGTGATATTTTCCCAACCGTACCACATAGCATGCACAGCATACGCTGGCATTACACAAGATCTCACAGAATCTCTTGTAGCCCCATCAGCAGAGAAGATTTTGTGCTGAAATACTTCTTAATGAGGAAAATGTTTTCCTTAAATTCTGTAGGTCATCTGTAGTGCTGCCTTTGTGGCATTTCCTAATCTTTTTCTGTTTGATCCTTTTCACGGGTGATTTTGTTCCTTGGGAATACGTTTACTTATAGAGAGTTATACAGAAATTGTAGAAATCATTGATGATATCTGTGGCCATTATTTTATACTGTTATTTTATGAGCATTTCTAGCTAACATTTTAGTGAGCTACATTCTGCCTTAATATATATTTCTGCATTTACTTTTTCTGTATTTCGAATTTTAGCTTACTAAGTATTAAGACTGAAAGAAGACTGAAAGACATAAGAAATCATATGATCATGTAGCACATTTCATTTTGGCTCCTTGGTTCATCTCCAGCATGAAGCAACATTATGATTCTTTAAAGGCGGATACAAAAATAAATCGAGTAGTTTCAAGCAGTTATTCCAATCAGGTAAAAAAAATAAATAGAAGGCATACTAGTAGAATAATCACCTTTACAAACACCTCATAAAGTGTATAATAATAATAATAATCATAATAATTTTTTCATTTTCTGACAAAAGAGGAGGTACCCTGCTTCTGCTTCTGGTTTCATGTTCCTACCACACCCTAACACATTCCCATATGAATGAAAACCTAATTAATCTGAAAACTAAACCTGCAAAAAATGGATCAGCCAGGTCGGTATCTGCACTGCCTCAACACGTGGCTAAAAACGTCCTGGTAAAGGAGGAGAGGTGGGATGGTGCTGCTAAGGGCAGGGAGGGAGGGAGGAACTGCTCTTATGAGCAGCATCTTCGATTTGGACTGGTGTAAACCCAAGGGCATAACCTGAGACCAACTTCCACTGAATTCAAGGGCATCACAGCACTCTGAGGGCCTTTCACTGGGGCCACTTTCTTATAAAGTCCTTCAGAAAAAATACTAGATCCACTAAAAAAAAAAATTTGAAAATATCAAGGTAATAACACAGTGTATATACCTCCTTCTGAAGGCATACTTTTCCAGTGAAGGTGTATGTAACATAAAAAAGGGAAGAAACGGCTAAAAGTCAAGCAGTAAAAGAAAAATCGCAGCAAAATCAAGAAAAAAAAATTAAAAAAAAGATTACTGAAATTGAGAAGATGTACGTCAAAAAGAAATACTAAAAAGTATTTCTGGAGCCAATAGTTTGGAACTCAGTTGCACTGGTATAAAAATATGGAGCAGCTCCCTCTGCCTCTCCTTTTGTAACAAGTTTGTCATGTGCAAAGCTAACAAAATAATCAAAGTCGTCACTGGAAAATTATAAATAAATTTTAAAAAGGAAGGAACCACAGGATATTAGTAACTTGAAAGACTGACATTCCTCAGTGGGATGCTAGAATTTTTTAATCTGCATTCCTATCAATATACATGTTACTCACCACTGCGATGTATGCTGCTAATTAAAGTAATATATGTAGCTACTTACATAGCCAATGCCATTGCAATTAATAAGTACTAACCTATAAAATCTATACGTCCTTCTGAATTTTGACTAAAGCCATCTCGTCAAAGAGAAACGATACAAGCGCTTATAGACAGCAAAAAGCATGCAGCAAAACATTTGAAATTTGGTTACCTCAGTATTGCATTTTTTCAGCAAATTAAGTTTTCATATTTTCTCAGAGAGAAAAATAATGATGCCTCTGAGCTTCCCCCCCCACACACAGATAGCAAGCATAAAAGTAAAGGAAATTTGGTCAAGTTCACACAGCATCTGCATTAACATTGGTTTCAGCTGCAATTCTCTACTAAAGGGTTTTCTTTTCTTCCATACTAATGCAGCTGACTGAAAAAATAATGTTTTCCCTGTTATTGGGTTGGTTTTGGAAAATTTTAAAGATGGCAGGGTGGCAGGACTGGATTTTGGGCTAAATCATCATTATGAAGTATCTACTTTTATTGTTGTGTGTAGAAAGACCCACTTATTCATGGAATTAAATAGCAGAAATCTTCATGAGAATACAATGAGCAAACAGTTATTGCAAATAATTGTCCTCAAGAGGGTTCCTGAACTGTATAAAACATCCAGAAAATAAAGTAGTACTAAACTATAGTAAAGTATTTGAGCTTTTACAGAGAGGCTACATACACACACATTTTTTGTTTGTTTCTTTTCATTCTGTTACAGTAATCATTACAACATTTTTGATTGTTAATCAAATTTGGAGCAAGAGCCGTTCTTTTTTTTTGTAAAAAGAAATGTGGAAACTAATCTTTCACTCCTTCCCTGTTTCACTGGTCTAATTCTGCCTTCATTTGCAATCTCTGTATAATCACTCCGGATACGTAGGAACAGGTCAGAAAAAAACCAAATGTAGAGCCTCTTTTTTTAAAGCACTTTCATAAGAGATTATTCAAAATTACAGGATTTTTCTTTTTGGTATTTCAGGCAGAGCATTCCTGAAACATCCATGCCCTCCCACCATCTTCGGGAAGGTGGTCGGACAACTGTGAAGGTTCGCAAAAAATAAATGTCAAGAATATGAAAATAATGAGATCATTGCCTGGCAGACAAACTGTTTTGAAAACTAAGATCCAAGGTACACCTCTTGCACAGCCAGAGGATATGACTGAGATAAAGGGATGACCGTACAGAAATATACCCCAAAATCCTATAATCCGTTTGTCCATAACTATTTCCAGCCACCAGAATCAAGAACAAACAAACAAAGCAATCTGACCTCAGTAGAAAAGATAAAGTGAACTGCAAACAATTCTCAAATTCCATCTCCCTCATCAACATGCTCAAAATGCCCTCTGCAGCCCGCGCCGGAGAGGAGCGGGAGAGCCCAGCCAGCTCTGCAAAAACACCCTTGGGACCAAAAAAATCTCAACAGCGGGATAAAAGAAAGTGCCATATCAATTTCATTTCCATTCATCATTGTTAAGCTTCGAGTTTAAGAAAGTTTCATTGCCCATAAATACTCAGATCATAAGCAGCTGCACATGATATCATTTAGAGCCCGGTTGCATAACCCGTATTTCCCCCGAGCTTTGTCCCTAAGCTGCAGCCTGACAGGCATCAGCAAGATCCAGCTTGCTTTTTTAAAAAAGCCTGCGCAGCGTTTTTACATTTAGCAGCTGAACCAAACTTCACAAAAGCAGCCGAAAAGAATTGGTAAAAGGTTAGGATAGATTGACTGTTTCCAAATTGGAATACTAATGATGATCTTTAATGAAGCCTGACAGTACAATCTGTTTCTTATTGTTCCCTAAGTGCTGGCTACTGATCATATTCACTGGCTTTAGGTGACGGGGACAGACAGGGACAAATGGGCCCCACTGGTGAGCAGGACTGTGCACAGCTGATCTTTCAACAAGGATTAAATTAATTAAAATGATTCTCCCATCAGAAGAATCAATCTTTTGATTTGTTATCATCATAGTGGTTATTAATTTTGAATGATGTCTAATTGGTGCCACTGCTGTTTGGGTCAGCTGGCTTAGTAATCTTCTTAGAAAGCAGTAAAGAATACATAATTTTAGTAGCTCTGGCAGGGAGCAGGGGAGTTGAAGGAGGAAAAAAAATCACGGACCTGATTTAATACCTCTCATAATGTGGAAGAACAATGGAGAAAGTAGGCAAAATACCTGCAAGACCCAACTGGTAAAAACTGACTTTGCGTTATTCATTTCACTGCTTTTAATACAAAATGAAGGATCTTTCTCATAAGGATAGCCTTAAAGAAATGTTTTATTATAGCGTTGATAATAAGCACAATTGGAAATACTTCATTTTCTGGGCAAAGGCAGTACGCTCAGGGCTGGACAGGACTCAGGGGGAAGCCCAGGCTGATCAAGGAGGTCACCACTAGACTTCAGAGACAGAACTTGCACAGGTTGCATGGTATCTGACCCAACCATTTCAGGATTTGGCCCTAGCTCCACAAACGACGTCTCCCATTTATTCACACAACCAGTCTTTTGAAACTGATGTCAATGACCACAAGATTAGGACCAGGAGGATCTGGTTTCCTATGCAAATTTTGAAGTTATTTAAGCACTTTAAAACAGCAACGGGAGTGTAGAAGAAATCACAGGAGCACCTGCATGTCGAGCAAGGTTGCCCATCTGCATGGTGTTGAAGTTTGGGCTGGATGTGTTATCTCCACAGCTGTACGCTCAAATAATGCCCAAATCATCCCTGCAGGCGACTGTAGGGATTCTTCTTTAGATGGAAGTGACAGAGTGAGAGAAAGGCCACGCTCTGTGCCTTATAGCGACGGGCATCTTAAGGAGGTGAGGACACAACTCCTCCTGACAGAGCTGGTATACTACGGAGTTTTTCTCCTGTTCACTTTTCAGAGATAAATATATGACTGCCATGGATGATCTGGAGGAGAGCTAAATCCTGAATCGTGGATGATGTTCACACAGATTAAAGCCCTGGAGATTTCTAATGAAGCAAGTGATGTCTGAATCTCACAGGGACATAATTCTTTCTTTTTGTTAGTTTGTCTTCTGTACATGGGAAATGGTTTCTATCTTACCTGTCTGTGATCATAAATATACAACAGCAATAGCATTACTTTGTGAAGGGAGCGGTTCATCTGGGAAGGCATCTATTTCTTCAGTGGAAGAGGTGTTTAGATGATACATGTCCATATAATCTAGCACATTTGGGGGCTGAACGTGTTACCTCCCTCTTCCCTGCAGCTGGCAACAGGAGGTGTTGCTCTCTCTGCAAATCCACAGTTTTGCCTTCCCTTTCTCCAGCCACACTCTCAGGCTAGACAACTAGCTCTCTCGTAGGAAAAGGAAATACATTGCAAGAGAAATGAGAGTGGTGCAACCCTGATTTCTCTTGGAGTCCTCTCTTCTCCTCTAGGAGGATGGCACAATTGCTGTAATTCCCATGTTTTCTGTAAAACCCCAGTTCGGCTGGAATAATAACACTTGAGTAAAAATTACTTCACACACGTTAGCTCTTTGAAGTCAACAGCAAAACCATCAACTCAGGAGCATCCATCCACTACATTAGATGAAAATCAGACCTTTTACAATCTTAGCTACATTCTGTAAGAAATTCTGCTTAACCTGATCTTGTCAGGCTTTACTATAGGCCACAATTCCCACCAAACCATCTTCATAACTCAAGTAGTAAAAAGAGATTTAAACCCCCTGTTTTTCATTCCTCATCCTCCAGATGGTCATTCTTCAGCTGTAAGAAAGCAAGATAAACCTCCGCTAAATTACAGGTCTTTATAACAGTATAAATAAAAAGCTTTTATATGATAGAGTCCAAATCTTCATCCAAGTCTGGGGAGCTGGAATATCCAGACCTGGGTCCTATTTCATAGGTTAAAAGCATTTATACTTGTTAGATGAAGTTTCTTTTTATCTTTCCTCCACACACATTCCCCCAACTTGTTCTGCTGTGTTTGGTTAGACTGGGCACACTGATCTTATTCAACACCATTAATAACTATTTAGACAAGGAGTAAGTTACAGATTGTAAAATCCAACTATTGTTCCTGGCCTCAGCTCTGGTTTGAGATATATATATATACACATATATATATATGACTTTGGGTAAATTGCATCTCTACCATTTTCTTTTTTTTCTTTCTTTGAATGTCCTGTTCTGCAAAATATTTTTAAGCAAATGAAGCTAAATATCATTACTAGTGCTCCCACAAATCCTTTTTTTTTTTAAACAATCACTCTAGCTTTTTTTGTATTATTCTTTTTAAAATGGATAGCATGCATTTCAAAACTGTACGGAACCAAAGGCTACTGACTAATGTCCAGTGGGACAATTCCAGCTCCCAACTATCATATCTAAGACTGGTATTCCATCCATTTTATCACATCTGCCGTCAGAAGAGATAAGCAGGTTAAAAGAGTCTCATTGAAATGCGTATTGAGAATTTTATATCCACAATGAGAAGAGTCTGAAACAAAAAAAAAGAGATTAAATTATTTTGAAAGCTACACAAGGCTATCACTGTTTAGTTAGTCTTTGAATCATGCTTGAGCTCAAATCTTCTTATTATATTCTGTTTAGAGACACAGCTGTTTTGATTGGAGTTTCAAAATTCCTCTAAGTACAAAAGTATGCATTAAAGCAAGCACATTAAAGAATCCACTTAATTCTAAATTCAGTTCTCCAAAATGTATGTGTTTCTTTGCTATCTAGTATTGCTTTTTGTCCAAATATATCTAAATATAACACTTCCTATTCTTCCTTACAAACATGATGCCTTTAATTTAAGTGTTATAATTGCCTTGTAGCTAAAAGCTGTTTTATGTACCGGGGGGCTGTGGCATAGACCTGCCACAGAAAATCCAAAATGCAACAAGCAGGACACCGGATGTTTATCTCCCTGAATCAAACCAGTGATTTAGCAGAAAGTGGAATGAACACCTTCCCCCAATAACAGCAGTGGAATCCAGTATTTATATTTTGTAAACATATTACTGGAATCCAGTATGTTGACCTTTATGCACGCACAAAGTTTTAGTCCTGAGAACGGTATTAGTCCTTTAAGGCTGTAAAAGTGCCTGTCTTTTCTTCTCTAGCTCCTGCTCAAAACCATTGTGGACATTTTCATATCCAACAAAGAAGATAGCTGTGTTGTTCCTAAAAATCAACCACTCCAAAACCCCAGAAGATCCAGGAACACAAAAAAAAAAAAAAATTAGAAAAGAAACCCTGCAACCCAGATCAGAAAGGAGATCCAACAGCTGTACTCACTACTTAAACCACATGAATATTTCTGGCCACCTACGTTACAAACTCTTCTTCAAAATAGGACAATATAACCTGGAGAGTTTTTATTATTTCTTGATTCCCCCAAGTAAACTCCAATCCCTGATGAGATACTGCTTCGAACAGTGCAGGATCAGAAGCCTCCAACAGCTTTTTCCTTTGATTCAGATCTGACTGTAAAATTACCACTTACTTTATAAGCTCTAAAAAAGAAGTCAGATCTTGAGAGGCATAACTACATCAAAGCAACGCAACATGGGAGGCGAAAACTCGTGTGTACATTGAAAACAGAGCTTAAACAGAGCCAAGCTAAAGTATTTGCGGAGAATGCTCTCATCGCTTTCTAGCAACCATGATTTCCACACAACGTATTTGGATATTGTCAGATTTTTGTAAAGAAAACTCAGCTTCTAATGGCGGTTTTTAGTTTATATGGTGACAGGCTTTCTGGAATTCCCCGTCTCTGCACTCTTTTTGTTCCCCTAAATACTTTCCCTGCTGGAAAATGCACTGATTCCAAACAGCTATAATGGCTAAGTCCTCTAGCAAATGTCTTAAGTACCTGATTTTGAATAACACCTTGTCCAGGGAATTGGTCAGTTGTTAACCTTTAACCCTATGGACTGCCATGCAGGAGGAATCCGCTTAAAATTCTCATTGTAAAGATACACAAGGAGTAGCATTAAGGCTATTTGACCTCAGGATTTTCTGGAGGTAACTTTTGGATGTCATTTTCTCACATCTTTTTGCATTTGCAAATAATTCCTTAAACAACAATCCAAGCAAACTTACTTTTCGTGGTGCATTTTCTTCCATTTTGTGATCCTGTTTAGCAGTGAGGGAACTGAGAATTCTTTCCAGAAAAAAGTTACAAACAATTTAGGATTCAGAAGTGCCTAAGAAAGAAGCCGTATTTACTTTCCCTGGAACGGGGGTCGTAAGCTGTCTTTGACAACTGATCTTTCTGATAGTAGAGTTATCCCAAGTGACCAGAAATCGTTCATTGGGAAAGGTGAAAAGCTAGGTATAGACCTGCCTTACGCATGTAACTAAAAAGAAACCCATGTAATGCAGACAGATGCCCTAATATTTTTATGTAATTGAAAATCACCACCTAGAACAAATACGCAGAATATAACTGTTGCAGACAGATAAGGAAACTTGCTTGAAAAAGAAGCAATTGTAATTCTACCATACCACATGAGGTTCTCTTTGAATAAGAAAAGAAGTCAGACTGATCAGTTATCTTGCGTTTAGGTTGCAAGAGTGCTGAAAAGGAGCTGTGAGACGTATATAAATTGAGACATATATAAATTAAGTTACAACATATGATGCAGAGTTACAACTTTCCTCTGGTACTTCTTATTAGAAAATACCATCAACACTATAATATATTTTGGTCTCACCTTCTCTTTAACTATATTTCCAACCGCTCTGTTGTAACCACAAGTGAAATCCTGCCCCCACTGAAATTACTGGAAATTTAGCTCCTGATTTCAGTGGAGCTAGGAAGTCATCAGTCACGTGGAGAATTCCCTTTGCATATAGAATAGCTTCAGTGATAAATAGACACCAACAACTATTGACCCCAGGCCTCCTTACTGACTTGAAATATATAGGGAACACAGGACAGGGTGGGGAATGGTCAAAGCAGTACCGCATTAAGCGTCTGGGCAGCTCCGGGCAGCGTACGTGCACGTACAAAGGTCTAGGGGACTAGATCATATGTGAAGTGAGGCAGGACGGTATGGCAAGCCCAGCACGCTTGGGTTCATTGCACGTGCAATGAAGAGTCCCCTGAAGAAGCATGGGAAGCCCGGTGCCTCTGCTGCCAGCCCTACGTGTCGGGTGCTCCCCCCTCCCCAGTGCGGGCTCTAAGGGATTGTGCCTGAACAGGGGATGAAGCCAAAGCACAGTGGGGTAGCTGGAAGTGTAGAAGATCCCAGAGAAGGTAAGCTGCTCCACAGACCCTCCTCTACCACCTGCTTACAGGCCACATCATGAGACACAGTTCAGGATGAAACTCAGTTGGCTCAGGCTAGATTCATAGTCTGGATCTCCAATGTTACCTTAACCCCATCTCTTGATTAGGCATCTCTTCTTGTCAGAAATATTTTACCATGTCAGTGAGCAGAACATAGGATTTCTTTAAGCAACGTACAATTTCTTGCTGATGGTCCTACAAAGTAGAAGGTCTTAAAGATATTCTGGTAGCCTGGGAATAATATGTTCTTTTTAGCACTGCGGAGGACTACCTTCAAAGTTAAGGAGGTGAAAAATGGATTATCTTTTCTATGAATACATCTGTTTCCATGAAGTAATTTTAAAATTACTTGCAGTAAAGCCAGCAGCTGTAGATAGATCCCAGCATCTGAAACTCAGACTGAAACTCTCAGGGAGTCTGATTCATAAAAAGCTATGTGTCCTGTTTATAAGGGTGGTTTGTGTTTTGTTTTTTATTATTATTTACTCTTCATATGTGGGAAATAAATGTTTTACAGTGAGTTTCTGAAAACAGATGTATGATTCATCTAACCCCCAACTTCTATTGGCAAAAATTATTACTTCAAGAGCGACCAAGGAGAGACCTATTATCTAAAGCATGAGTAAAACGGCAGGCTGAAAAACTTATTTTCCTGAAATCTAGAAGAGGATGCTGTTTAAACTAAAACTGCTATGAACCCTGGCAATATCATTGTGCCGTTTCCGTTTTAGAACCAAAGAAGTAGATCTCAAAGAGCGTTTGCAATAAAGCAGGATAAAATGGAACTCTTGAAGTTGCAGTATCACTGGTCCTGCGATTACAACGTATGTGGAAGTCAAGGATGCTTAGCATTTGAAGGGTTCATTTCCAAAAGACAAATTAACATTATCTGGCAAATTTAACTGCTGCTAGGCTGATGAGAGTCCCTGGACAGAAGCTGAGGCATATACTGCTTTCTTTTCCAGCCTCCAAGACTTACTCTTCTGGCGTGCAAGACTGGCAGCTGCCTAAGTTCCTAGTACCAGCACTGGGTTTGTTTGCAAAGTACGACTGCTAACTTATTTACCTCAAGTGATGGCTATGTGTTGAATCATGAAGATGATCCGAGGAGTCTGACTGTGGGGAAAGCCTGAAGGCTGAATCGCAGCAGAAAACAGACCCTGCCGAGGAACACATACAGCAGCAAGCTAGAGTTCAGTCACATCTTGTATAACAAAGTGTCTCAGTCTCACATTTGAATAGGCCTATATATATTCAGTAAACAAGAAACACTGCATGGCAGTAATTATTTTGCCCTTTAATAACTTTGAGTGAAATTCTGATCCCAGCAAAGTCAAAAGGATTTTTTTGCAAAAGACTTCCACAGAGGCCAGCTTTCATCTTTCATGCCCTGATGGTCCTTTCGCTTGTACCAGTCTCAGAACCTCACAAACTCAGATCGTCCGTCTTTGCCAGCGGTGCACTGCTGACAGCACATCACCTGGCAGCTGGTTTTGTCATCCAGTGGAAATCAGCATGGGTTGGTGCTTAATTTAATTTAATTTAATTTAAATGTAATATTTACTCTCACAGTTTCATCCCTCAACATGTATACATTCTTATAGCCCGTGTGTTTCCCTCCACTGGAGCATAGACACTTTTTCACACACACATTCATTTCTGAACGCTATATTGGTAGACTTCTTGACCAAATCAAGGAGTAACCTTTTCCTTGGATGCACTGTGCATTGTCCTCAAAGTGCCAGAAGTAATCATCCTTGTGTTAAAAAAAAAAAAAAAAGAAAAGAAAGAAAAAAGAAACACACGGCAAATTTATTGTGTAACTACACTCTTAGAAACCATTATTTTGCTCCCACTTATGGCAACTATTACCAATGCTGTTATCAAATTAAATATTTTTCTTTAAAGTTTTAACAGTATTTCTGATCTGGTCTGTTCAAGTACAGGTAGGCTTTTTTCCTGCCACGTCTTTTGCATTCACTTAAGTCAATTGAATTTCATAAATTCAATATCCTTCCCCATCTCAGCTCTCAAGTAAAACAGAGTCATCAGCATTCAGAGATGTTGTTGTTTCACTGAAATATCCATGAAAAGAAAAATACTTTTTTCCTTGTTCTAAAGAGTTCCTTAATCTTTCTGAGGATTTGTGTTCTTTTTGAACATGCAGGAATTCTGGCTCCTGGGATTTTGAATAGGTCCAACCTTGATAAACTTTCCTCACCTTCTCAATATTCGAAGCAACAGCATGCAGATATAAAGCATAAGGATAAATAGTGGTCCCTTTGTAATCTACAAATAGCACAACAACTGGCAGGACTCCACTGGCCTGTAATCAATCAGATTCAAATTCTCCTTATCATTTCCTCCAGGTTATTTCCAAGGTGAGCAAAGAGGAGGATAGGAAAGAACGATAAAGAACCCAAAAATACATGCTCTATTTAAACCCTTCCACTATGTCTGGCTTTCCCCCATCCATTAATCAGTGCTTTTTAGCTTAGACAAGATCCAGTGCATATTTGCAAATTCATTACAGATAGCGACAGGTTATCCCAAGCACAACCTGAACAAAGTCAGTGTCCATGGGCCACCTCAAGTTCCAGTTTACAGACCAGGAGAGCAAGGCAACCTTCATATAAGTGCCATATAAGCAGATGAGCCAGCCTCATTTATCCAGAATCCTTAGGTTCAAGAGGTTGATCACTGATCTGAATTTGCAAATTTTGGACCCGTGTTTGATTTTCAAATGCCTTAAAATGGAAAGGCACAAGAAAAGTTCAGATGCAGAACCTTCCTCTGAAGATATACGTTTAGTTAGGGTCTGTCAGAGCAAACAGATGAACAATAGGTATGTATGCATTGAATCTAAGAGGCTTTGCGTATTTACATTTGTGGACCCACTTTCAAACACTTTACCCTTTAAACCTTTGTCTCAATCTCCCCACGTATAACGATGACAATTCCAACTCAGTCGTTTTGAAGACAAAATCAAAGCTTTGAACTCATTAAAGGCTACCTGGGCCCCTGAATTTCTGGCTTCTCCTAGGACAACTCAACAGTCTAGTGAGGCTCTTGAATTTTCAGTAATATTTAAATGAGGGAAAGAGTAATTGGAAGTACTGCTATTGTAATAAAAACAAAACCCCACAACACCACATCTTTTTTGGCAAATTCCTCAAATAGGCCTTAAACTAAGATTTACTTTAAAATACCTCCTTTCCTCTGCTGACTGGAGAAGATAAAAGCTGGCATTCATTGGGCATCTTCTATTTAATTTTGACACTTCTCAGATGATGCACTTGTGGATTTCTACTATATTCTGGGTCACCCATACATGGAAACAGCTATGTTTCTACAGCTCATTGTTCATAAAGCATAGATGTTTAAAATGATTTGCTAATGCTATCTTAATTTCTACTGTAGGCTTGGATAAGCTGACACCAAAGTCCTTCAGGGAAATACTGAAAATTCCTATAGACTTGGCATTGTATATTTATGTGTATGGAATATTTGCTGTTTGTGAAATGAGTATACTTAAGAAAATTTTAGGCAACTAAATAGCAGGGGTATCAGCTAACAAATTTTTCATATCACGTGCTCTGGTCTATGCATACCTCACCGATGTCACTCCACTTGTCCCCACTGACACGGCAAGTGAATGCACCGCAATGTAGAACCGCTTGCATGATAAAGGAACTTTTTAAAGAAATATCACCAAATAAGAAAAATGAAAAAGCAGAAAGTTGTGCTGAACCATTGAAACAGCCAAAGCCCCAGAGAGATCGCTTATCCCCAGAAGCGGTGTATTTTGTTCTCACCATATACTTTTAGGCTGCATGTTCTTTCATAGAATTCATGGCTAGTTGTGACCAAGAGAAAATATAGGTTAATCATATTGCCATGCTTTACATTTTATTCAAAAGTATGTGAAAAGTTCATACAAATGTTAAGTAACTGTTAATTAAACTCCCCCTTTGCCCTCCAGTGGCAATTTCCCAGGCAGCTGGGGTGGAGAGGGAAATCCCCGTTTCAGTCGTGGGTTGTTGTGTATGGCTAAAGACCAAACCAACCGGATTTATTAACTTCATATCTAGCGGCGAGGAGTTTGTGTCAGACCCACCACAGCCCTAATAGATCTCCTACTGGGCCACAAACACCAGTACAAATGGCAGGGCTGCCAGCACAATCCCAGCGTGAATGGGCCTAAATTAGCCAGCGCCTAATAACCAGTTTACTAACACCTGTATTAGTACTGTATCACTGTGGGGAGGACTGCTGTTAGACAAGGCATAATCCCATAAGCTTGTCATTTGCATATCCCTCATTAGCTGATTAAAACCTGAAGGAGGCAGGTTTTTGCAGCCGGTGGGTCCATTCCGACGCTCCGGCTGCCTGGGTGGCTCGATAATGAAGTAACGGTGGTGAATGTGAGGTTTATATGTATGGAAGGGATTAAGAGTATTAGAGTTTGTGTGAACCGATGTTGCCATATTCTCTCTACTGGATCACAGTAATTGGATGGGAGGAGCAAGAGTGGATCCATTAGTTTTGTCTGTTTGCCCAGGACCTGGGTGCTAGAGATTCAATTTTGCTTCCTTTTGCTCCTTCGCTTTTGTGAAGCATGGCTGCTTTGTCTAGGCGAGCCCTTAGCACCTCTGTACACTACCCACGCTAAGGCGATTCAGCCACAAAGAAGAAACCTCGGAGACAGCCAGCATAAAATGCAGCCTAGACTCAAGTACTACTTGAGGGCAGCACAATCCTGCCTAGCCCAATCCTGGGAGAGAAAGCAAGAGATAATTGAAATCTATAAACACCTCTGGAGCCTTTTTATTATTTTATTAGTTCTCCACATTTGGGCTTAACAAACCTCATCATCAAAGAAGCCGTGAGCTCCTTACAAGAAAACTGAATGGCTTGAAATTTCACTGACTTAAGGAGCAATTGTTGAGAGTATTTGCTGGGCTTGCATAATTCTAATGCAAAAAAAATCCATTTCCTACATTATTTGTACAGCTGGAGTAATCACTCTGTGTGACCGATGATGTAAAAAAAAACTTTGCAAGATCGTCTCACCCATAGAGCCGAAAATGCACCTTCAGCGACAGCAAGAAGAAAACACACTAAACAGTTCAGGAGAGCCCGACGCCAAAGACAGGCTTGGCAGGATGTGAAGCCACAGGTTATACACAATAGACATTGATTAGAGACACGATGGGTTTGCGGGGGAGTATTTTAGACACTCTAACATGGCCACATCGTTTCAGCAACGATTTGGAGAATGCTTTCTGCTGTTCGGGGTAGCTTAACATTTGAAAAACAACTACGTAAATGAAGCTGTGGGGCATAGTGAAGACAGGACTATTCAAATAATAATAACAACAGAAGCAACACCCACAGGCAGCATTTTTTTTTTCTGATTTTTTTAAATATTATTTTGTCCCCAAAGCTTAACATTATCATTCTATTAGTTACACTACCTTGAATTTTGGTAGTAAAATCTCTATTTGTTTTATATCACCTCTTCATTTTGTGTTTTTATCCTAAACAATGGCAGTTGTTTGTGAAATAAGAGAAACTAAAAGTTCCTTTAGTTAGAGATGTGAGAAAACTGAAAATATTGTGGTCTTTATGAATAAGTAAGTTTTAGAACAACCGAGTGCACAGTGGCAGTGCAACATGAAGGATTAACATGTGATTTGTCCGTGCATTACTCCGAGATTTCCTCATTGGAACAGTTTTATCAGCATGAAACTATAATGACACAGACCCTATTTATTGAGCAGTGATTGAATCTGTATTACTGACTCCATGTACGGTCAATGTAGTGACATGCATTTTAATGAATGATCATTCATTGCCTCTCACCTGAATTTTACAAAGAAAGACGACTACACTGTGTTTCTAATTGGATGCAAAGGGGAATGTTTAAATTAGACAGGAATGTTTAAATTAGAGACAGCCCAACATTTACTCCATAATTCCATACCTGAATTATATAGGCTGCAGCAGGCTGTGAGCTGACTTGATGAGGCAGCTCAGGGGTGTGAGAAGATCTGCATCAAAAGTAGCTTTGCATCTTCATTCTCTCAGGCCATTAGAGGACAAGGACAGGCACAACCAACCTGCCTGGCTACTGGAGCCCCTGAAATCCAGACAGAACTGCGGCTCTCCAGCTACAGCTTTTATCTGCAGGAATATACTCAACCCTAAGCCCTGGAAGGGTTCTCTGGAAAGCAACATAAACTGGGGGCACATTGGCTCTGTCACCTTTGGGTGACAGCACAACACAGAGACCGTGGAGCCTCATATTCCTACAGCTGAGTCGAATCCTTGGATTCAAACACTCTTCAACTGGATGGTGTGAGATACAGTGCTGACAGCTGAAGATTCCCAGAGTCCAAGGAGTTGAGTTTCTGCACCCAGTGACCTCCACTGCCTCTGGCGGGTGACAACCGCATTGTGTACAATATTCCTCTCTGTACGTGCTGCAGGCTTGAGCTATAAACAAGGACTCCTGCTCTCCCCGTTTCTCATTTAAAACAGCATTGACAGCAGCCAAGAGACCACATAAAAATCTGTATCCAAAATCTTTTCCTATTTTTCCCACAAGAAATTAAATTTTGGAATTACACTACTTGAGAAGTGTCGGTACCTAGGTATCTCTAGAAGGTATCACAGTAGTGCCCTGTCTACTCCCTGTTTTAAGTAAACCCTATCTGCCCTTAGAAACAAGCAGTTCCCCATATCTTTACCCACTTCTCATTTACGGCAGCCACGCATCCCTGCCGAGAACGGAGAATTCAGGCAGACTGCATTTGACCTTGTGGGAATTTCAGGAAGCTACACAAGGTACCACCAGCTTGTGCAAGCAATCACTTTCCTCTCCTGATGACAAAACCCTTCATTTCCTTTCTTTTTTCTCTCCTTCTCGCAGGAGCTGAGCCCTCTGCAGTGGCTCTGACAATGCCAGTTTTGTCTGCAGGGTAATGCTACCTATAACACCCAACCCGACCTCACGGCTTTGAGAAATCAGGTCACTGCCGTGCTGTACGGATGATTAATGAAACAACACTGGTTGCCAAACCGCTGCTGAAAGGACAACACACATTTGTTTAAATATTATGTTTCCAGAAACTCAGGTTCAGCCAGGACCAGTGACAAAGAGGAATGAGGCTGTCCTGGGGTGAGCTGTAGGTGTTCAACAGCCCCTTATATGCTCTGCTCTATGCCCCTGCTGGTGAAATCCTGTAAGGTCCCACCTTCAAAAGGGAAGGGGGCATCAGAAGTTCCCATGCTACCTCTCATTCCCCCAAGCAAAGTCTCCTTTTAATTCAGATTATTTTAGTGTTTGGGTATATAACATAGCCCCAACAAACAGATTCACTGCCAGAACAGCGTGGACACTGAAAAGGTAAATACTTCTCGAGCCAGTTGGGCTGTGAGTGCCAGCCCTTGCAATGCTGGAGTCAGACACATCATGTGTCTGCTGCAAAACCAGAGGAGATGACAAAACAGGGTTTCCTATGACAACCGGATTCTGTGGTTCGACTTAACCCTTCCGGACTGATGTTCCTGTATTGAAGTAGGAATTAATTTAGAAATAATTCATAGAATTCACTTGGGGCTTTTGAATAAAAATACTCATCTCATTTCTTCATATAAGGGAAAACACCCAGGTCCGTTTTCACCATTTACTACAAATTACTGTCTAAACATCTCAGTGCAAGAGAAGTGACGCTGTAAACAAGCCAGTCAGAACGTTAGCTTACTAATGTGTCTTATTAGATTAGACAAAAAAGAGAGAGCATGAAATAAGCACCCGTGTTTTTAGAAAGTGTTGCCTACAAAATCCCACCTGGTATTATTATATAGTTCTTAGTGACGTAATGTAACCTCTTAAATTATAGCTGGTTATACTGCAGAATATGAAACATCGGGTAGATGTACCATGGCCTCAGCTCCTATGGCCTCCACTCTCATAACCTCCAGTCCCGTGTCCTCCCATTCCGTGGCCTCTGGTCTCATGTCCTCCACTCCTGTGGAATCCTGTGGCCACCTGTCCCATGGTCTCCGCTCCCAATAACTTGACTCATGTGTTCTCCATCTCCGTGGCCTTGGATTCCATGGCCTCTGATCCTGTGGCACTCAGTCCCATGGCCTCCACTCCTGTGGCCTCTGGTCCCTAAGCTTCCACTCCCATGGCCTTGGCTCCTGTGGGAGCATGTCCCACAGCCTCTGGTCTCAGGGCCTCTTCCCCACGTGAACTCGCATGGTCTCCACTTCTGTCTCTCCTGGTCCCATGGCCTAGACTCCTCCAGCCTTGGATCATGAGATTTCTATCCCAGTGGATCCAACTTCAGACAAAGATGATGACTACAGCTTAGATGAAATGTCTTCTGAGAATTTGGATTTGGACAAGAGAAAAAGCTCAACCATTACAGCTGAGCTCACAAGTAGCCACAGAGAGCCAGCAGATCTCACCACGGACCAACCAATTAACTGCAGTTCACTTCAGCTCTCACACCAATTCACTCCTTGAATTGCACTCCACCAGCTTCTGGTACTTGCACTTACGTGTCCAGCTGGATCGAGGAACCGATCCAGCTCCAAGGAAATCTGGGGATTTGAGGGCTGGGGTTTGTTTAGATTTCCATGGGTCAGTGCCTTGATCCAACTCACTAAGAGCACAGGAGCGCTTGCGCTCTCTTCACAAGGAGCCACAGGGGGAAGACAAGGGGCAGTGGGCACGAGTTGCACCAAGAGAGATTTCTTGTCGACATAAGAAATTTTTTACAGCAAGAACAATCATTCACTGGAACAACCTCCCCAGGGACGTGGTAGAGTCCCCATCGCTGGAGGTTTTCAAGATGTGTTTGGAGACGGTGCTAGATAATCTCATCTAGGCTTCTTTTCCCATGAAATGTTGGACCAGAGGATCTTTTAAGGTCCTTTCCAACCTGGGCTATTCTATGTTTCTAAGTGAGCTAGTAGAGAGTAGAAGAATTAAATCATCAGGCTGTGAAAGATATAGAGAGCTCTAGCAAGAGAGATTAATACAAAAGTACTTGATAGATTCAGAAATAGCCTAAGGAAAGGGCACTGTCTGCAGAGGACAGACAGCAAGGGGGCCCATAGTCCTCTCACTGCAGGAAAGCCCTCAGGCCCCCCTACATCCGTGCCTTTCCTGACAATAAAAACTGAAATCTAGAATGCACGCTTCATGGGGTTCAGGAAAACAAACTATTTAAATTAATGAAATGACTTTGAGGAAAGCAAGGGTGTTCTTTGTGTCCTAAAGTGACGGAAGTTCAGCCCCTCTTCAACACAACAGTTTTTGTTAAGAATTCCCAATGACTTTGGCGTAGCTTATTATTATTATTAAGGATCACACACTTTATTCGTGGGATACATCTTACTGTCAAGCTGACTTTATGTGGAAAAAGACCCACAGTCTTCTAAAATGACTGCAATAAGCTGTAGGAGAAGGCTGCCAAATGAATCATGCTGTGGCTGCACTGTGGTAAATTCCAGAGCACATAATAATGCTCCCAGTTGTTTGTTTGAATCATCTTATGATGCTGCACGCACATTTAGCTGATGTACCAACACTAATGTACCGTGCCGTTCTTGGAGTTGGAATTATAAAATATCTCATAAAAATAAACAGCTTTATTGCCAGGCTCATGAATGATAATCCCACAGATGCAAATCATTAATCACAGAATGTATCAAGGTAATTACCAAACCAGGGAACTGTTTTATGGAGTTTGTGGGTATGTGGTTGGATTATGTTCTTTTCGCACAAAGCAGACAGCAGTTGCCTGCTGCTGGAATCACTCTGTACCCACAAGGATCAGGTCCTAATAAAACAACAGTGTTCAGCCAACCCACGTTCATTACAGCACTGTCGATATAACACCTGCACAGAACATTTTCCCGTCACTTTTATTTAGCATACATGCAGACATCTCAACATTGCTGCTGATTTGAAAGAGAACCAAAAAAATCCTCATCGCATGCTTATACTTAACTGAAATAGAACTGAAACTGAAAATTCAGAACTAGCTGCTGTCTATTTGTCCATTTAATTCATCCCAACAGCATGAAAGAGACCTTGTTTTAGAAATTTCTGATCCTGGGTTTTGCCTCAGATTATGTTCCTTGCAAACAATGACTGAATAAAGTACAGAATGAGGGCAGGGGGTTGTATTTCTCCTCACTTCAAACCTTTGTGTGTGAAGACTGAAATCACTTTTAAAAGAGGAAGGATTTTGCATTAAGTTATTTGCCAACATTTTTAATTTCTGCCAGCTTTGACAATTTATTTTGTTTCTAGTCAGCATCACCATCCCATTTTCAAGTGCTACTGTGACATGGCACTGGGGTTTAACAAGACTGCAAGAAGCCATTCATATCCCTCACTCCCCACTGTATTTCATACCTTCTCCTTTACCACCACCCACCCCCCCAAAAAAAACCCCATTAAAAATACAAATGTGGAAATACTGTTACAAACTCCAACCTAGGCAGATCTCCAAAGCACAGCTGAGCCCTGGGATTCTGGACAGCCAAGAAACACACATTGGAAGAAAGCTCCACCATCCCTTTAAGGAGGAAAAAAAAGTTTGGCTGCGTAAGGACAAAGGACCAGCATCAAGGACATTGGTCCAGAACCGTTAACTCCCACAGGCGTTGGAGTAATTCCAAGCATTTATCTGGCTTTCCATCACTATTACATATAACCAGGTATCCCTACAGTGTCCTGTGGCTCACATCTAAAATGGGTGGAAGGCTCATTCTCCACGTTACCTTCATTTTCCATCCTTATCCTGGAATTCTTATAATCAATAAAACCCGTGTATGGTGAAAACAAAGGGATCCTGCACCATGCAGGGTCTTTAAACAGCAAGCTCTCATTGGAGCCTATATTGCCTGATGTGGCCATCAGAGAAAGGCTGCAATAGCCCTACCTGGAGCATAGGAAGCTCCCCAATCTGCGCTAGCCAGTATTGCCACAGACTTGTGGGTTTTTTCATGAATGGTTTGCTGTAGAACAGGCAGGGTGGCTGGAGGCATATGTTGAGATGCGAAATGCTGGGACGGTTTGTGGAGGGCACCTCCAGTGATGAGAACCACCCGACCATAACAGCTGTCTCCATGCAGCTGTGCTGGCCCCTCTCCCCTCAGGAAACGGGTTCCCACTGCCCAAGTCCCCACAGCTGCGCAGGATCAGCTGTGGAGGACACTCAGTGAGAATCACTTCAGTTCTAAAAGGAAAATCAAAGTGTCAGTTCAGGATGACACTAGAGAGAACAGCTGAGGCTCAGCTGCACTTACAAGTCATCACCAAGTCACCAAGGCTGATTAAATTCTTCCTTTTCAGTCAACTGTTTCTCCCTGTCCCTTTAGTCTACCTACCAGTGACTTCTAGGAGTCTGCATTTTTTTCTGCTAGTGAAAGGGAATAGGCTTTTATATACCTTTATAACACAGAAATAGATTTTATGCCCCATCGCACCACTACAATTCAGTTTTCACATCCTGGGATATTTCGGTGAGTGACCCCTTAAAAACTCATAGCACTTTACCATTCATTGTACAGCATCATTGTTTTAGCATTACACAACAAGTACACAAATAAAATAATGGAAAAGATGGGAGCTGAGGCCATGGGACCTGTATGATATACTAGAGGAAGGGCAATCAGGAGAGCCTATTTAATGTGGTCTGGCAATTATCCATTTAAACAGAATTACAATGTCTTTAATCATATTGGGACAACAACAAGTGGAAAAGAAGGTTAATCAACTTAACGGACTGGAACGGGTAAGTCATTTTATTATTTGGTTTTTGAACCATAATGTGAGAGCTGAAAGCGCCACAAGACCCTAGTCCACTGAGCATATTGCTTGCTGACACTTAGGCAGTTGGACTACGTGATTGTTGTACGTCTTTTCCAACTGAACTATTCTATTCTAACATTAGTAGTACTTAAAGTGCAATTTCCTGAATACTGGGTGATACTGGTGGCCTAAGCACAAGAACAAGGTGCCTCAAGGTAAGCAAAGTTATAAACTTACAGTGCATCATATCACCTTCCCCTGTGCCTACACTTACTCCAGGGTAGCTGGAGCTAAACGCCAAGTAGCTTGTCCCTTGTATGCTGCTACCACAGAGTAGTTGAGGCACAGTAAGACGCACCATCACATATATCACAGTAATGGGTTTAATTGCCTCAATGCTGAATCTTCCAGAGAGGAAAGTACCTCCTTTTTTGGGCATTAGAGGAGAGCAAGAGACATACTTGTATTAAAAAACAGCTCTCATTTGGGTTGTGCATGATCGTTTACATCGGTACCTTCTTTTGTAACCGTCAACAGGTGGAAGAACCTTTTTTGTGGTGCAGATTACTGGTACGTAAATCTACGCAGTTTTTCTGCAGCTACTCAACTGCGAGCTTTTTTACACTGAAGGTGAAGCAAGACTGTAGGTTGATTTTTATATCTTCTTATTAAACGACAGTAGGGTTAGAAGTCTAAGCCTGAAGTCAAGACCTTTGCTATGCTAGGCAGAAGGACAGAACAAGAAGAGTGCCCTTGAGATGAAGAGTGTGATAGCCAGTTAAAATAATCCCACAGTTTTGGATCACTTAACTGTCAATCAGCTGTCAAAGCACTGTTACTTATTCTCTGTCAGAACTTCCTTGCTCCTTACAATACTTTCCCTTATATCGCAAAGGTGGGAGGTGCAAATAGGTCACTGACTCAACACTGGACACAGACCCCTTTCTCTTCCCCTTCCTCGCACTCCAGCCAAGCACAGCTGATTCTGAAGAGACTTATAAGTGTCTTGGGGAGCCCGTATGTGCCTACAGACACTTTACATCTACCTAAAACACAATTAACCAACGCTGGGGAAAAAAGGCTTTTTGGGGAACAATACATGGATTTGAAAAGTTTGAGTTTAGCTGAACACACACTTGCATTATTTAGCACACGTTCACCTCTTGTTCTGTCTGCTCTGTCCCCACTATTTACTGCTAAACAGGTCCCTTATCTTTATTGATCACTTAATTTATCTTTTCTTAACTCCCCTTGCTCCGTCTGGTGCCGTGTGTCCAAGGTATTGAGGCTAAACATCCGTCTGTTCATACTGTCATGACTGGTTTGCCTTTGAAAGAATAGGGGGAGCAGGTGGTGTGACTAAGTAGACCCTCGACAGAATAGGGGCACCATTGCTGCGTCCTGTCCCAACCTGCCAGCGATTCCCCACCCTCCCAACTGTTCCACATTAAAGCAGTCAACTGTGGCTTTACAGTCCAAGTTTTATACAACTGTTTTACAAACCAGGAAGAATTTCTTTTGTTGCAAATCTTTTGTTAGGCAGCACAGAATGGGGGGGGGGGGGGGGGAGCAGGGTAGAGGGAGTGGAGAAAGCCCGTTCTGAGACCGAGTGCATTTTAATGTGTATGTAGATATACACTACGCAATGTGCCAAGCCGCTGAGCTCGCTCGCTCTGTATCGCTGTGCTGCTTTTAAGCTCTCTTTGAAAGCAGTTGCACAACGTATCTTTCAAATACATCCATCTTTTTAATGTTCTTGGGATCTTTTAGTCATTTTCCTTTACTACTGTTTATGGTATAATTTTGATTTATTAGAGCAAGTAAGACCGAAAACAACCAAATACAATCTGCTCTTATAACATATGTTTTTTCTCCGTAAGAATAGAATATCCATTTTTCAGTGTTGCAAAATTATTATAAATCCATGTAACTGGATAGACGTCCCCAAAGAAAAGTCCAGATGATGTTTCAACCACATTCCAGTTTCCGAGCAATCCTACTACAGGCACCATGCTGCTTCTGATCTCATCCACCGTATTTCCTCATAGCATTCGGTGGTGTATATTTCAACCCAGATGTCGGAAAGCACTTGTACACATGGGTTATCTCTGGGATAACGTACCCCGAAATGGTCCGGTCCATAAGAGACAGAACATTCAGGAACTCACAAAACAGAACCCAGAAAGAGCAAATATTTGTTACAGCTGTGAAACTAATCTGGTATCACCACCAGAGTGCTACAAAGAGTTGCGTTCAAAAACTGAACCTACCAAATTCTTCTCATTCGCTTTTTTTCCTCCTCCCTGCAAGAATTCATGAACTAGATCAGTCACAGATTTTTCAAAGCCAAACACAAGATTTGGGTATTTTCCACATTTTCAAAGGAAAATGACAAGTTTACACACATTCGCAGTTTGCACCGTAACCTTTTTTCCACAGGCAAAAATGTATTGAAAGTTCTATTTCAGTCAAAATTGCAAACCAAGAGACAGAGATCCTTTCCCTTTTATAAAGATATCGCAGTCAAGCACTCAAATCTTATAACTGTACAGAAAAAAAAAAAAAAGTTGGCTTCTCTTTTCTTTCCTTTCGAGTCTTGTCTGTCTGCCTACCCTCCCCCTCACCGTCAGGCTGCAGTGGAAAGACAAAAGCCGAGACCCTGCTCCTATAGTAGTCAATGGCAAAATTTCTATGAGGCCTGAATTTCACCCAAACTGCCGAGTCCTGCAGCAACCACAAAAATCAGTGACTGTTGCCTAAAGAAGGAAGGATCCACATTTTTTACTAGATCCCTGGGAAAGTACTGAGAATTAATCCTACTAAAAGCACTGTTTTCTGTTAGGAGCCTGATCCTCTCAAATATGCAAGTAATTGACTTTTCAGTTCAACTGATATAAAGAGTACAGTTCAGATTTAGGTGTGTTTTTTAGCTTTCTGATCAAAAATAAAGCATAAAACTATCAAAAAACATTCAGAGCTAAAATGAAATGCTTTGGAATTAAGTATATGTTTAAAAATAAAGAATGAATACGGGAAAGAGAAGGACTATTTTCAGAGAAATCCTGACTGACTGTGCCCCTTCAGAAACCTAGCGGTTAGGTCGCTCACTCAGAAGACTTGGTTTCTTGGTTCCTTCCCTTTCTTGAAGGGACCTGAAGGGCTTCTACAGAAAGCACTAAAACCATCGGGATATATGATGGCATGGATGCTATGTGATTGTCAGTCTTTCATATTACTGCAATTCCACTGTGCATAAAGAGTCAATGATCTTTGAAGCCCAACATCGGAGGTATCTTTTCTCGGAGACCAGTGTCCTAATCATGAGTTTTTTCGAGTCTTATTTTACATTTCCTATCTCACCGAGTATTTATTTAATACACAGTGAAGCACCACCTACAAGGAAGAAGGGAAGCTCACCTCACCTCACCCTCTCCACTGTCTTATGCCATGGTGCTTAGGGCAGTCAGCCTGCAGAAGGGAGACAAAGATTTCATTTTTCCTGGCTTGAGGAGAATACTGAAACTAGCACTCCAACAATATGAACAAATATGCTATTACTACAATACTGGATAAAAAGGGATCACTGTGGCTTCTTTTCAGTCCAAACTTTTTCTCAAACGCAGCAAGAATTCAAAATATTTTCTTGACAACCAAGACAGCGATATTGGTGGATAGTAGTACAACCTCAAAAGTTTATCCAGACCTAGAAATGATCACCAAGGAGGTGAGGATCAGCATCACCAAGAATGAAACATTTTCAGTGTTTTCCCCCAAAATTTATATAACGCTTTCACAACAGGAAACAGAGATAAATATTTTAGTATTGTAGGTAAGCAGAGAAAGAGGATATCTACAGAGATCTATAGATCTAGAGTCTTCGTGATTTAAAAAGCATACCTAGCTATTTTCTCAATAATAGATGAAAATCTGTGTTAATAAAGCTTGAGGGAAAGAAAACATCTGTATCTCCGTTCATTTCAAAGGTATTACAATTCCATACCTACTTCAGAAGAACTCTGTCACAAATACTGCATTATCTGTAAATTAGCAACCTTCCAACTGTAAAATCACAAACTCTAGTCATAGATTAGAAAATCCTTCCAGATTGTTCATTTTGAATATTGTATATGATCTCTCTGCCTCCATGTTTAACAATATCGTTTTGTTCCTATTAACTTCTTAAATGCTGACTAGCTCTTCTCAAATTTGTATATGAAACGTCACTATATTTGAATGTATGACATTCAAAAGGTAGGTGTAAAAAACAGGTGTCAAGTCCACAATCATTCTATTTTATCTGCTCGTGCAGGGTAGTTTGTGTGCCTAGAATCTCTTTGTCTACAGAAATACTTGGAGAATTACCAAATCAGTTCTAAATTTATCCTTGTATTATACTAAGGATAGACAGAGAACCAAATGGAAAAAATGTGAAACTAGACAGGAGGTGACACACTACTCATAGTGACCTGCAATGCCAATCTGACTTAGATGACAAATGATCTCACTAGGTCTGAAATGAGTCTCGTGGTCTTCCAATCCTGGATGCATGTTTGTCTACGTCACAAAAGCCACCATACAGTTTGGCACAATTTGACAGAACTGACGTTTTCAGAGAGGCTTATTGCTGGTGAGGCGCAGATGTCGTAGGTCAGAATAAGTTGTGTTGGCCGATCTGCTGTATACAAGGTTACATGGCAACTGTCAAAAGCTGTCTAGAATCAACAGTTCTTCCTTTCCGAGAAAAAATGAATTAAATTAATGAAAAATCCCAGCATATGGATAAAAGAAACATAGTTTTACAGGACAGTCAGCTACATGCACCTGTTTATTCAAAGGCAAGAACAAGCTTTCTGCACCGGTATATACAACCCTCAAAATATTTTATGTGGATTTTGCTGCTTCTGTGAAACAACATTGCCATTTGCTGCACACATCAAACTCGATTTAACTTGCTTAAAAGTCACATACTGATATCCTTAATATATATAATGCCTTCATTTTACTTTCCAAATGGATGAACAGAATTAAAAGAGGAAGGGGCAAAAAAATCATATTAGCTTCAACTTATCCCATTGCAAGTGCAATATTTGTGTAATTGTGTATAATCGTTTAAAGTATAATTTAATACATCCCTTTAACAACCCACAAATTATCACTTGACAACTAGAAATAATAGGTCTTTTTGTTAAAAACAGAAAGCATGTGAAGACTAAAGGTTAAACAGGTCTTTTCATCATGATAAATCACTGGTTAATGAGCCTGGTATTGTTGGGTATTATACTTGCTCACTTTAATGCCATTACCTTCTGGTTGTAAAGCTGACACTACTAATGATCTTCATTCTTTGAACTTTTCCACAATATTGACTGGTTGCATAGAGCAGATGTTACTTGGATTTGACTGCAAAAGTGGCAATTCTTCTAAGGTTTGGAGTGGCCCTGAAAAGAATGATACTGAACACAGCGTATCTTGATATCTCTAAGTCAAAAGAGATTCTTCTCTAAGGGTCAACTATTGCTCTTGCAGTTTCTCGGTATCACACAAAAATCAATCACAGATAAAATAGAAATATTCTTCATCTATTTTCTGCTCTTCCCTTTTTTTTTTCCCAAAAGTTGTAATAACGTAATGAACCAACACAAGAAAGTTCGTATCTAGTCTCTGTTGTTGTACCCGTAACTTCTGCATTACAGCATGCACAAGTCAAAAAACCTTTTAGTTCTGTATTTCACAGCTTTCCTTGGTCTTGACTGAAGGACGCTGAGGTCGCCAGGAGCTGCATTAGCGTGCCAAGTGCTGACAAAGCAGGATGCAGAAGCCATGCACGCATGTTTGTGTACCCACATCCATCACTTCTTCTTCCAGAGGGAAGGAGGCCCAGCGGCCCCCAGTTCTCCTTCGCTAGTAGGCGGTTAGGAGAAGGAGTTACTTGACAGCTCTTTAAAATACAAGGGCTGTCTTTATTTGTGTGATGGACTAGGTTCAGATAAACTCGCCTCAGGAGAGAGATGGAAGACTTAAGGGTAAGAAAGCAGGGATTGCTCAGTTTAATGTAAAACTGAAGCAATGTGGAAGCTTCCTGTTTATCCCCATTCCTTTTCTCTTCCTGACCTTGCCCTTTTCTTGCACCTCTTCTTGCTCTGTTCCTGCCGCTACTGGATTCTGTATTTAGAAAATGTAGACCATAGGGCAAAATTCAAACCTTAGGAAGGCAGAGGTAGTTTTATCTCAATTTACATCAAGTTCTGGGCCAGAAAGAGTTTGCTGCATCATAGAACGGAAACGGGGACAACTGAACTCGCCATCCCCAAAGTCAAACCTCAGCCCATTACACCCTTCATGCACACATTCTTTGTATACTTCTGTGCAGTGGCAAGCACAAAAGCTGCATAGTTTAGCTTATATAAAGGCCATATCCTGCCCTCTTTGCAACACTATCTTATGCCTAGCGGACTTCAAGGACTTCTAGATTCTTTTCTACTTTTGCTTAAGTAAGGGTTTGTTTTTCTTTTCTTTCAGTGAAAAGAGAGAATGGAGAATGAGGATGTGATTGATTTTATAAATATCATTCTGGTTATGGAGTTAAGTTTCATGTGAGGTGAATGAAAAAAAGAGCAATTTGTCTAAAGAAAAGCAATAAATACTAAAATGTCCGTACTAAAAAAATCCAAGGTCCAAAAGGCATTTTACATGTACTGCTAACAACTCACTAGTGCATAAAAAATTATTCATTTTTTTTCTTAAGTGATTCATGAAAGTTTAATCCTGAAGGTTTAATCCTTAACCTGCATGGGAAGCTTAAGAAACTTTTCAATAATATTAATCTCACAATATGAAAATGTAAGCATGAACATATTTCCTGCCTGTCACCTCTGATTCTACTAAACTCAGCTGGATTGAGAGAAATACTTTTCATATAATATGCCTATCACACCAGCACCTGAGGCTATCTGAGCTGCAAAGAGGGTCTCTCACTTAAAGAACTTAGAGCTACTCACATACAGGATAAAATCCTGAACAAGTCAACCGAAGCATCAACCAAATAAAGATTTTACTTGAGAAGTAATTAGGTAGACGCAATTCGTTTATTTAATGGGGGGGTGTGGGGTGTGACATGGTCTTTAATAACTCCACAGGGAGCAACCTGAGTATTTCTCATCTGAAAGATGGCATCTCCAACAGTATGTAATACACCCGTGCCGAGTATGGGCCCTGTCCTAGCGTCAGAGGAAAACTGTCATTTGTCCCAGCTTGCACTTAGGAGGAACATTTTTAAAACCATTTCCAAAGTTGCCGTTAGATATATCTAAATATCTGTTTATCTATCTATCTATCTTCCCACAATCAGAACTGCAGTCTTGCAAAACCCAGGTTAGCTTACATTATAGGGATATAAATCCTCTCCTACTCAGAGTTTATCAAACATGGAACAAGAATTTTCATTTAAAGAATATTTTCTTGTTAGTGCAGCCAATTTGTTTCTATTTTAGTGTCTACAAAGTGTGTTTTCCATCATGTACAAATTAGTCAAAAGTACTTTGAAAGGCATGTTTTTGATAAAATGGCCTTTTAAAAAATATATTTTTACTGTGGGTAGTATCAACTTTTTTTTTCTTTTGTTTATCAATTTAAGTGTTTCCCATTTTATTGATAAAGCAATAAAAAGAATAGTGACGACTGCCATGAAAAAAGCCCTTTGAATCTTGTGGACCACACACAAATGCTCCATGTATTTTAAGATTCTTTTTCAACCAACTCCACTCATATTCTTTGATGCCAGTATTGCAAACTGCACTCTAACTCCCTGTGTTGTGTTCTCGGACAGCCTTTATTTTTGCAATAAAAAGCTTTCATTTTTAGGAGCTATTTCTGAATTTTTTTCTTGGATGAGATGCAAGACTAGTGGCTGAACATCTGTATTCATTTGGACATTCAGATATAGTTTATTACCGTGTAATCAGAGCACTTCTACAGTACTTGGGCCGCTAAAAATCACTAGCGGTAAACACTTCAGCACAAGCTAATGCAAATTATCCAAGAAAGGCTTTGTTAGACAAACCATATTTACCACAGAGGCAGACCCATTGGGAGTATTGGTTTAACAGAAGGTGGGTATAATTTCTTTAATCAAAAACATTATCTTGTTCCATATTTCTGCCGCTACATCCTAAGTAACTCCACAGTTCAATTTACGTGTCTTGATACTGAAAAGCAGAACCGTACATAAGGTAATTTCCCTGAAGCTGTCTCTCTTGGCTTCAGGGTCTGCTCTCCCTTGACAAAAACCCTCTTTCACAGAATCCTCATTCTCTACCATCAGATTTGTGATTTAAACAGCAGTATCTGACTTTGTTCATGCTCCCATTCCAATGCATCGAGCCCATGATTCCTGCTTACCTTGCCTCCCAAAATCATGAATCCCAATTAAAGTAGTATGCTTAGAAAAATTGTAACAAGTAATACCTTAACTTACTTATTTCGCTATTTCTTTAAGCAGAAGAAGTTTCACTGCAAGGAAAAAAAAGTCTGTATAATTTTGTGTCTCTCTACAATGTTCAGTGTGCCACACAGCATGATGTCTAATATTAATTTAACATACTTTCACATGTGTTAGCCAGGGGTTATCTATAAAAGTCCAGGAAAAGCTCTGGTCTGGCAGCAGAACGGGCTGAAAAGACTTTCAGGCAATCCAATAGAAAGTTTTCCCCAGAATACACCCCTACACATTCCCGCAGCCTTCTCTGCCTATCACCCCCTATTACTTGACCACATTCACCCCCACTGGCCCTTTGCCTTTGACCTTTCTCTGCCACTGCCTCTGATTTTGTATTTGTTTTCTGAGGACCTATTATCAATCACTTTTAAGTACCCTTAAGCAGGACATTTAACCCAAGCATGTGAAAGTAGTAGATCCTTCCATCCAAAAAAGTAAATTTTT